>NC_092215.1:45766325-45796038 GCF_043381705.1 Parasteatoda tepidariorum | reverse complement strand
TTTTTGAAACTGAAAGCAAGTGACCGCAACTAGGATGAAATCTAAAACTATCAACGATGATTTTTATCAGCACCCATCAAACCATCTGAAATTATCTGAAGTTTTTTTTGCTTAAATTACGTTTTCTTATTCATATTTTATTGTAACCTGTACAGTTTTTTTTCACTATTTATTAAAAACAGTTTTTATTAGCAAATTTATTTTTTTCTTAATAACCAATTTACTATGTATGATAAATTTATAGATGAGTTATTTATTAATAAATCATTGAGCTGCTTTAAACAATTTTATACAATTTCCATACATATTCCATACATACATATATATTTTTTAAATTTTTTTTTCTTGGATTTCCTCTTTTTTACTTTCTGACTACTCTCATCCCTGGTTCGTGTATGATGTTACAACCCCTAGTCGGTCTTGTTTTGTTTCCATTTTTAAAGTTGATTGTTAATAAATTATAAATATTTATTGAAATGATGAAATTTTTTATCAGTGAACGATAATATCAGAGTTGATAAGGAAATTAAAAATAAATTCCATTGTGAAGGGCTTGAAAAATTAAATGAAAAGATGGGAGTTTGATATAAAAGAAATTATATTCTTTGTAGCATCTTTTTAAACCGGATATCATTTATACTCTTTAACACCATCACATTTCTCCAACTAGAAGTAGAGCTCTTGCTCTTTCTTTTGCAGAATGTGACTGACCTTGATTGATTATTTGAGATTTTTTATTTCATTTCATCCAAATATGAATAACAGACACATAAAAAAGTTCCAAAAAGGAAGAAGTAGATAAGAATAAATCTATCCACTCTTAAATCAACACATATTGTTTTATTAGGAAGATTTATTTCATATTTCATAATGACCATTGTACTATAACTTTGCTTTGCTCTTGTAGCTTGCACAAAAATGAAGGGGGATTTAGTATAGGCTGTAGTAATTACTAAAACAAAAAGGATAAAAAAAGAAAATCTGCTTTTATTGAAAATCAAAAATCGTTTTTCACATCAACTAGTGTTTGAAATTTTATTAATATAAAGTTCCAAATATTAAATTAAGAATATTGAAAATGAATTAAAAAAATATAACATTTGATAACTAACTATAGAATAAAAACTGTTAAACTTTAAGTAACAACTTCTCCTTTTAGTCAAACGCTCATGCATGACTGTAGAATCAGAAGTCATTTTACTTTTACATAGTTCCAATGTACAAAGTTTTTTGATAGGTTGAACTAATACTCTTGAAGCAGTTTTGATTTTGGCTAAAAGCACAACAGCATCTTTACTTAGATAGACCTCAATTATTTTCCCGTGGGGTCAATTTTTTGCACTTATTGGTCAAATTGAGGCACAACTTCACCAACTTGTAGTGTTTTGTTGTTTTTACTATTAATAATTGAATGGCATAGCAAACCTAGATAATCGGTTCTAAATCTAGAACACATGCCTTTTTGAATTCTAACTCAGTCTTGCTTTTACTTATAGCATTCGAATCTAGAAAGTCTAATTATAGAATTCCTACTTCTCTTATTTCCTGTAAGAACATGGCAGGTGTTATTGATAGAAAATCTTCACTATTTTCAGTAGCATAACTCAGGGGGCGAGAATTTATGATTCTCTTACAATCACAAAGCGCAGTTGATAATTCTTTGTAGTTAAGGGAGGATTTTCTTAACACTCTCTCTTCTAAGAAAACCTTTCATAATGCCAATGAGTCTCTCCCAAAAACCACCCCACTAAAGTGCAGATGGAGGCATGGATTGCCATTTAATTCTAGACAAATTACTAAAAGTTTTTACCTTTTCAAAGTCAATTGTTAGAAACAAATGATGCCCGCCAACAAAATTGGTACCTCTATCAGAATATATTGTAAGAGGACGACTTCGACGAGCAATAAATCTTTTGAGACCAAGTATGAAACAGTCAGTGGATATAGATGATAAAAGTTGTAAGTGCACCAGTCTGAAGACTGCACCAGTAATCACCAAAATCCAAACTTTGGATTGATCCTTCAAATTAAGCAGATCGGGGAGATCTACCCCGATTATTTCGAACACAGCTGCGTTTCTAACTTTGTTTGCAGATTGAACACTTTCATCTACTTCTGAGGGCTTCAAAATACATTTCTTACACCTAGAGCAGATTACTTATGATGGTTTTAATAGTCTTATGACTCTTCAATAATTTTCTTGTAAAATAATAATAAGAAATTGGACATTGCGATGACCAGATGTTATATATTTAAACATTATGATTTGAAGACAAAAGTATTGATTATTCTAAGTTAAATTCATCATTTCGTTGCAAAATTAGTTTTTATTCTAATGATGCCATCTGAATCCATCAAAGTTTTCAAACACTTCAATCTCTTATCATTCATATTCTCAAATGATTCTTTCTGGACTATAAAATTATGGTTTCTGCCCTTTTTAGTTCATTGCAAGTTAATTGACTGAATATTCTTTCGTCATTTTCCTTTTTTCGAATTTTGACAAAAACGCAAAATCGAGCTGGTGATGTGTAAAATTTTAGTGTAAGAGGAATAATGGTTATAATATTGGGGGTTGTTATTCTTCAAATTAGCAGCAGTGATCATTGTTTTTTTTTTTGGTGTTTACTATGTTCTTGTCTGGTAAAATGTTACGTTTAGGCCCGTTTTCTTCGGATTTTGAAAGCTATTTTGGTCCTAACCACTACTGAGAGTAAACCAAAGTTTTTCCACTACAACCTGGTGAAGGCAAGGCTACTGGATTCATATTTCCAGGTACAAAATTCCACAAAGTGCTGGGTGTAAGTTTCCCAATTTCCCTAACCTGATTTTCCACAAGTGTTGCCCAGGGACTTTCTCGTTTCATCCAATATGAAGTATCTATAGGATCTGATCAATAGACTGTTTCAACAGTTTTTAATTTGAAATCTTTAAGACTGTCTGTTAGTCTAGCATCAATACAAGTTAACAACTAAAGCACAGTATAGAAATATTTTTAAGTAATGCAACTCTAAAACATTGCTGAATTAGCTGGCAGGTAATTCATGTCTCAAGGAAACACACGTAGCATCAAAAGCTTTACTCACATTGCAGAAAGTGTGTAGGGATAATTTTTCTATACTTGGTGAAAAATCTGAAAATTTTCTAGGTATGTTAAGATTTTCTAAGTCCCTAACTTGGACCCTCCATTTCTTGAATTCCGTAGCTATCTCTTCTGGTAGTTGCAAGTGCCATGAAGCTTTAATTTTCCAACATTTTTGCAAAATCAATTTCAGAATTAAGTTGACAAGACTAGTAAAACTAATGGGGTCAAATATTTTATGTGTTAGAGTATGGCCTTTGAGATACAAAAAGACCTTCCAACTGCATCATCAACCTTTTGTGACGTTGGCATACTTCGATCATTCCTCTCGACATATGACACTTTCTGTTTCGTTTGTTTTAGTCAGTCGTAGTAGTCTTTTGATTTGGATATTTTCGATTAAAACTAATTATTATGTAATTAATTATTACAAAATTTAAAAAAAGATATGACTTATCCATGTTGTGTACTGGCATGCCAAGGAAATTATAAAAATGGCCCTAAAGTCAGTGTTTTTAGTTTCCCTAAAAATTATGTATTGAGAGAAAAATAGATTCGCACCATTAAAAGGGAGCATTTCAGTCCTATAGAACACAGCAAGGTAAGCTATATGTCTAGTATTTTTCTTTTTTCTTTTCTTTCTGTTTTTCTTTTTTTTTCCCCTCTTTTTCCTTTTTCTTTTCTTTTTTTTTGCATATTCTTTTGACGTTCGCAAATTTTGGAATTTTTTTTTAAAGATTTAAGTAGAATTTAACCTATTTTTAATTATTTTTAGGTGTGTGAAAAATTTTTTAATGAAGACCACCTCCTTATAACTGCATATGATAAGAAAACGGGTCAACTTATTGAAGCCGAACTAAAATGTAAGAAGTGAAATTTATTTTAAAATCGAGCATGTTTGTCTCTGATTATATATTATATTCAAATTTTCTTTTTATTTATAGATTAAAACCTAATGCAGTACCATCTCTTCATCCAAATGTACCTAAGCACTTCTCTTCAACAGCTAGTAGTAGTTGAGAATCTTCAGATGATCGAAAATTAAGGAAAGAAAATGCAAAACATTCAAGCTGCAACAGCTGAAAAACGTCAAGAATTGTATGATGCGACACAAAAGTTTTCCTCTTTTTCTGACCTAAAGTCTAAGCTCCCAGATTCAAAGAACTCTTGGAATATTATAAAAAGTGAATGCTACATTCTTTTCTTGTTACTGGATGTACAGTCAGTACCAGAACTAATTAGCTCTTTATATATAAATTCTAATTATGAAGTCAACGCTTAGGCTAAAAAATCAGAAATTTTTGTCAGAAAGTTTTAAAACAGAAATTCTTATTAAAACTTCCATTCTTGCTTCTCACTATTGATGTAATAGTTGATATTTTAAATTAATTTTAAAAAATTAGTTTGTATACACCACCAGCTAAAAAATATGTAAAAATAATTGTAAATACTGTAATTTTTGTTACCAGTAAATGTAACAAATATGTGCAACAATTTAATTCTGTTCATAATCGATCAACTTTCTTACGTAGGCCATGATAAACATGTATACAGGTATTCTGCAGAAGCTTTAATTTTTACCTCCTTAATTTATACAATATACCCTAATGCATATAGATTTTGTACGTCAAAACGGCAATATTATTTTGCAACATCCAAATACAATAAGAAACATCTGTTTAAAAGTGAATATTAGTCCACAATTAGAACAATCTGATGAATACTTTTTAAAATATATCCAACAGAAGTTTAAATTTTTAAATGAAGATAAAACTGTCATTATAATGCTTGATGAAATTAACATAAAAGGATATTTTCATTACAAAAGTGGAAACATAGTAGGAACTTCATATGATGGTAATAGTATTTCATTTGCTCAAGTATTTATGTCGAAAAGTGTCCTCTCTTCCTATAAAGCTGCAGTACACGTCTTACCTGTAAAAAAATTACTGGGGAAATACTCTACGGATTTTTAAACAAAGTTATACTTCAACTGGAAGAGTTAGGATTCTTTGTTATTTCTGTAGCAACAGATAACTATATAGACAGAGAAGCTTTGCCCCTGTTTGTTAATCCTCCTAGACTGCAATTTGTTTATCCTCACCTGATTGACAATAATAGACCCCTTTTTTCCTAATTGATTTTGTGCATCTGTTAAAATGCATACGCAATAACTGGCTAAACGAAACAAAAAATCGCAAATTTTTTTTTTTTTTTAATCCTATATTTGGTGAAAGACCAGGTAATGATCTAGGGCACAATTTCAACACAGCTTCATTTTCAGCATTAAAAATACTTAATGATATTGAATTCAATAGCCTTGCAAAATTAAGTTTAAAAGCTCTTAATCCTTCATATTTTGAAAGACAAAATGTGAAGCTAGTTTTACAGATTTCTAATAAATTTGTTCCCCAAGGATTGCTTGAATTGTGTAAAAATCTTAATATTGTTCATTATGAAAATACTGCCAATTTTATAAAAATTATTAATAGTTGATAGAATATAGTTAATGTAAAAACTCCAATTAAAGGTTTTCACTTGAAAAATAAATTTCAATTTCCCCTTTCCTACAAAAACGAAACAAGCATAAACTTTTTAAACAAATTTTTAGACTAGTTGAATGTCTGGGAATCAATGAAATGTGCTACGGAAATGTTTAGTAGAGATATGCATGTAGCTTTAAAATTAAGCACTGAAGGTATTCTACAACTTATGGATTATTGTGTCAATGAACTGAATTTTAAATATGTTATGCCTGGGAAATTTAAAACCCATGATTTGAAGAGTATGTTTGGTTGTTATTAACAGTTCGCTGCATGCCAATATAGTAATTCAACTAGGCAGTTATTTGCAATTAATGTTAATGTAACTAAGTTAATGCAAAGCAAAACTTAGATTAAAGTCCCTTTTGTATTCAAATATTCCCACGAAGTCATTTGCCCTTGTCCAAGTCACAGAGTTGCTACATAATGAAAGTCTTGTAGAAGCATTTCAAAATGATAAGGTATTCTGCTTAAAAATTATGCCACCTGATATATCCTCTGTAAAAACTAAATTACCTGTAATTGTGTATATTGCAGGTTATTGTGCCTTTAGTGCTTTAAAAAAAAAACCTACTGTTTAGAGTGTAGAAACAACAACACGTGATAAATTGGGTTTTGTTAAATTATATTGTGAAAAATTATATTTTGTATATGAGGCCGAATTTAACAAACAAATTGGTAAGCGAAATGCTGCAGATTTAACTAAAAGTTTTCTCGAAGAAAAGGATTTGCTTAGAAATGAAGAATTTTGTCTCTCTGAACATTATATTAAAAAATTTTTGGACACGGTTCTGGTCTTCCACTAATGTATTTTTAAACAACTGCACAAAAACAAGAAATGATGCTTTATTAATGGTGAAAACAGAAATGCAGATTTATTAGCTGAAGTGAAGAATAAAAAGAGAAAAGTGAAAACATTAAATAAGAATAAATGATATTAAGCATTATTAGTTAATCCACAGACATAATAAACTCTACATTTTCAATTAACACCTTTTTGCATGTCAATTTTTAGTTGAAACATGATACATAATTTTTTGAGTTGTTAGGTTTAAGTGTTTATTATTTAGGCAAAAATTGTTTCATATGATTAAATATATTTTTATTAGTATTTTTGACTTTAAGAAATAAAAAATAAAATGAAACAAATGCTTCTAACAAAAAGTTGAAAGCTTCTACAAAAATAAATAATGATATAAAATAAATTATTAGTAATATGTGATCACTGTTTCTCCACGATTTCAAATTTATTTTAAATGCACATCAGTAATATTGTGATGATAAAATTCATATTATTTTTCAACAATTGTATTAAAATTTTAATCACTCTTATTTTAGAACTTGAAATTTTTTCCAATTGTGCTTCAATATATGTTCAGTACGACCTCGATAATCCGAACTTGTCCGTAAAAAATTTTCCAAAAAAGAAAGGAAAAAAATTTGTTTAAAGTAAAAATTTAAATGTAAGAGCACAAAACTGCAACTCTTCTCCAACAACAAAGCAGTAAATGAAGAGGTAGGGGTGGGGAGTGAATAAAAGTGCAAAGCTGATTAGGAAATTCCAATAATTCTTATCAGCTCTGTATAGATTAGGCGTGCAGGAGGAGTAATTCTTCTACCCCCTTGTTTTTCCCCCTTGTGAAAAAAGAAAACTGGTTCTTTCTTAACCTTGAAGCGTAGGAGGCGGGGACAAGTTCTTTCATCCCCCAACAAAAAAAGGATTAGTATCAGCTGGTACAGTCTAGTCTATAAGCATCTGTTTCAGTTATAAGTTGAAATTCAGCTCATGTTTTAAACCTATATTTTTTGTTTTAATTGCTATCTATATGCTATAATTTATGCTATCTATACGATCAATTATGGGAAAAAATGACGAAAGTTCAAAGAAGAGGAAGCATAATTCTCTTTCAATTTCGAAAAAAGTAGAATTACTTCGGAAATATAACTCGGGATCTTCAGTGGCTAATCTTTGCATAGAATATGAACTTGGCAAATCCACTGTTTATGATTTAATTAAACAGGAGGATAAAGTACTGCAGTTTTTCGCAAAAAGTGATGTACTCTTAGAGATGGATAAAAGAAAAACGATACGCAAAGCTAACAACGAAGATTTGGATAATATAATGATAGAATGGGTACGACAAAGAAGAAGTGAGAAAGTGCCTTTGACTGGAGCAATTATTATGGCACAGACAAGGCTCTACCACAAAGACTTGAAAATAGAAACGCCTTGTGAATATTTTTCAGAATGGTTAGATAGATTTAAAAAACCTCATGGAATAAGGCAATTAAGAATTTGCGAGAAAAGGCATCAGCTGACGTTGAAGCTGCCGAACATTTTATTAATGAATTTTCCGAATTTGTGCCTGAAAATTATTTATCTTTCGATCAAATGTGTAATGTCGATGAAACTGCTCTCTTTTGGCGCTATGTTCCAAGAAAAACCCTGGCCACTGCAATTCATCTGGTGTGAAAAATATAAAGAGAGGCTAACTGTGTTGGTGTGTGCTAATGCTTCCGGATTTCATCACTTCAAGGTGATGGTAATTGGCAAAAGTGCTAGACCTCGAGCGTGATTACGCAAGAATTGACGGAAGAGTGGTTTAACGATCATTTCGTTCTGTAAGCTGGAGCTCATTGGAATACTGTTGGGCTTCCGAGCGATGCCAAAATTATTCTCCTCTTAGATAATTGTACAGCGCATGCTCCAGCTTAAATTTTATCTAAATCAGGAGTTCAGGTAATGTACTTACCTCCGAAACCTCCGAATTGTACTTCTCTTATTCAACTGATGGATAATAGCAAATTAAGATCCTTAAAATGTAAATACTAGAAAGACTTTGGAGAAAAGGCTACGTTCTATCAATTGAGCAAGAGCATCACGAAATTTTTAAAGGAATTTGACATAAAGGATGCCCTTTACTGTGCCGCAAATGCATGGAATGATGTTACGTCTGAGACTTTGAGACACGGTTGGCACAATCTGCTGCCTTCTACCATTTTCTTTTAAAATGAGAGTGAAATCGATTTTGAAGGTTTCAAGATTTGAAACTTGAAATTAATGAACTTCTCGATTACGCCAAAAAGTGTGTATTCAAAATCGATCAAGATGACATTGAGGAGATCATGATGTGTGACGACGATTTACCTATAGTCAACCACATGACTGACAATCAAATAAAAATTTACGTTTTAAGTCATGACCGTGAAGATAATGACAACGATACCAAAACTGCAACTCCAAATGAAGAAAGATCAGTTTCATTGGATGAAATGTTAACAAATATGAACAATGTTCTTAAATGTTTGGAGCAAAGAGACATTGTTGACGAACATGAGTTAATGTTAAAGTGAAAGAAGAAATAAGTAATCATAGAATGAAATCTATGAAACAACTTACAATTTTTTGTATGTTTAAGAAATAATTTAGTTAACATTTAATTAATTGTGTTGATATAAATATATTATTAAACTACTTTTTGTCTGTTTGATTTTTAATGTCTCTTATTTAATATTTATAGTGTATTATTGTTAAGTTGTTAAAATTGACGTTGGAGGTCTACACACAACCTATTAATCGCGAAATCGGCGTGGCGAATTCAAAACTTCGATAATTCTATCAGTTTAAGTAAGGTATCTAAAATCCGGATCTTCTGAACCCCCCCTAGCAGTCCGGATTTTTGAGGTTGCACTGTATTATTGGAATTCATATATATTTTTCCTAACATTTTATTGTAATTCTTAACACTTACCATATAATGATTTACAATTTATTTTTAAGAGGTAAGAAATGAAATATAAAATAGTTGTGTTAGAAATAATGTATGGTCAGAAATATTGACAGTTTTTTTTTGTTACTCTCTTTGTGTAATAAAATATTCCTTTTTTGTGGTTTATTATGTTTCTTTTTTTTACTTAGTATTCGATACATAAGGTTTTTTCTGTTTGGTTCAAAAATAAAGTAATAAAATAAAATTCAAAAGTGGAATCTAAGCTCCAAAAACAACTTTTATTTAGGGATTAGGATAGTGATTCATATATTTGTATGGATAATGGATTTTTTAATTTTCAAATTTTTCTACTAACAGTTTTATTAATTAAAGTTAAAGAGAAGAAAAAAAATTAGTGAAAAAAGGCTTGGTCATTAAATGAAAAAAATATTTCTTCAACTTTTAAATTTGTATCCTTGCTCCCAACTATTTTTGTGGCATTTTAAAGTTTGTCTAATATAATATGAAGAGACAAAGTAGAAATAGTTATATTGGGAAATGTTTCTCCATGTTAAAGACTCGCAACAAGTGGAGAGGAATGATCAAAGTAAAGTGACGCCACAAATTAGTTGTACAGCCTTCTCTGTCTCGAAGGTTATGGTTCGAGACGAAATAGTTCTTTTTGTAATAGTCTCATTTTCAGCTTTGAAATTCCTAAAATCACACGTCAATGTATCTTTTTAATTTAAATTATAAGGAATTTGAATTATAAAGTTCATAAAGCTTATTTAAATTTAATATTTTTGTCACAATATCCACCAGTATTTATTTGGTGATATATTTTTATTTATAAATGATTTTGGAAAAAAATTTTGTATACTTTAATTATACATACAAACATTTGAGACATATGAGAAATAGATTTGTTAATAGTAAATATTTATTTTAACCTCATTTATGTCTTTTGTTTAGTTTCATTGTGACTAATGGAGACATAATTTATTTCTTTTTGAAGCCAAAACATATTTCTTGAAACAATTGTCTTTTCATTCCAATTTTGATTTAATATAGTGTACTTAATTTTTCCAACTTGATGTTGATTTATTTCTATATATAAATGATTATTACTCATTTAATTTTCTAATAATGCTATTTTAATATTTATGAATGATCTTAATATTTTTGTTTTTTATGTGAATTTTGGATACTAAAACCGTTATTACAACTTGAACTTATTTTGAATAGGGTTTGATAAACTTTAGTCCCAATTTAATTTTTTAGTTTGATTTTTTTCAGATGCTTTATCTCGATTCTTCTTTTTTAAAATCATATTTTACAATTTACATTCACAAATAGTTTTGTAATTTCCTACTTTTATTGTTATTAATATTGAAATTGTCCAGAGAGGCATGTAATTTTTAGTAGTTTATATAGGTATATCTGTTAATGCAGGATTTTTTTCTTTCCGTAAAATTACAGGTACATTTTATTAGTGTCTAATCAGAATAGACTGGTTTAAAACAATGTGCTTTAAACCAAATAGTTTATTTTAAGAAAAACCAAGCCTGGTATTTTTGAAAGCAATCTATCAAAGTTTTAATTTTTTTATTATTTATACAAGTAGTTTTTAAAATGAATAGAACCAAATGAAAAAAATATTACATATTCTCCACTTTTATGTTTAAAGAAAACTTGTATCTGCTAAATAAACATAAATATAGAATTTTTAAATGTTTAGATATCATAGCTTTCCTGCAAAGATATGTATAAAAATAAATTGATGTGAGCAAAATGCTAAAACATTGTATTAACAATTTAACAAGCAATTTAATTTACTGATCACTAAAGATAAAGTTAGTTAAATAATGTAATTATTGAACAAGTTAAAATAAAAAATTAGAAATACCTTTTTTTCTTGTTAATTATGCATTATGTTCGAAACAAGCAAAAGCACAAATGGAAAAGAAATTCTTGTCTGTGTTATTTATTTTTCAGTTCATGCTTAGATTTTTTTTCTGTTATCAGTCTAAACAAATTTGTATTGTATTATATATTTTTATCTTGTTTTAATAATTTCAAACTGAAATTTTTGTATTAGAAAACGAATCTAATAAAAATATTCAGAATTTATCAGGCTTTGCATGATTAAAATCGCAATTTGAATAAAAAATATTAAACTCTATTATGTTGAAATAAATAAAAGCAATTTATGCTTTATTTATATAAAGCCATTAGTACTAAAACTTTTGCTATTTTACCCATGTCAATTTTGTATCCTTTTATCATTCCATTATTATCAAGCATTTTGTAAATATATTTAATACATATAAAATATTTACGGTATATTGCTTTAAATATTTTAAAATTTGTATTGATTCAATGATTTAAACTTAAAAAGAAATATGCATTTCATATAACTTAATTATTGATACGATAAATTGCATCTGAATATGATATTAATTAAACAATACTGATGTATAGCATTTTTACATTACAGACAAGCAGGGGGAGGAATCACTCTCAAACGTATATTGCTAAAATAAAATTTACATGTTGAGTGTTTATTTTCATGTCAAAAGGAGTTTTAAGTAATATAAAAGCATATTTAAAGTATTCAGTTCCTCTTCATTTTTTGTTAACATATATAAGAAACAAAAGTGGATATTTTTGAATTGTTTATTAAAAATATTAATTAATAGTTAAATTCTTTGATATACGCTGAAGAGCCAAAAAAACTGGTGTACCTGCCTAATATCGTGTAGGGCCCCCGCGAGCATGCAGAAGTGCCGCAACACGACGTGGCATGGATTCGATCAATGTGTGAAGTAGTGTTGGAGATAACTGACACCATGAATCCTGCAGGGCTGTCCATAAACCAGTGGGAGTAAGAGGGGGTGGGGATATCTTCTGAACATCACGTTGCAAGGCATCCCAAATATGTTCAATAATGTTCATGTCTGGGGATTTTGGTGGCCAGCGAAAGTGTTTAATTTCAGAAGAGTGCTCTTGGATCCACTCTGTAGCAATTCTAGACGTGTGGGGTGTCGCATTGTCCTGCTGAAATTACCCAAGCCCGTCGGAATGCACAATGGACATGAATGGGTGCAGATGATCAGACAAGATTCTTACGTACCCGTCACCTGTCAGATTCTTATCTAGACGTATCAGGGGTCCCATATCACGCCAACTGTTCACGCGTTTTTTTGTTTTTCCAACCCTGTGTCTAATGAATTTTGCTAGAGTTTCATTTTATTTATTTATAGCTTATATCACTGATTTTTCATAAAAAATTTTTTTTAGAGTCTTGCTTTAAAAAAAATTTTAATAGGAATTTTTCTTATATTCCTTTTTGCTGATTCATGTATTATAATTGATAAGCAAAATTGAAACTGCTCATTTTATACTTCAGGGATAATCATTCAATAATTTTTATTTATTTATGACTCACAATCACCCTTGCAAGATCTAATTAATTCTTTTGTGCTGATGTGTTAAATATCATGCAGAGTAACAGTTCCACGATCTCAGATTCTTGTATTTATGCTGCACTTTGGTGCAAAACCCTATGTTGCTGAGTAATTCTTTTAAAAATGTACAACGTAGAAGCAAAAGTACAATTTCATATCATGGCTTACTTATTACACCCTAAGTATAGAGAGGAATTTAAGTCTAGTGAACAAAAAGGGGAAACTCAGCAGTTTCTTCTGAATATTTATCCTAATAACATTCCTCTTGTTGTAGTTCAATTTGAAAGAATTGCCATTTCCTTAGACATATTTCTCTCTTAGTGTTATTAAATCACTTACAGCATTCAAATGGCAAGAAACTATATTTTCTATTTGTAACATTTCAAAAACTTATTGAGACTTCATTTCACTCTGACAACTTTGTTGTGCTAATTCTGCTGCAATTGAAAAGACATTTTCAAAATTTTCTTTTATTCATTCTGATAAAAGGAACAAACTTTCCTTGGAAGCCTCTTCAAAGTTTTTATTTTCCTATGCCATATTGAAGCATTGTTAATACAAATATTTAATACTCTGAATGGATGAACTAAAATTTTAAATGATGCAAACTGTCAATTTTAGTAAACTTTATTGTTTTGTGTTTTATTTTATAACCAATTTATTTATTACATATTTTTTTATTTAAAATTTATTAAAGATTTCATTATAGTTAATTTTATAGTAATAAGTTTAATGTTATGTCAGGTAAATTTGAACCTACTTAATTTTTCCATATTTGGTCTGTTTTTCTTTTCTTTTTTTTCCCTACTTTTTTCCATTGTCCTGGCTAAAACTGACTTTTGTTAGCAAAAGTCTAACCGTAGAACTTCAAGTACAGTTTGTTTTCTGTAATATAGTAGTTATTTAAAGTTTTTAATTCTTTCTAGAGAGTGCTTGTTAAAACTTTCAGGGTCTAAAGTAGAAATGTTTATTAGTTCTTTCTCTATTTGTAATATAATAGTCACTGTAACCACAATATTAATAATGGGTTTTGCAGAAGTTAAAATCTTGTATTGTCAAATGTGTCCAATTTAGTGCATTATTTTTATATTTTATAAATATACATGCTACAGCTTGAACTAGCTTTATTTTATCCAAAAATAATAGGGCAATTTTCTGTTATGTAGACTAAAGCAGAAAAAAAAAGAACTTGAATAAAGCACAAATGAAAGTACAGAAATGGACACTATAGTTTCAAATCTATAAACAAGAACTTTCTATGGTGTTTTAACACCAAATGATAGTAGAAAAGTAAAGAGACAAGCATGTGCAAAGAGGCTTAACCAATAGGAACAAGTTTGAACAAGATAATAAAATGAGGGAGATAGGAAACAGGTTCAGGGGGTTTTGTGGGAATTCCAGTGTGCAAAAGATTAAATTTGAAAAGATTTCCAAATATTGGAAAACAGTGGGATACAAGAAAGATGAACAAAATTTAGTTAAGCATACTGACTTTTAAAGATTGTTAAGTAAAAATATTGGGGGTGGCAAAATACATTTAATTTATACATTACAACTTTAAATTATCTGAATTGTTAAAGTCTACTCCCACATGAATCTTTCAACCACAAATTGATGAATTCTGAAGGATCAAATTTTATATGGAGTCATTGGACATTTTAATGAAAATTCCCAGAGTATCTTTCTACACTAATGTACTTTTACAATAAATTATTTCTTAAAAAAAGCAATGGGGAAAAAAATAACCAATTATGTCTAATTTAAGACACCACTTATTTTGTTGACTTGCCATGTGGAAAGTAGTTATTTTCAGGGCTACTAAAAGAAGTTAAAGGTTTTGTAATATAATTTTTTTTTTTAAATATGTGATAGTTTGCTTGGAAGTTTTTGAGTTAAACTCTTTCAGTTAATCCCCTTCCCTCTGTGATGTTTTTTGCTTCTTGTGTGGCACTACCCGGATTTTTTGTAACAGGTATTGATATAGGAATTTACCAATTGAATTTTATTGTAAATGAATTTACAATTTTTAAAAACATTTTTGAATTAAATATTTTAAGTTTCAAACAAATATTCAGTATTTGATAGTTTTAAATTAAGTGTTATTAATGTTAAGTTTAATTTTTTCTCTTATAATTTCAGCTATGGCTCTTTATCTTCAAGCAAATCTACTATGAAGAAACTATTGTTTGTTTTCAAGTGCTGGAGCTTTTTCTTGGGGCCAATTAAATTTTGAGAAAGGCTGTCGAAATGGAAGAAATGTGTCAACTGGAAATTGCTGACTCTGATGGAAAGCTAGGAGTTCTAAGTTCAATCCTGACCGCAAATTAAGTAACCAGTGTGTATATGCAGCAAGCTGCACTTTAAATCTGCTGTGGTGGACAGCCTTGTTGTATGGAAGTTTGAAGAAGGGTACCTGTGAGATTCATCCCTGCTCTGTATTTTTGTGTAGTACATACATTATTAACTATTGCTGATCATTTCATAAAAACTTTCAAAAAAGCATTTAAAGATTATTTGGAAATATAATTTCAAGTAAACAAAGACTTTCAATTGAAGGAATAAACTCGAACTTTATCAAATAATTCTGAAGTCATAAAATTTTTTTTAATTTAAAATTTATAAATAAAATAAAATCACTTAATCCAAAAGTTACTTTTTTGAATAAAGAATAAAAATTATTTAATGACAAATATATTTTAACTTTTTTACTAATTATAGATATGTTTATGTTTAACAATGAAGGTAAGAATGTATTCATGGGTGCAAGTCTTCCGTCCCCAGGACGGATTTCCGTCTTTCGAAAATGTCCGCGGACGGAAGTAAGACGGAAACAAGACTGACTCGAAGACGGAAATCGGAATTTTTTTTTCTGTCCATAAAAATATTTTTTAGGTCTACGTTATTGGTCTACTTTCTTATGTCCTGTTGTTATTTTATGAAAAGACAGATGAATAAATATTTTTTGTACAGTATTTAAACTTGATGTATTATGGTAAAGCTTTCTTAGATAGTTTGCATATGTCGAGGGAGTATTGCGTATGTTAGGTATTTCAGTCAAAAAATTTTCAGTCTTGGCCTTTTTTCCAACTTGCACCCATGAATGTATTATGCTTTTACAATTCAATGGAGTTTATTTTATTGTGTGTTTTGTTTTAAATAAAATAATTATGTTGTGGAATAATTGTAATCATGATTGTTTTTTATTCTATATACTGCAGTGTGTAAATCTTCATAATTTTAAAAAATGCAAGTTTGCAGATATATTTGCATTGATAAAATTTTATAAGATATAATGTTGGAAAATTTTTACGGCAGTGATTAAGTGTAATGAAAACAGATGAATATATTTAAAATTTGATTGTTTTTAAATTTTAGATATGATATCGGAAATTTTTTTCTTTTAACACTGATGTTAAAGTTGATCTTAATCTTGTGAGTACTTTTATTATCAGCACTCTGTTTATTACTTTTTAAACTATACGTTTGAAGTTTGAGACAAGGACTTACTTTTTTTATTTTATCTTGTTTAAAATAATATAATAGCAAAATAACTTAATATTATAATTAAGCTGAAGACCATTTACATTATAATTTTAAAAAAATCCAATCAATGTTGAAGAGAATCGTGCTTAAATTTTCCTTTGAAAAGTCCCGTATATTCTTTGTGAGAACCTTTTCTATGGTTAATTCAGAATCTTAATTTCATTTTCTTTTTTTAAAAAGTCCGTTAAAGATGTAATGATAAAACACAATATTTACTACCTTTTTTGCTTAAAAAATTTAAATGCTCTGTGAAGTTTTGGCTAATATTGTTAGTTTAGTAAATACTCATTTGAAATAATTATCGAATTATTCAAAATTTCTGATGTGCCTATGTTAAATTATTTTTACATTGTAAAAAATTATTGGCAATTTTTATAATATTAGATGCTTTCCTAATTTTATTTCCTGAAAATATTTCTATCGATGTCTTAGAGTTTTGTTAAGTAAAATTTCCAAAAATAAAAGAATAAAATTACTTAAGTATTTCTCTATTTGATTTCAGTGAAAAAAGAAAATTTATAGAAGTAATTTGGATATTTTAAAATTATTTTCTTTATTCATTATCTCATTTATTACAAAAATAATATAAAAATTCAAACAATAATTTTATTTTAATCTTGTATATTCTTTAAGTCTACAGTTTTATTTTTTGGGAATAAATGACCTATAGGTAAGGGAATTTTTTTTTTAAAAGTTAAAATCTCCAAGTTAAATGCAAATCTAACTTAATATAGTGTGGTTTTTATTATGAAATTTCAGAATATAAATAATGTATTATAATTGTAAATTTATGGCTAGAGTAATGACTTTTATGAAACATTTTTTTATTAACTTACAAAATCATTTGAGATTTTTATAAAATTAGCTTTCTTTTGAATGAAAAAAAAACGAATACATTTAAAATTAAACGCTTGAAAATGATTAATGAAATAAAAATAATCAGTAAATTCATTGTGTAAAGAAAAGGAAAAAATATCAATAAAATTTAAGCTATTCATGTGTTCATTCTTATTAAATTTGAGATACATATTCATTCAAAAAAATCAACTAAACACAAAATATACTTTGGACAACGAGGTAAGAAAATCGATGGTAGCAGAATTAGATAATAAAATTTAATTTAGTATTTCTGTATTCCTAAGTAAATAATGCATGGAATGACGTAAAGCTAATGTTCTATGCTCTACAGCTTCACAATAATACAGAAAATTAAGTAAAATTATATCGCCGAATTATTATTCTACCATCCGAATCTTCCCCTTGCTTATACAAAAAAACAAGATAACTGAAAATCTAATATTATGTAGCATCAAAACCAGTGCGAAACAATCGTATGGTAAACGTTGAATAGAATCAAGCATTATTTTAATGCTGAGAAAGAGGCGACCTTTTATATCTTTCTAATATTCTAAAGTTATGAAAGATAGATTTTCTGATGTTATCTAATAGGTGCGACTTGGGTAATGTGGCGATACTAAATTAATACTTAGACTTAACTAAGCTTATCATTACACTCTGGACTACTATTAGGGCCAAACTGAACTTAAGGTGGTGTGACATATTAAGTCTAGCTAAGCCTATCGTGGTGTATAACATATCAAGGCTTAGCTATAATGTAGCACGTTGTAATATACCATTAAGGACTTCATTTAGGCATAGCTAAGCCTAATGTGGTAGTGTAACATCTCATTAAGGCTCAGCGAATCCTAACGTGGTGGTGAAACAACTCATTAAGGCTTAGCTAAGCCTAATGTGGTGGTGCAACGTCTGGATAATAATAAGAGCTTCAGTCATCCTCCAATCTATCAGAATTTGTCGCAGTAACATCGACAAATAGAGTTTGAGGCATTATCGTGTTGTAGAAGGGAATGCATCATAATGAAACGAGTTTATTTAAATGGTTACAAAATCAGTCGGATTGACAAACGATATATACTTGTTTGCGGAATATACAGTTACGAACAAATCGGTTAACGAACACTTTCACGAAAGATTTTTGTGTTCGGATAACGAACACATATTCGGATAACGAACACTTTCAAGAAAGATTTTTTGTGTTCGAATAACAAACACATATTCGGATAATGAACAAAACGAATTTTAACGAACACTTCTCGGCCTGAAAAAAAAGTACTATTAAACGTTTGTTATCATTTTGCATACAAAATAAGATCACTGAAAGGAGAAATGTTTAAAGCATGCTTAGTATAGATAATTACTAAATGAAACTTGAATTAACAATGAATTTAAATTTAAAGGTCATTTAATAATTATTATTATAAAGCTTAAAACACTTCTCGTCTACCACTCTGAGAATCCTAGAGCATTCAAAAAAATTCCATAATTAAGAACAAACTGCCAGTAATGTGGAGATTAAATCAGAGGGCATGGGTCACACAGTATCTTTTCAAAGAATGGCTATTTGAAGTTTGAGCCCCGAGCATCAAGGACTACCTTGATACCAATGACTTGCCTTTGAAATCACTGCTGCTATTGGAGAATGCACCAGGACATCCAAAGGATCTTGAAGATAATTTGTTGACAGACTTTCCCTGGCTGACAGTTCAGTTTTTACCTCCGAATACGACTTCGCTGATTCAGCCGATGGATCAGGAAATTATTGCGGCTTTCAAGAAATTGTACATTCGCGAGCTGTTTCGTCAGTGTTTTGAAGCAAGCCAATTCTCTTCAACAATGACTTCAAAAAAATTTTGGAAAGAAAAATTTGACATTCTTGAAGCTATTCGTATCATTCAAAAGGCGTGGTCAGAAGTCACACAGTGACAGTTGATTTCTACTTGGCGGAAGCAGCGTCCATCCTTCGTTCAAGGTGACGGAGGTGATCAGGGAGACACCCCTGAAATTATGGATGAAATTTTGACAACTGCTAGAGATCTGGAATTGGAGGTGAACGAGGATGACATAGAAGAGCTCATAATGGGACGTGTAGATTAACTGACAACAGAAGAACTCCAAGAAATTTTGAATGAAGAACACCAAGAAACACAGCGAAATGTGTCTCCTTCTGAACAAAAGGAAGACGAAATAGGATACCAATGCCGACATCTGCCGTTAAAGATCTTTTGAAAAAGTGGGAGGATGTCAGAGCAATGGTCTTAGAATGGCACCCAAACTAAGCTGATGTCAGTAGGGTTGGGGATTTTTACAACGACAATGCTATTAATTATTTCCGGAAAATCCTGAAAAAGAGAGAAAAGCAATCGACATTGGACATGTTCTTCAACGCCCCATAAGCAAAAAATGAAAATGACTGATTAATATGCAAGACTATATGTATGTATTATTTTTTAAAAAACTTAATAAGAAATTATACATTTTTTTAAATTTAATTTTTAGGGTCTAAAGAACGAATTAATCGATTTCACATAGAAGTCTATGGTGAATCGATGATCGGTTAACGAACAATTCGGATAGCGAACATAGTCTTGGAACGGATTATGTTCGTTAACCGATCACCCACTGTATTACTTTAAACATGTGCCTATTCTTTGAGAAAGGCAAATGAGAACAATCAAAGTTTAGAAAACCAAACCAGTCGTTTGACCTTCCATCCATATCTCGCCTTGAGAAGTGGTGGTTTCGTATATCTTTACGGACTTAATGCAAAAGGATCTGAGTTCTGACCGAAACATGAAGTTGAATATCTTCCAAAGTTGGAGAACTGGCCTCTGATTATAAGTCTGCATAATCATCCTCAAAATCTGTAAAATACTTGAAAGATACTAGTTGAAGAAGCTTATGAAGTCTACAATTACACTTACACGTTTACTTGTTACTAGCGAATGAGTAAATCGAAGTAGTTGTAGTAGTATTTCATTTACATCACACTAGAGTTGGGTGACAATTTGGGAAACATCTCAGAGGATGATCAGAAGACACGTCATTACAATTTAGATCCTCTGCGCAAGGGATAGCTGTTCCACTTTGGTAGCCCGGAGATCCATGTGCGAAGCCAATACCTCACACCCTCAGTCCCTTCACAGGCTAATCAAAGTGGTCCCATATATCCGCTTACTGACAGTTACCAGTGATGTTTAACTTATGTGGTCTATTGGAAAGTATATCTTAACTGTCAGTCTTCTGCAGAATGTTAGGAAACGTGAGGTTGAGTATCCTCCATAATTAAAGAATTGAACTATAGGTATCACGAAGAGAAGGTGGATACTCGTTTCTTTCTCTGCTCATTCTTATATTCTAAAAAACTCTCCTTTTCTTTAAATTTAACTTTGATTTGTCAAAACTGTTGAGAGAGTTGAGGGACTACATCGTCTGTTACTTGAAGAGAAGGTATCACCACACACTCTATGTAATAATTTCAAGAGAATCAAATCCTTCTCTCGTTATCCGAGGCTGAATATGTTGCACTAAGAAGAATATACTTACGATGCTAAATTTACCATATTTAATGCTCAAAAATTCGTTGAAAGCCGCTAATCACGTTTTACCAATAATGATATTCCTTCAAATCATAATGCATTTCTTTCTTTGCTTACGTCACAACAAGTGACCTTAAAATTATCAAACATTAACCGGAACTAAGGTATGCCATAAAAGGTGTGCATGCAAAAAAGATATTGCAAGTTCATTTGAAAACTCAACTACTTGTTACAATGTATAAATTTACAATAAAGTTACCTCAACTCTTCCAACTGTATTTCAGACTAAATAAATATCAACATTTTATAGGTGCATAATACAATTGAAATTTATATTGTCTTTTTTCAGTTGCCATATAGATGTGAAAATCTAGCAGCAAGATTTTTGTCCCAGCAAAGGAGCACAGAACAGACTGAATTCACAGCACTCTTTACAACAGAATGAATTCACAACGGACTCTTTACAATAAACAGAATTTACAACCCACTGAATTTATAGCAGATTAAATTCACAACGAACTCTTTACAACAAACAGAATTTACAACGAACTCATTACAACAGACTGAATTCACAACGGACTATTTACAACAAACTGAATTTACCGCGAACTCTTTACAACAGATTGAATTCTTAATTCTTAACAAACTCTTCGGAACAGATACAATTCATACAAGGATCTTCACAACAGAGAAAATTCTCTACAGGTTCTTCACAACAGGCAGAATTCACAACACGCTCTTTACAACAGACAGAAATGTCCCGCAGTGGACTGATCGTTAAGACACGGTTCCCACCAGATCACCGAAGTCAAGCATAACTGGCTGCGGTCAGTGTGCGGGTGGGTGACCATTTGGATCAGTCTGCGTAGGGACCGAGGGTGTGCGGTATTGGTTCTCGTTAAACTGTTCTACCGTAAAGTGCTCGACTTCGCGTGCAGGTCGTTGGGCTACCGAAGAGAGATTGCCATCCCCTCTGCAGAGGATCAAAATTGTGATGTCTTGTCTTCGGATCATCCTCAGGGATGTTTCCCAGACCGTCACCAATAGCCCATTGTGCAGCTCTAGTGCGACGTAAATGAACTACAGCAACATAATTTAAGGTTTATCCAAAGGAAAGGGGGAAAATTTAGGAAATGCGTTTTCAATCACAGAAGATAGAAATTATTTTCAGAATTTGGAAAATAAATAATCTCTTTCCCAGTAAAAGACGCTTAGAGTTTGTCACATATGATAATATCTTTTATGTTTTCTTATTTTAAGAAGTTGAGATAAATTTTTTTTTCAGAGTATGGTTACGAATAAACCTTATACTTTAGGTTTGGAATGTGGTTTGGAAAACCTTACACTTTAGGGTAGAATAGAAAAATACCAGTGCAGAGAATATTTGAAAATAGTTAAAAACATCAGAATTGAGAATTCCGGCCGCCAATGGCTCTTTAATTTAAAAGAACAGTGTAGGGTTTACCGGGCTAGTGTATTTTATTTTATAACCGTGGTTGAGCAGCCGACCCAACTTTTTGGGTTTACGACTACTAATGTTCAACTCCGTAGCCTTGGGATTTTGAACCTGATCTAGAAGACAAGGAACTCTTGGGAGAAATTTGCCTTCGTGGAGGACTTCTTGATGGAACTAATCCGCATTTACGTTACACAGAGAGGATAACCACGATAACCTCTCGCGTTTAGTCTGATGACAGGAGACTCTAACCCATGATCAGAGATACCACAGAGGATATTTCGCGACAGCATTGTGCGGAATTCGTATCGACCAACCATCGCTGGGATTCACACCCAGTTCACCTCTTTGGAAGGCGAACGCTCTATCCTCTTAGCCACCACGGCTAATATGGCACAGTTTAGGGAAAGGTAACATATCCAGTATTGCGGTGGGATTTACGTTACATACAGAGGAAAACCACGATTACCTCCCACGTTTAGTCTGAGGGCAAGGAGACTCTGACCCATGATCCGTCTACCACTGAGGATACTTTACGTCAGCACTATGGTCGGTGCAAGCAATCACTGGGATTCGAACCCGGTTCACCTCATTGGAAGACGTACGCTCTTTCCCAAGAGCCATCACTGCTCCTGGACTTTATTATAAAAATATAACGGTGTAGGGAATATCGTGCACATTCCTGCCAGGTTATTATCCATTTTAATTTCGTATTTTCTTACAATAAACAAATCATATGGTAAATGTGATTAGTTTTCTAAATAATGCCTTAATGTAATAAACTTTAATGACTATTGGGATATATTAATCGATTTGTGTAAATTTTAATTATGAAAACAGTTCAAGGCAACATCAGTATTAAAAAATAATTAAAAATATATTTTCCTTTAAATTTAAATGCAATGGTTAAATTTTAGTTCAGTATTAACGATTTATTTTTTGTGGTTATACAACCGAATTTTAAAATCTATTTTTAATCTTCTTTAAAATAATTTAATTTTAATACAATTTATTCTAATGAAACGTTACCTTTTTTTTGCCAAATAATTTACATTAGATATTCGTGAGATTTGGTTAATCGGCTTTGCATTTTCGCCTCTCTTTGTTTCAAAAATATTTGCTGGGTAACAGAGATTGGAAGGAAAATCAATTTACACAATCACAATGATTGCGTTCTGGTCTCGATAAACGTTTTCTTTCAGAAAAATATTTTAGGAAACTACTAAAGGTGTTATTTATATCGATTGAAATTTTATATTCTATAATATAAGAAATATGAGTTTGTTTCATATTTAAATATGAAAAATAAAGACATTTAATTAAAAAAATATATAATTTAATTACTCATGTCTCTTAACATATACATAAGTTTACCTCCAAATATCATAAAGATGTGTGAAAGTGCTTTCTTATTTTGCCTAAAACAAGCATTAAATTACTATTATTCAAAGAAGTACCCAAACATTAAACTTCTTACCCCTCACTATAACCAATATATTTTTTAGTGGAATAACTCAATTTCTGAAATCTTTGCCACACTCAATAAAAATTGCTTACATATTTTTGTAAATAATTTGTTTCACAGTTACTACCATGAATGAAAAATATGTCTTTCTTTTAAGTTAATACAACAATGTTTTGGATAATATGCCAAATGTCTTAAAATGAAATCATGTTTATTCGTGATTTTGAGTTTAAGATGGCTAAGATGATTTTGAGTCGTTGAAGAGATAGATATAATTCATTTTCGACAAAAAAAGTTTTGTATGGATTACGGTATTATGTTTCTAAAAATATTTGAAGACGACTGCATTTTTAATTTCTTTATTAATTTTGAGACTCTTTATATATTACTCTACTTCCACATTAAGTAAAAGTAAAAACCAAAGAAGTCATGATATTTATCTTTCTAATTTATATGATTATAGTAGTTTGAGCATAAGTTTACAGTGTTTCGAATGTTAAGAGCAAATAATTATTTTTTTCAGTAAAATAATGATTTTAATAACCACCATTCACTCTTTTGTGTTTTCTTTGGCAATTTAACAGATTTGGATGGTTTTGTTCTCGTCATCTTTTCAATTGTTTCGTTAAATTTTGATGGAATTTTTAATTTTACCCGATTTAAATATTAATTTGCGACTTCTAATATGCATATTTCTTAAATCTGGGTACAGCACAGGCATAGGTAATTATTAAAAACTAGAAGATAATACCATAAAAAGAATCACGTAACCAACGATCAAACGTAGCTATTGTTCAATGACAAATATTTGAAACTGGCGGCAAGTCAGAACTACTATTAGTGACGTCACTAAAAGACCTTGGTAATCTCAACCGCCTTATTTCTTGGTGGCTATGTTCTAAGGCGAGTACTAGATCACTTATCTGGATGTTATAATTGGGAAAGATAATACAAAATATTTATTTAAGGTATTAAGAATTTTTTTAAAAGAATTAGGCCACTTCTACAACATTTAAAAGCTAAATTGCCTAACTAATACACCATATTAATATATGTTTGAAATATTGATTTGTCTTGGTAAGTATAACAATTTAAGATTTAGCATTTTAAATTAATATTTATAAGTTAAAAAAAATATATATATATAAATACTGCTAAGAATTTTTTTCTCTCAAGAACCTTACAAATCATCACCTATGTGGCTGGTTCTATTAAAATATGATGGATCTTTTGTGACAAATGGTTTTTTTAATGGATTAATTTGCTGGATTCAATGGATAATTTGATGGATTAATTTGTTTGAGACCAAGAAATCTCTCAAACTTTACCATACTTTTTCCCTGTTTCTTTTTTCATGTAAGAACAGATCATTTTAGAACAATGTCTTAGTATTTACATTAATTAGGTTTAACTTGAAGTATCTTATTTGGTACTTTTAAAAAATCAAGTTTTTGTCCATATCTTTTCGTTCCAATAATATTCGACAAATTACTTACTGAGTAATTTAATAATAAGGAGAAATTCCACAAATTTTCTACGTTTTATATTGCGAATATAAATGAATTCTCTTTTAGTATTAGACTCCTCGCATGAATACAAAACAGCCTTAACAGAGAATTCCAAATGTCTAAGAATGAGACATGAAGATATTTTCTTTGAACACTGTCAGGAGACACATAAATAATCTTCATGTGATTGAATTATATCTAAAATGCATTCTGTATTTATTTTTAAAAATGATGTCAAATAAAGAACCTTATCCCTGATGTAATCGGAAAACCAAGAATTTTTTACTTAAATTTGGTAAGTTGAATAAAATTCTTTTCTTAAGCGTATTTTCTAAAACTAAATATTGTAGAGATAAGATTATTTGAAAGATTTAAAGCACTTTCTATCGATTTGATTGAACGGCTAGGGACTATATAAGCTTTTCAAATTGTTTAAGAAAGCGCTTTTAAAAGTAGTTTTTTTTAGAGAAAAACGCCATGATTTCTATGTAGTCTAGTTTTAGATATCGTGCTGTCATGTGGGGGAAATTCTGGAGAAATTCAGTATCAGTCTGGTAAAAATCCATGAATATTTTGCTGTAAGAATATTAACTCTTCAAATAATGCTACTCCTCACTACATTGCTACAAAGTATTCAATTCTAGAGATTTGAGCCAAAATCTTACAAAAAATAATTATCTTTTTGTATTTAAATAGTTTTGTTTTCACTTCTTTTAAGAATTACGAAAGTTTCAACCTTTTTTAAGATACTGAAAAATTCACACAGATATTTGAAGACAACTGCTTCGAATTCTAATATAAAGTTCGCAGTAAAAAACATTTGTCTATAAACTTATTTATTTAACTCTGATGTCAAAAAGAGAAACTCATTTGCTGAAGTATATTATTTGATTTGCATTACATTACACTTATTTTCGAACCTCTGGACCAAAGACAAAAAAAAAGAAAAAAAAAAAAAAAGAAATTGTTTTTGAGATGGAAATTTTAGGTACTAAGAATAAATTCGGTAGAGTGCAGAGGGCCAATGTCTCCAGACAATTAGTCGTAGAGAACTTCCAATTAACGACTAAGAACAATTAAGTCCAGTAGAACACTAGTGTTAATTTTATACGGAAACTAAAATTTTTATGAAGTAAATACATGGCTCTAGCAAAATAATTTATTAAGATTAAAATGTGATTTAAAAAAAAATTAATAATAAAGTCATTAAAATATCAATATTTTTACATTAGAGAAAATTTAATAATTCTTTCTTGGAAATTGCAAATTTTTACGTGATATTTCCCCCATACATTTACAGGAGTGATTTTAAAATATAGCTTTAAATTTTCATGAAAATACTAGTTTTGGCACTTGGTGAAAGGTGGGAAAAGTAACCTTAATGTCGTAATTTTGCCCAACAAAACAATTATGCGAAAATTAAAGTTTGAATATTCCACAATCCTATTATCCTAATAGTTATTAAAGGCAACACATTTTAAGAAAAAACTAAACCCTAAAGGTTTCAAGGTTTGTTTAGATACTTATTGTTCTTTCACAGTCATTTTGCAACCAGTTTCAAACTGATAAACCAACACATAATTCCTGCCTCACTTCGTTAACATTAACAGCCCTGATTATTAGTAGAGCTCAAATTTGGGTGACTATTGTTTCCTGTCCAAACTCTTTTTTAAAGGGTAAGCAAAGAAGTGTCGGTGAGCAAAGCAGTGCCAGTTAATGGTAATAAGAGAATATAGCAGGCGTACCTTGATAATTCGATTCTGTTATTAGAAGCCTACTTAGTAATTTATTTTAGAAAAATATTTGAAAATTACTTAATGTTCATAACGTTTTTTATTATTATTTTAAGCAAAGATAAATATTTCCAATTCCTATACAAATTTACACCTGTTTCAAATAAGGAGATGTGTGCAATTTAGATATCGAAAGGTGCTCGATTCTGATACCAAATTATGCCCAATTCTGATATCGGATGATGCCTAATTTCAATACCCCGTTTTGCCTAATTCCGACATTCAAGAGTGCTCAATTTCAATACCAAATCGTGCTTCATAGAAAGAGTCGATAGGGAATCATCTAAAGAATTGACGCCTAAGTCACATTTTTTAAATAATATTTTATAAGTTGAATGTCCTGAAGTCAACTGGATAATTACTTTAAGCAAATGCTCTCTATGTAACTGATATTATATTTGACAAAAAATATGTTTTTATATGTTAAAAAAAAATAGAAAACAAATATTCAGAATTTAAAGATACGACGGAAAATACCAAAAAGAAGGAAAACCCTATACCTGTATGATGTGAGATTTCAAGGAAAAATTTTTCTTCATAATAAATGTGTTTTCTTGAGTATATTTTAAAAAAGAGTTAATTATTTATTGTCACTTGCCAGATTTTACAGTAATCTCTTAACGTCCGCGTCACATTTTTGTTTAAAACATTTTGTTTGTTAAATTAAATGACATGAAATCAACTGAAAAATTACTATAAATGAATCGCTGTGAAATTCTTCATTTTTGAAAAATAAATTTGGAATGTTTGTTATATTAGAAAAAATAAAAAAATCTGTGGAATTAGATGATATGAAGAATTTCAAAAATCAATAAGAACTTAAAATTGTGGAAGATTCTACGGAAAAGAGTATTTTTACAAATGTATTACTAACTAGTACTTAATCTCTCTAAACTAGAAGCAAACAGTGGCAGGGTTAACTGTTTGCTCAATCATCATCCTCAATCAATCAAGTCATCAATCCCCATGATAGCAAGTCAATAAGTATTGTTTCATGGCAAAAAAGTTTCCTTAAAAGTTAAATTTGTTAACTTAAAATAAAAGAAAATCTGCTTGTTTAGCTCTCCACTTTCCTAAATATTTCTCGTCCGATTTTGTTGAGATTCGTGACCATAAATAATTTTTTTAAAATTTAAACTAACAAATGAAATTAAGGTTTTAACCGGGGTTACCATTGGAACTAAATTTTTGATTTTTAATAATTTGCTCATCAAACTAACATTTTGTAATAAACAGAAAAGAAATTTTATGAAAAATGTGACAGAACATTCGTGATATAAATATGTAAACATTTTATTGATTGTCTGCCAATTTGGTTTGAAAATAAACAGTCAGTTGATTTCAGAACCAAGAGTAGAATTCAGTATTATTAAAATATTTTGGTAATACGCGTGTCTTGCTAATGTTAATAATGAAATAATTTACTTATTAGTCTATCTTTCTGAAAAATAATGTTACAAAAATAGTGTTTGAACTGTTAGAGTATTTAATTTTTAGTTACGTAAAAAATTCCATAACTTGAAACTTGTATACACAATCGAAGTAAAGCAATTTGCTTCAAAATTTAAAACGGAGGATGAAAAACCAAGTAAATTAAGAAAGAAAAACTTTTATAATTTTAATTTAAAAAGAAATTGGCAAGAGTTTCGACAGTTCATAAAATTTTCTTAGCTTCACCATTTATTTCTGAGTATTTAATAATGTCAGATTTTTATTCAGAAATAAGTAGCTTCGTAGAAAGTAAACTCATAAATGCAACAGAATATTTTATTGAAAAAAAAAATAATTAGACTTAATTATCATAATTAATACAAAACATTTTAAAATATAACCAATGCATTAACATTAATTAAACTTAATTATTATATAATAATAAATTTTAATTTTTAGCATTTTTGTATCAGATGATAATATAGTGTATTTCCTCACATTTTGGTCTTGAAACAAATTCCCCTAACTCAAATAATAAAATATTTATGTACCATAAAACTTTCAAAAAGGTGAATTGGTTCAAATTTCGTACCTTTCTTGTTTATTTATTTATTATTATTTTTTTCAATTTTGAATTCCGACAACCGAAGGTGATCCAATTACATTTTTACTTAAACAATTTCTTTGTAAAGGCATACAAACAGAAAAAAAATTACGAATATTTTTTAAGACATGAAATTATACCCCTCGGTCAGAAATATCTCAGAAAAAATAGTTAAATAACAATTAATTTAATTGCTATTTTACCATATTCAAACTAAGCAATCAAATAACCATAAATAAGGTGGCATTCAAACTGTTAACTGTGAGGAAAACCTTTTACCTAATACGGTAAAACAACCAGAATTTTATCGCTCCTACTATAGTTCGTTCACCAGGAGTTGAGACTTGGCTCCACCTCCTCGGACGCAAAGTTCATTTCAGCGCGGGGGAGTAAGAGGAAAAACATCTCCGTTGTTGAAATTGAGACAACCCTTAATTTGCGCCAAACACAGAAAGTGAATTCTTTTTCACTTACTTTGCTTTATCATCTGCTAATATACCTTTTGTTACACTAGCTAATTAAATATAGTTTAAATTTAAAAACTGTTGTTCTCCCAGCGAAATGTCTCATAAAGGACAAACTATTCACTCAAAAGAAAGAAATATCATAAAAAATAGTGTAAAATATCATCAAATTTATGAAATATTCATTGTTAAAAAAATGCACATAAAGTTTGCGAAATAAATATTTTTGCCAAACGATCGCCAAATAGCA
>NC_092215.1:45695564-45765219 GCF_043381705.1 Parasteatoda tepidariorum | reverse complement strand
TTAAAAACTTTTTGGATAAAATAATAATTTAATGGGTTTTTATTACTGATTTTAAATTTATAAATCTTTAGTTGTTTTCATTTTTATAAATAAAATTATAACAAAACTTATTTTTCCTCTTTTGGATTTGGACATAAGTCAATCAACTTTGTTTATTCAAAAAAATTAGTAATGTTTGTGATTGCAACTTCTTTTTTTAAAATCATTTAGCACTTCGTTTTATTAAAGAGTATAATCGTGTTTTTTAATTTTCTTTCAATATTGTCAGTTGAATATATTATCGAATATCATAATTCTTTTGTTTTTATTTTTAAGAAATTAAACCTTACTTTGTTTTTTCGTTCAGAATTCGATAATTATTCAATTTAACATTGTTATTTATGTGAAATAATAATGATTAAAAAAAATGTTGTTTTAAGAGTGTTTTTCTTTTTTAAATTAATTTAGCACTTTGTTTTAAGCATACAAATAATTTTTAACGAACTTATTTTTTAAATTTTCTTTCTATATTGTTAGGTAAATATACTGATAAATTTCAATTTTATTTATTTTTCTATTATTTATTTTTAAACTAAGAAATCTTTCGTTATTTGCGCGATCATTTTTAGAAAATATAACATTAATATCTTTCTTAAGCAAAACATTGATTTAAGTCAATCTGAGTATGAAGTTTTGATAGAAATCCGACTTTCTGCGCCTTACAAGCAAATGAATTTCAAAAATACTATATCGCGATGCATCGCTATATCGCGATGCAAAACTGACGATGCATCACGATATAAAATTTCTTATATCGCCCAGTCCTAGCCAGCACTATATATAACCGTGGAAAGTATACATCCCACCAACATTATTATTTTTGAAATGGCAATAGTAGGCATTTTTCCTTATGTGCTGCCATTTGCTGGATACTAAAAATACAAAATAAATAAAAATACTCCAATGAATTGCTCTGTTTTCATAAATGTGGGTAATATTAAAGGTTACGTGGGGCTAATATAAGAGGCCAACATTGGGAAGCTATTTTTTTATTAAGCATTAGTTCATTTCATAATTTCTCGACTAGTTTATTTGTAGTTATAAGCATAGAATTTATGAATAAGGTTATTTATTAGGACAGAAGTTTACGGTCAATTCTAAAGAATTGACAGAATTAGTAGGTAAAATTTTAAAAATCCGCTTTCACATAAGAAAGTGGTCTTAAAACTCAAATTGATTTTAGGTATTAAGCTAAATAATTTTCGTTTTTGCTAATCAATCGCAATTCAAAAAATATTTAAATATAAAGTTGCAAGAAAAAAATGACCCTATGAAGAATTAAAACAAAAATCTTCCGCAGAATGCGTAAAAGTTGGCAGCTAGGCAGATTTTTTTTATCGGTATCCTGAAACTTTTCCTTTGTCAGCACTTTTTAATATTCAAGACTCAAAAACAACAGTTCAAGAGATGGATTATTAATTTCTCTCTAAACTTCCGCCAATAAAGGTTTTATTTTAAATATTTCGATTCATCATGGAATATTGAAACCCAAAGTATCAACTAAATTTCTTAAAAGGTCTTATAACTCGATTTTATAAAGAACACAATTTCTAAATCGATCTCGATTTTATGAAGAACACAATTTCTAAATCGATAGATAAGTAATATGTTAGGTTTTACAATTAATATCATCTTAGAAACAGAGTCAAGAAATAGAAATTTTATTAAATGTTTTGTTCTTTTAAAACACAAACTAACTCTCTTTAGATTATCTTTAAATTAGATTAAATAATTTTAGTTACACTTATTAATTAGATTCGAACAAAACTAAAGCGAGATGCATAAATTGCTAGGATAAGTCCGAAAAGCCTCTAAGGGTTAGGGTCAAAATGTCAATATTTTTTATCGGATACGTATTTCTCAAGATTCTCTACTTTATTCCCTATTTTAATTTTGCAATTACAGTGCCATCTGTGAACCAAACTAGTAAGATTTATCTGGAGAATCCAAATCTACAATAAAAAAAGGGTATTCATATTAAAAATTTTGATCTCCTCTTCAACCCCGGGTTTCGAATCATTCAAAAGCTTATATCTCCATATATTTTACTATTTACATATTTTTGGAATACTTTAAATAAACCAACACAATGGTACACAACTAAAACATGATATGATTTTGAAATTTTTTTTTTATTTGTGGAAGATGTGACAAAAAAAGTGTCAGATTTTGATTTTTGCTTGTAAACCACAATAATATTCTTCAATTTTTGTTTTAAGCTATATCTACAACTAATTTACTTTTAAATAAACTTTAATTGCCTAATGTAATATTAAAAGAACCTGTCACAAAAGTACACGCATGTTCTAAGTACTAATGTGGTATTTTGATAAAATATTTACTGTCAATATGATTGTGTTTTACTCTTAATAATTCAAGTAAACATTCATGTAATTTATGAAAATGAGCACTCATGTAATAGCTCGTCATCTAACCAAAGGGGTCATGGAGGTTGATGTCCTAATGCATAAACATACCGGCATATATTATACTGCTTCTATATATACTAAATATATTGTCTAGGGAAGTGGTAACGATTACAGGTGATTATTACCATTTTAAGTAAGAAAGAAATATTTCAAATTTTTGCCATTTTCCGTTTTTCTTGTTATTAGGTTCTTAATGTTTACTATATATTAGAATAATGCCTTAAACTTATGCTAATACCCTTATACGTGAACTAAATATTTAATATAATAAGTATTCGGAACTAGCGAACAATTAGGGAAAGATATTGCCGAATTGAATTGGACGATAAAATTATTGAATAGCTGTAAGCAGAGAAAGCTTAATTCCTAACTATTTTCCAGGATTCCTTCTTATTTCCAATTTTTTCTTATTTTTTCTGCTTTCTTATCAGTAAAATATATATATGTGTGTGCATTGTCTAATGCCTATATCATAAATGGAATGTTTCTCACACTGATAGGAGAAAGAAGAAAATAGTTTTGGTTTTAGCTTTCTTGAAAAATAATAAGCAGAACTGAAACCTTTTGCATACATTGAGTTAACTGTTCTTATTTTTTAAAAATGCCTCAAATAACTAAACATATTATTTGAAAATGGAGTAGAAAACAGAACATTTTTGCATTCAGTGATTTAATTGCACACATTTTTCATCTCTGTCTAATATATACCAAAACAATGTCTGAAAATGGTTTATTTATTTAATGCTTATTCATGATACAGAAAAGCAAAAATAAAAACTGAATTGTTTGACAGAACTGATCTCTAGTAAAAATAATAAAAAAGCATCAACATAACAATCATACATATATAAAAAATAATAAAAATTTTAAATTATTAAGAAAATAAACAGAACAACAGATACAATAAATTATATCTTTAAAATAGTAATTAGTAATGTTGAGAAAAAGTCACCAGTCAAGTTTAAGTACATATTTACATACTTTGTGTATTATCAATTAGAGTTTGAAGAACAGTAAGACGCTGGTTTCGCCTTTCAAGTTATTCATAAATACACTATTAATACATTTTATTTTTACACTTCTTACATGATTAAATATACATCTATTTCATAAAGTATTTTCAAATAAAGTCTTCAGTAAAAAAGAGGTACCAGTGGAAAACTCCAAAAAAATATTGTTATAAAACTGAATGTCGCTGGTAAAATTTTAACATTTATGTAATAGGTTTTAACTCATTCAAATTTGAGGAGTTGTAGTAAGGCTAAACTTTGATTTAGATCGAAAAAATATTAGCTTCCATATGTAATTTTGAAATTTTTTTTAAACAGTATTATTTCAAAACAAACTATTAAAATTTTTTCTTGATTCAATTATAAATTGCAAAATTATAAGGTAAAGTATGAAATGTAGTATAACACCTTAGTATTTATAACTAAGAACAGTGTTTTTCAAATACCCTGTATTAGTTCTCTCTGTATTACTAATAGCTAAATAGAATATATGTTAAGAAAGTTCAAATAATAGAAATAATTTTAGTTTTTTTTTCTGGGGAAACGGAATTTACACTATTCATTTTCTGAATTGCAATAAATAACCAAATTTTAAATCAATGTTTGCTCTATCTACGTATTTATGCAGAGTGTTCCGTATTGAACACCCTTCATATTGACTTTTAAATTTTTTTTTTTTTTTTGAGAATGTAGTCAAAATTTTTGGGTATTGTCCCAAACCTTGCTTAACTGTATAGTTACTTACCGGTCAATAGAATAAAGAATAAAATTGTTTTTCCTAAAATTGGTTCCATTTTTTTTATTCCACCATTTTATCAGCTATTTTCTGCTATCTAGTCATGTTGCGTGATGTTCATAGAGTATATGTCGGAATCATTAAGAAAATAAAATAAAAAATAATTGAAAATATATCTTATTTTATTACAGTCGTTGAACAGCCGTTCCAATTTTTTGGGTTTAGGACTCAACTCCGTAGCCTTGTGATTTTGACTGGATGAAGTATTGGGAGAAATTTGCCATCAAGGAGGACTTTTTGATGGAACTAACTCGCATTTGCATTACATAGAGAGAAAAACAACGAAAATCTCCCACGGTTAGCCTGATGGCAAGGGGACTCTAACCCATGACCCGTCTATTACTGAGGATATTTTACGTCAGCACTGTGGTCGGTGAAAGTCGGAAGCGAAATTCGTATCAACCCACCATCGCTGGGATTCGAACCCAGTTCACCTCTTTGGAAGGCGAAAGTTCTATCCCCTGAACCATCATGGCTCTTATAAAAATACTGTTAACATTTTGAGTGTATTAAATTTATTTCATTTAAAATAAATTATATTTTTTAAAAATTTATTTTTATTAGATTCCTAATGTAACTACACTGCTAAGTTAGGTAGATCGCATATTCTGACAATAACGAATGTTACTTATTAGGAGTTACTAAGGAAAAAAATCCAAACAATGACTTATTATTATTGAGGGTAGAAGGGATTAAAACATTTTTTTTGAGAGACTGAAAGTCTTTCTGATAAGAGCCATCTTAACATATCATTCTGAAATAAACTGGTTATAAATGATGTCTTCTTTGCTTCCATTATCCTGAAAAGTTATCCTGAAAGTGAACCGTCAAAGTTCCTCATTTAAATAATATATTACTCTAATTTTAATAGATTTTTATGATAAGGATTTTAAAACTATGTGTGAAGGGTGATCATTACGGAACACTATGCATTAAAAGGAACCTAAATAATTTATCGCAAGTAAAGTTATTAAAAAATAGGTATAGAAAATTTTGAATAATTTTATCTGTTAATAAATACATATTTTATTATTATGCATTTAATTCTTTATTTTTTTTTTAAATTGTAAGATTATTGCGTCCATTGCTAGAATTATTATATATTAAAAATTATTTTGTATTAAAGAGGGATGCACTGCTCTGCTTCGTTATTTTGCTATATTTCATATGGTTTTTGATTAAATTGAACTAAATAATTAATTGTAAGAATTTGATATAATTTCTTGCGCGATAGTTTAGTCAACAGGTTTTAACAGACTGGAGTATAAACATACATGTTTCTATTGATATAATTTGGATTAATTCATATTTTATAGTTGGTCCCAGTTGTTAAAAAAGTGGGTAAAATTTACCAACGTTTAATTCCGATTGAAATAATTAATATGAGCAATTGAATTATCATGACTTCACTGAAAAATATTTTACACAATGATTGTTATCTGGTTTATATACTATATACAAGCGATAACATTTTCCGAGAAATACTATAATTATTACTATACATAGCAAATACTTTTATTGTTCTGTTGGGCTGTAATTTAAATTGCAGTTTCTACTTTTAAATACTGTAATATCAATGAATTAAAAATTTTTTTTTTAAAAATTGATGCTTATAATCAGATCAATTTCACAAAAGTGACACATAGGAAATTCAAATAACACATTTTTTATCACAATTAAACAAATAAAAATAAAAATTCACATGTTAGCTGCCTTAGTAGAATAGTTTACAAAAATACATCAAATAACATAACTACACAAGAGCGCTGCATTCTAACACCGCAATTCATGTTTTTACAGTATTTGAACAATACAAGCAGTCATTTACATAGAAAAAGCGTATGCTTAATATATTCATAGGTTATGTGGTATGCATTTATAAGAAACAATATTCATAAGAGTTTATTGCGAAACAACAAGCATGATTTAAAAATTTAATTTAACAACAATGACATTTTTAAATAATGCTTTAAATTATCTTTTTAGAACAAAGATGTGCTTACCGCTTTCATAAGCACAAGTTATTTCATTAACACCATTCATGAAGAGAAGAAAAGATTTCTCTGTAATTTACAACTCAATATAAATTTAAACGATTTATTATAAATTAAAAACTGTGCTTTGATTAAAAAAATTATACGGTTGTCAATTCTCTTAAGCTAAAATAGCATTTAATAGAAACGTATACATACTGAAACTTAACTGAACATAACTGAAACTTAAATATATTATCCCTTTGACGCAGAGGTTGTCCAAATTGTCGCACAAACATTGCACTCTGAATGATCAAAAATTGCAATCAGTTCGGTATCTTTTAATTTTTATTAACTTTATTTTATTTGTTGTAAATCATAGTTTAATTTAAAAACTATAATATACGTATAAATCAGATATTTGTATCGGCTATTAATTTTCCACAACCATTCAAGCTTTTTTCCTCCAGAATTCCAATTCTAAAGATGTTCGTCGTCAATCAAAATCAGCTAACAATATTCGCATCGGCTATTAATTCTTTACAACCATTCAAGCTTTTTTTCTCCAGAATTTCAATTCCAAAGATACCGGGATGTTCGTCCTCAATCAAAATCAGCTATTCGTATCGGCTATTAATTTCCCCAACCATCCGAGTTTTGTTTCCGGAATATGAATTCCAAAAGATAATGGGAATATTAAATAAGATACGTAAGGTTGTTGTAGTTCATTTACATCGCACTAGAGCAGCACAATGGGCTATTGGCTACTGTATGGGAAACATCCCTTAGGATGATTCAAGGACATACCATCACAATTTTGATCCTCTGCTGAGGGGATGGCACCTCCGCTTTGGTAGTCCGACGACCTGCAAGTGAAGTCGATCACTTAACTGTAGAATAGTTTAACGAGGACTAATACCGCACACCCTCGGTCCTTACGCAGGCTGATCCAAATTGTCACCCACCCGCACAATAACCGCAGCCAGTGATGAACCTTGGATGTATCTTAGTGATGTATTTTTCTAAGTTGTTCTACATGTAACGTGACAGGGCTTATAAGCTGTACTTTTTATTAAGCACATAAGCTTGCATGTGCCTGTGTAACAATAAATAGGATTTATTTATTTTTAAACATAGTAACAGACTCTTTGTGGATTGGTGTTGTTTACATTTATAGCTTTTCGCTATTTTTCACTGAGACCTTCACATAAAGATGACAAAAAGTTTATAGCAGATTTTAATCTTAAATAGCAAACGTTTCTAATTTTTTGCTTGTTTATAATGTTTTTTTATAACTTCAGTTGAATTAAAATCTCTTAATAATTTAATTTGTAGCAAATATAAACTGTATTAAACGTCGAAATAATTTTGTAAATTTTTTTTAAACAATGACTACACATTTAATAGAATTTATTCAATAAAATAACGCTCTGCTTGGTTGAGTTTTAATAAAAGTATTTTGTATAAGAATCATAGGAAAATTTTTTCCAGAATGTATGAAGACCTTATTTTAATAAAGATTCAACTCCACATATTAAAAAAATGAGCTAGTCTCATTTTAACATTCACACAAGCTATTTCTATCTTACTTTAAAACTTTTACCAGCTTATTTCTATTTCCAAATAAAATGTAACAAAAATCAGACTAGATAAGATAAACATAGTCTCATTGGACTTTGAAGCTCTGCATTTCAAATGAATAAAAGTTGAATTACTCCGATACTCAAATAAGGGCTTCATATTTTCGGAAATAAAAATTAGAGGGCAATCAAATCATTTTTTTAAAACAAGTTTTCATTTTTAATCAGTTATGTAATCACATTTGTTAGAAATAACCTTTCGCCAATAATTTGCAAATTTTCAATATCGGATGAATAAAAATCAATTGGTTTTTGAGCCTTTTTGGAGAGGGCACATAGGACATCATCCAAATTTTAAATATTTTGCCTACCTAGAAAATGTCTTAGAGGTTGGAATAAGTGGAAGTCGACGGTGCAATATCTGGTGAATATGGAGAGTGAAGCAGTACCTCCCACCCTAATTCATTAATTTTTTCCAGGTTTTGAATTTCCTGATCTATATGAGTCGGATAGATCAAAATAACCGGGTTTGATTTTGCAAAACCACGTTTGACATTTGCGAACGAAAATGTTTTGGGTAGTAACTGCTATGCAACTACCCTTGTGGAACTCTGAAAGCAAATAATGATGGACATCTACTTCTTTTAATAATGCGGCCTCAGTGTATATTTTTATAATCCTTGTCGAACATTAAGTACTAAAGTATGTGAGTACTTCACTATTTCTCTAGCTGCAATTCTGTTACGCAATAACTCATTAGCATCGCAATAACTCATTAGCATAGTCAGAAGATTCTAATAAAGTAACCTGACAGAAAATACTTTTTAAATCCTTGTCGGACATAAAATAAAATAAGCATTCTTCACAATTACTCTTCGTAATATTCTTCTGGTATTTAGATGGCCATTTCATCATAAATTGCAAAAATAATTAATATAAATATTATTTCATTTTTATTTATTATTATTATCAACTCTTTACATTTATTAAATAAGCGAAAGTAATAGTTATTAAAGTTATATAAGTAATATTTATTAAATAAAAGAAAAAATTGAACTATTCGTTTACATTTGGAAATATTGCGTTAAAATAATTAAATAAACGTAGCATATAAATACGTTTCTCTGTAATTATACAAAGCAACATAAATTTCATATTTTCATTACAACGAAATTGGATAGACACGAATATTGAAATTCGCAGAAACGATTTTACTTTCTTGTCCTCCTAATAAATACATTAGTTCATTTTTATTTATTACTATTATCAACTCTGTTGTTTGTAATATTTATTAAATAAAAGAGAAAAAAAATAATACAACTATTCTTTCACGCTTAGAAACATCACGTTAAAATAATTAAATAAGCTTAATATATATATGCTACTTTGTAATTACACCAAGCAACCTAAACTTTATATTTCATCGACATTGGAAAGACACTAATAAATTTAATTGCGTTAAAAACTTTAAAAAGGAGAAAACTTCATCGATTTAATGTTCTAACGATAAAAGTTTCAATCTTCAAGTTAGAATCATTAACCATGTAGCTAGTGTTTGGTAAATGATTATGTAATGACTCAGGGAGAAAATTGGAAAATTAATTAATTGAACGGTAATGCAACAGATGGGATATGGAGCAGTTTTCATTAAAACCCAACTAGTTTCGTAAAAGTGTCATTTAATAATCTTTTGCTTATTTCTGAAATCTCTAGTAACATAATACTTATAACTAAATTAAAACATGTTTCTGATAATCATGTTACCATTCAATAAATGAAACATTTTTAAAATGAAGTATAATAGAAAAAATAATTCATTTAAAAGTACACAAATTTTTAATGAAAATAAGAATACTGATTAAAAGTAAAATTTAAATATATTTTTAATGAACTGACTGATTATCTAGAGGTGTCAATCGGTACTCTTATTGGCACCTCTTCATTGATCTATTAATAAATATTATTTAAAGTTAATACCATGAATTAAATTTATAATAGCAGAATTTTTAACTGAGAACACAAATATGAAATAGTTTAGAAGTTGAAAATATATTATATTTGAAAAATTGGTGGGGACACTTATAACAGACTGTTTACATTTCAATAATTTTTATTTCATTAAATATAAAATCATAGTATCTAAAGCGTACCGCAGTTAGTTTTTTATTGAATCAAAGATAAATTAATTCGAATCGAGTTGGCTTTGACGTTTTTAGATTTCTTATATTTGGAAAATAATTTTTTATATTTGGTGGTTGATCCTTTGGGGCTTATATTAGATAAAAATCAAAACTGTAGTACAGTTGGTTTTTATTAAAATAAAAAAAAAATTTCAAATCAAATTGCCTTTGATTTATTTCCTGCCAAGTTTTGGTTGAAAAAAAAAACTAATGCAAGCTTATTTTGTTGAGCTTTATCTTTCCAGAAAGAAAAAAAACATGTTTCAGAAGTAATTAAAAAGCAAAAATTGTAAATCAATATTGATTTTACCAAAATAGCTGAATGAAATTGAAAATTAGATGAGTCATTTAGATAAACATTGAGTTATTTTAAAACTTAAATTAAGATTGAAGTTTCGAATATCCGGAATAGTATTATTATTTTTTGCACAGATATTAAAAACACATTTTTATTTTGCGTTTCGTTCAGAGAAAGTAATATTATTAAAAAAAGAAAACAAATCTTTATTTTCTCCAACAAGAAATATATTTTAATTCAAATACTGCAACAATAATATTCCTTAATAATTCCTTTCTGCTTTTTTTTTCAATGTCATAATTCTTCAATGGAAACATTTTATCGGATAATTTTATTCACGGATAATAACATTTTGTTCGTGGGTCGTTAAAAGAGCGAGACATTAAATGTAACTAAACATTTAAAAGTAACCAGACATTCTCTAAAATACTAAAATCCAAAATATCTATCAAACTTAGTATAAGTTTTAAAAGGATATCTGAAGTTTCAATTAATGATATTTAATCACTGCTATTCTAATATTAATGAGTTAGTATTGTTTTATCATGATAGTATTTTTTCCTTTAATTTCAAACATCTTGTAGACGTCTGAAATGATGACAAAGGTCTGCCTGACATATAAGGATAGAAAAATAATATTGTTTTTACGCTTGAAATTTAAAAATAAAATAGAAATGTAAATGAATTGTTGTTACACGTGATATTAAATGTTTTATTTTTAAAAGGAATTTTTTTGTTATTTGAAACATAAAAATATTATTTAAATGTTATTTCTTAAAAGCATTTCTAACTTTAAAATTGGTATTTATTAACTTTAATTGTATTTCGCGACAATGTAGTTTATAACATTGCTAAATAGACGAGTCTTATGTACTTTTTTAGACTAAATAAAAAAAAAAGTCAAAATTGATTTTAGAGAAGCAATGAAATGATAACTAAGTGGAAAAATAATTTATGTCAGCCAGAAGTTGAGATAAATAATAAAAATGGTAATCCAATGCTAGCAACATTTCGGGCAACCTTTATTATTTAATGTTGGAGAGCAGAAAAAAAATCTTCAGTAGATTCCAGAAGAATAATTCATTTTAAAATCAGGGAAGTCCTAAAATTTGTAAACAACTTCAAACCCTATTTGTAACAACTTCAAACCTACACGTCCTTTAATATTTATGGTTAGAGAGCGTAAGAAATCTCTTGCAGACTTGTGTGAATGGAAAAATTGTTTTAGCTCTACTGTCTGGCGTTCACGAGATGTGCTTTTAGTCAGGCTGAATGGCTTTCTAGTTGTGGTGGCTGGTATTAGCTAAACTGCCCAGTGCAAACTAGTTTTAAGTTCAATGCGACCGCCAAACAAAAGTATTATCTTCACCAAGAAAACTAAATACACCAGTCCGTTACTATCAGAACCACTACTAACAAGTCCAGTGTTAGAGTTCATATAGCTAGTCTGTAAGATAAACTTAATCAATCCAGTCCTTAGCTTGTAGTCCCCCCCCCCGAAAAAAAAAACGTTTCTTCCCTCTTTGTTTTACTTCTGCACTGTTTAAGGCCTTTTTTTCTTAACGGATTTTATTGAAAAATCTATTCTCATAAAAATATCACTTTGATTGAGGCTTACTCCCATTATTATGCAGTTCGCAATATGTTCTTAATATTGAATAGATTTAAATTGAACTTTTCAGAAAACTCGTTTTAAGATTGTTTTTCCCCCGATACCTTGCAAATGAGCAAAGAACAGCAACGATACTGGTTGACATATTGTTAATTAAATAAAATTGTCAGTTCGATTATTTACTAAATATAAAAAAAAAGTTAATGCGAATTTTAGAAAAAGAAGTAAAGCAAGCCGCACACAAATATCATTTTAAGCGTCAACTTCAAACTAACCACACAAATACAAACAAAAACTTAAGTAACATTATAAAACAAATATCTTAAGGTAGCTTCAGACTGTGAGTAAAACGCTTGTTTTAAAAACATTTTTAAATGCATCATTTTTGATATAACAATCTGCTGTACAAATAACAAATTTTAAACAAAGCATTAATTTACTTATTAACGTTACAAATTCATGACTGAGGCTTATTGTCTGTAAAAAAGCAGATCTTTATGTCTAAATGACAATGGATAACATTAGTTCGAAGATTTGGATGGATTTATCATATAATGCTGTATCATGTTTTGAAATAGTAGCTTCCTTAAAAAATTAGCAGTAAGAAATGTTCCTGCATTAATCACAAGTTTTGAGTGTCCTTAACAGCTCTTTTTCTTTGAACAAGTAGCGAATCATGTTGTTTCTTAGAGGCAAATAAACACCAGAAGCAACAATAGAGATGGAGTTATCCAAGTGGCGCCATTTCGTTGGTTGTATGTAATCATGTCATTCGTTTGAAGACTATCAAAGCTACCTTCTACAGATTCTGAAGAAAAATGAATTAAAATATAAATATCAATTAATATATTAATTAGTTAATTTACATTACTTAAGACATTTCTTTACCATACCTTTTCTCATGTTCCCTTTTCACTTAAAACTTGAAATATAAATTTGTTTTTATTTAAGTCAGCAGTTGCCAAACTTTTAATTTTTTAGCCTTTTTAATTCCGAATTAAGAAAGGGTAAACTAAATAACTTGAAATTTGATAAATTCACTAATAAGAGCATCTAAAGACAGTAAAAAAAAATTGGGTGAAAAAATTTTTAAGTGCTTATTTAAGGAGGTTCCATTTTTTAAACATTTGCATTGGCTACAGCTTTCCTTTGATGGTGATTATGATGGCTTCAGCTACGTTCCAGTACATATCTTCGATTAGAACAAAATGTTATCAGATTAGAAGACAATGAAAATATAAAATTTCATTTTGGGATATATATCAAGAATTTAAATTTTTTTTTAAATCATAAAAAGACTTTATATTCACGAGATATTCTAGATATTTTCCAGGAATAATTTTTAAAATAAGCCAAGAGGTGCACAACTCTATATTTCATGTCATTTTTTCGAAATTGCTTCTAGCTTTTTTAATTCTGTTGGCTTATCGAATTTCACTTATTCGATTTCATAAATGGGTTTTCACTTTTTTCCTTTTTTATTATTTGCATTTGACTCTAGGATTTGTTTCGACTTCATCTACTCTGATATTACTTTTAAGAACAATATTCTTCAGTTAGAGAAAGACATAGTAGGTTATAGGTTGTTTTCTCCGTTCTTTTCTGCATAAATTAAAACTACTGGTTCATCCTCCAGCTGAAAAATATGCAGATCTTCCAAATCTTTCTAACAGGGCCAATATTTGTCATATTGTTATGCATCTCTTAGGCATGGGGATAAGATTAAGCTAAATTTGTAAATTAGACAAATTAAAATTGGACGCACTTTTCTTTAACTCACTCTGTATTAAGAAATTTATCACAGAAGTAAAATAAATCACTAGAATCTGAAAGGAGAAATTATCAACAGCGAGAATCTATATAACACCATTGCTTGGAGCACATTGAAAAAACCCTTTTATGTTAAATTTTAACTCTATGATTGTCAAATAACTCAAAAAAGTATACTGCCTCTTGAAAGCTTATTATCTAAGCAAAGGTATTACCTTTGCTTAGATAATAAGGTGAAGAAAAAGACGTAAAATTAATTCAGGGACACTTTCAATGGAAGCGAATTCACTTGAATGTCTGAATTTATAATCAAACTCGTGCAACATTCTCGTAGATCAAGATTATGCTAATAAATTAATTTAAATGAATATTTAAATTGAAATACCTCTTTTGGGTTGGAAATGAGTTTCAGAAAATTGTACTTTCAAGACTGTAGTCATTTCAACTTCATATAACTTATTAGGATCAAATGGCAATTCAGCTGGAATTTCTCGTTTTCGTCTTCCATATCCTATTTGATCACTTCCACATTGAACCTAAATGAAGGAATGAAATTATTATTGATTTGGAAAAATAAAGGAATTATTCAAACCTAAATGAATTATATTGAATCTAAATAAAAAGTAAAGGATTAAAAAAATGGAAATTATTTGAATCTAAATGAATTACATTGAAACTTAATGTATTTAAAGATGAAATAAATACTAACTGAAATAAATGCCTTCATAATTTTAAAAGTTCACTATTTTAAGTCTTTAAATTCTGGAGCAGATTTTGTCTATATTTAAAGTGCTTTTATCATTCCGCTTTCCATAATCTTGCGTATACAATTAAGGTGGAAATGTAAGAGATTATATTAGTATTTTTGTTATCAGAGAATAATTTTCTTTCTAAATAATCTATCCCGAAATTTATTTGAAACACTTAAATCAAGAACAAAGAATTTTTCGTTTAAAAATCAGTGTATTGTAATATTATATATTTATTTTCTTTTCTCTATCTTTTAATCTAAATAGCAAGGAGAATTATAATAATGCTTCTACGCAAGGTATCTTTGTTTTATTATTTTTCAAGCACTATAAATATTTGCCTATTTATTTACCTTTGTTATGGAATTCATCATGAAATGAAATATTTGAAAAATTGAATATTTTTTTTCGAGATTTTCAACTATGATATCTGTTTATTTAATATGAATTGCAAACAAATGCATGAATCGCTTTGATTGTGAAGTTAAATATATCTCATGGTCTTATTCTCTCTTTTGAATGAACTATAATTTTTCGAGATAAATTTATAAAATTATGCATATTAACAAACCTTTATTTTGACTATTTTAATCTTTTAATGCCCTTAGAAAATTAACATTTATTAAATAATAATTATACAAAAATTAAATAATAATACAAATAATTCAAATTAGTTTAACATTTACTATTTATTTACTTTAATCATAAATAATTTGCAAAAATTGAAACATTAAAAGGAAAGAATGTGATAAGCGTATTAATTTTATTTTATTAGACAAGTTTTAATAGCATGTTCAGTGACATTTTAGTAAAATTTAGAATTTCAGTTATTTAGGAACACCAGAAAGTTGTTTCACAATGGAATAAATACTATACCAAAAAAACCTACAGGTGTACTTACAGGTGTTTTGTCTAAAACCCGAACAATTGAGTGTTTTCACAATTTTACTTAATATGTTTTTCATTAAATTCATAAACAGTATAAATTCAATTTGAATACTATATAAATTGAATTATCTATCTTATTGACAAGTTAAGTGACAGTTCAATGAATTGTAGAAATTCAGTTGATTAGGAAATTCAAGAAACTGTTTCTAACTTCACTAAAAACACGCTAAAATAAATTCATGTTTTATATTTACAAGTGATTATTCTTAAAACCTTTGAGCTTGAATGCTTTCACAATTTCACTTAACATATTGTTCTATTAAGTTAATTAATTTAATTAATTAATTATTTGTAGAAATGCTAAGGGAAAATTTCTTTTAACCAAGCAATTATTCTATAAGACAATTGCATGCTAGCTTCACTTAAAAGCTTTTTTTAATACACAATTAAATTTTTTGTTAATTGAAGTTCAGAAATTCTGTTATTTAAAAACACCAATAAGGTGTTTCCCCATAAATTAAAATTTCAACAAAATAAACTAATGTTTTATTTGTACAGATGGCAATTCTTAAACCTGGAGGATTGAATGCTTTCAAACTTCATTTAACATGTTTTTCCATAAGGCACATCAACTATTAAATTTAAATTTAAATGTTTCTTTACTAGTCACGGTCAAGAAACAGCAGAATATATTTACGATTTATTTTTGAACCCAGAAGAGTAACGTGTTTTTTCAATTTCAATTAGCATGTTTTCTTCCATTAAGCTCATAAATTAAAAAATTAATTTTGCTTGATTAGTCACGTACTACAAAATAAATTTATGCTTTTAATCAAAGCTGACTATTCCTGAACCTGGAAGATTGAGTGTTTTCATAATTCCACTCATGCAGATTTTTATTGAGCTTATGAAAATTAAATTTTAATTCTTTTATACCAATACTGAAATTTAATTTTCAACAAAGTAAGTATATGCTTCATATTTATTCTAGACTATTCTTAAACTTCGAACACTAAGTGTTTCTTAAAATTTCCTTTAACAATTTCTTCTATTAAGTTCATGACAATAAAATTTTAATGTCATTACCGCGCACGGTAAATTCTTTAAATTTTATAATATTTAAGTTAATGTGTCGGAGAGAGATTTTATATGTTTTAAATTTTTGGTAATAGCACAGTACTGATTTATATTAAAATGAATAAGCTAAAATAGAATGGGTCGAAAAAAGACATATTTTTTCCCTTTAAGACTAATTACGCAATAGAGAGAAAAATATTTTTTTTTAATATTCAATAATACATCAGAAAAATATTATTTTAGTCAACTAATATTTCGTTTTCACCTCTTAAAAAAGATAAAATTGCTCTATTTTGCTTTCTTCGGTTTCAAAATATATCAATTGATTGAAATGATATTTCAATGAGGTAATGTCGAATATTAAAAAGAAATTTTTCCCGTTATAAGAATCTGAAAGTGTTCAAAATTATTTTCGGTGACTCTTTTTTTAGGGTGGTAGGGGAAACTAGATAAATCAAATGAACTAATATTTTTTTTGGGATACTGAATAGTTAGTTATTACATAATAAGAATTTGAGAGAAACTTTGGTTTACTCTATGATTTTAACTCAATAGATATCATATAATATTACTATTACACAATATTACCGCTGGCAACAAACAATTTGAAAAACATTTCTTAATAGCTATACTTATAAGTTTAATTTAGGAATATCGAAGTAGCTATATTTATAAATTACTAAAATAGCTATATTAATAAATTTCTTTTGTTACTATTAATTTATGCAGTTATAAATTAAATGAACTTCTTTTCCACGATGGAAAGAATACTAGGCAAATTAACTAGTTTTTTCAATTTCAACATTTTTCTGCCTTTTCCTACTTCGAAAACGTATTTGTTTTTATGTAAATTACACATTAATGTCATAGTTTTTTTATTTCATGATTTTAAAAATATATTACGACCATTATGGATCATTTTGTAAGCATAAATTCATGTTTACGGGTTCAAAAAAAACGCTAAATACAGTCCTTTGAATATTTTTTTTGTTGGTAAAATTATGTTTCGCTACTGTGTTTAATTATTGTAAATATGTTCAGTAGACTGTTTCATTTTATTTTTGTTTAATAGCCGGCGTTGAAAAACCAAACCATTTTTGTGCTAGGGGGTATCAATGTTCAACTCCATAACCTTTTATGTTGAATCCTACCCAGAAGACAAAGAAACTCCTAGAATAAGCATAGAGACTAATTAGCCTTCAAGGTTTAATTTTAGTTGGCTCCATTAAAGAGTTATATGGAGAGTAAAACAACAAACACCATGATCCCTCTACCACTAGTGATACTTTCGGTCAGCCGGTGTGAGTATCCGCACTCGATGGGTTTCGAGCCTCAATCCTTACAAGGGTCACACATAATATCGTTCAAATTTGATGCAACCTTAATATGGCAAATGGTAGGAGTTTAGTTGTTTATAATTTTTATAATTTTATAATTTTGATAATTATCATATTTTCCAATTTAATTTTAAGGTACATTCAAAACTATTCGAACAATTTAACGAATCACCCAGATTTACCTCTTTTTCAGAAATCAATATTTACAGAAATATCTGAAAAAATATATTGGAACAAAATGAAAATAATTTTAAACAGAGCTGATTTTAAAATTTCATCCAAAACTCAATTTAGTTAATTCTAATTTTATCTCACCAATTAAATCATAACGCAATGTAGCATTACGTAACGTAATTAAAACATTTAATGATAGTGATATCGGTGTTTCTCAATAATTTATATAATAATGACACTATAATTTACTATATAAAGATTTTAATATTTTAATGATTAAAATGTTTCTTTAAATTTTTTTTATTACTCAATAAACATTAAAAATACCGCAGCATCATAGTTTATAATGCTTTTAATATGTCATGATTCTTTTCAAGAAAGATATAACATTGTTCTGCTTTGGCTTTGCTAAATCAAGGATATTTATTGAATTACACCGAATTTTCATTTTGAAGAGATATTGTTCAGAGCCTTCTCAATAGATGGCACTGTTAGTCACTTTATGAATTTAAAAACTGAATGGAAATTATTAAGGAAACTAAGGATAAAATTTACTATACCAGGAACATATAAGGAAAAATATAAGGAAACTATTATTCATTCATGTATGGAACATATCTTGAGGATTTTTTATTTATGATTAATAGAGTTTATAGTTTTGCTAGTTTTAGTTGTCTAAATACATATAACTGTCATAATATATTATCATAATTATACAAAAAATTATGTATAATTGCTTTATTTATTTAAAACAAAATTAAATATTGAGAATAAATGAACAAATACTTTAAATTAACTCGTTAAAATTAAAAATTATGGGCAGTGCAATTTGATTATTATTCTTAAACACATCTTCATCATATTTCTTTTCACTTTATAATAAACGGAAAATTTAATAAAAATTAATTATATTTATTTCATATAATCCAAAATACAATCTTAAATTAACATATGACTTCATATTTTAAATAAAATTTTTCACCTGTTTGATATATGAAAAATTTAACACAAAAAATTTTATTAGTATTTCACAATATTCATAATAAATCATTTTTTCCAGATTACTTGAAATACTATTTTCATTTTCATAAATAAATAAATTTATGCTGTTACTTATAATGATTAAGAGATATAATGTACTGATTCTGAAAAATGAATCATTTAGAAAATATTTACCTATTTTAAGCATGATTAAACAATGTTCACAAGCTTTTCTCAATATATTATGTATATACGAAGTAGCTTTTCAGCTTTATTGTTAAACAAACTTTAGGAATAAAACATTGATATAAAAGGACATAAAGCTAAATATAACATAAGTTAGATATTATTTAAACAGAAAACATAAAAATGTAGTTTTATCCGAATTATAAACATGCAGTAGTTTATTATTTTAATTTTAAATAAGATTAAACAAACAATATACTTTAATTTTCCTGAATATGTTATACATGTATAAATTATATTTTAATCTTTATTATGAAACAAACTTCAGAAATATTACATTGACATAAAATGACTTGAAGCTAAATAATATTACATCGAGTTTATTGAATTTCGTTAAAATTTATATCATAGTAAGTCAGAAGAAAGTAATGAAATATAAATCCTTATAACAATCGCTTGAAAACTTCATTAATTGCTATTATTGATAAACAAAAGTGAAATAGAATAGTTTTAGATCTGTATGAATAGTTATAATTTGTTTTACTTAAATGTTTATACAATTATTGTGTATTTTCGGTTCGGAAGAGCTCAGTAAATATTATCTACCCAAGAATAATTATTACTAAAGAATAAACTGATTTAACTGACAAAGAATAAAGACGAAAATCCGCCTTAAACTATGATTACACTGTTTACAATAGTTAAGCTTTATTTGCTTTAGAATGTAATGCTTTATTGTATAATAACTTTCAATTTGAAATAGAGAAGAAATATAAGAATAGTTTGGATTCTTTAAGTACTTTGTCTTTCAGAATTATAATTAAACGTTTAAACATTGAAAACGTTTTCGCATACATTGAGGAAATTTTTTTTTACAAACTTTCATTGTATATTTGACAGTTTAAGGCTATTTTATTGACGACAAAATGATCTTTCTCTGTTTTTCATTCTAATCATAAACGGATTAAATACGATTAATCTATCTTTCTTCAAATCAATTCGTAATTATTTTCATTACTTGCTATTATTTTTTAGCAATTATTTTATGGTTTTTAACATCGTGTAAGTAAAACTGCGATTCGACTTTATTGTCTAATCGATACCCAATCTGATTATTTTTTTAGATATAATTTTACTGATAAACAAGCTATAGGTACCTGTCAGGGTGTTTACCTTTTCTAATGTAGTTTTTTATGCTGATTTCAAATCTAAAAACAGTTTCGTTTGATCACGTCAGGTCTTTTAGAATAGTGTCAGAAATTAATTTTCAAGGAATACAGTTTAATTTTTATAGAATACTGTTTGAGTTTTAGTAAATTTAGTACAATACTGTTTGAATTTTAGTAAATTTAATGGAATACTGTTGTAAATTTAGTGAAATACTGTTTGAATTTTAGTAAATTTAATGGAATACTGTTTGAATTCTAGTAAATTTAATGGAATACTGCTTTAATTTTATTAATTTTGTTAGATTACTCTTTAAATCTTAATAATTTTATAGGGACATTTTACTAATTTTTATGAAATATTGTTTCAATTTTATTAATTTCAATGGCGTTTGCTAGCACAGGGAACAACTACACATTTTTGAAGTAGACGCTTAGAGTTAGCGAATTTCTTTTCCTTGAGTGACATTTTATACTTGAACCATAAAAAAAAGCTGTGTAGAAAAATAGCTGTAGGAGAAAAAAGCTTCAGAAGAAAAGAAGAAGGAAAAGTTCATCGGGAATGAAGCCCTACCATAACAATTACATGAATTAAATGGTCGATTTGATTCAGGCTGTTAAGCATTAATTCGATTTAATTAAATGCTTATTCCAGTGAAAATAAATTTTTTTCAATAACTGATTTATACTCAAATTTTAATTTAAAGTTTATGAAAACCAAATTTTAATGCATATTTTAATTTTTCTTAATTGTAAATAGTACATTTATATCACAAATTTAATAATATTTTTATATATATTGCATCGATTAACAATAGTTTCTTAAGAGATTAAATTTGTGATACGTTAAAAATAATGGCAAAAATTATGAAATGTTTCATTTTAATACAATTTTTTGTAAAAAAAATCAATAATTAACAAAGCATTATCACGATACAATTCTTATAATTATCGGAATTTGAAAAACTTATGGAGCTGCTATTGAGTTCTAAAAATGCTGTTAAATTGCATGAAGTGAGTAAGTTCCTTCTGTAAATTTTAAATTTATCTCTGTACTCTATTTTTTTTTTTAAATTATCTAATTTCATTAAATAAATTCTTTTAAGTTCACTGGATAGCAAAAAAAAAAAAAAAAAATTGGACTGTAAGTTTATATAATTTTTTAAGTAATGTTTTTTCTTCCGATTTTTTCTTCGGGCTTTTTTCGGTAATTTTTTCTAGAGTTTTTTTTCGGCATATTTCTCTCGCTTCTCCGATGCTCCTTTTTCCGGTAAACATTTGCTACTATTCAAGATGTTTACAACACTGGAGTATGGCTTAGATTAAGTATGGTTTATTTTCCTTGTATATGACTTTTATGTGTGCTGTATTTTGAACCGAATATTTCTATGCAGCATATATTTGACGTGAGTTCAGTCGACTATTTTTTTAGCTAATGATATGTTCATGAGTACTCAATGTAACAGTTTTAGTGAAATATAAATGGTTGTAGAAATATATCTGTAAAACAGTGGGTGATAGAGGCAAATGGTTTGCATATTTTGAACCGGCACATTATAATAAAACGCCTGGCTGTTGAGTGGTAGGCGCTTCGCGCTGTCTCGCCACAGGTCCTTGGTTCGATCCTCGGGCCGGGCAAGGTTGACTTAGCCTTTCATCCCTTCAGAGGGTCGAATAGATGAGTATCAAGCATGCATGGGGACTAAACACTGGGGGTTTCCGCGTTTACTGATAACCCAACCGGAACTTCTGCTCTTGCATCAAAGAGACCAAGGTCAAGAAAATTGAGATGGGCACAGTAGACCTTGGCCATCTATGCGCTGTAGCGCCACTGAGTTTACTTCACATTATAATTGTCTTTCAAAATGAATTGGATGCTAAGAAATCCGCAACTTTTTAAAATTTGGTTGTGAGTGTTTGTGGTAAGTTAAGTTTTCTAATATTCTTATACGGATGGGCCGATATAATTGCAAACGTTTTTATACTTGAATATTACTTCAATAAATAACTCTTTTAAGAAAAAAAAACAGTTTAAGAGTTTTCTTCATACAAAGGCACTGAGCCATTATGGCTCAGGGTATAGAGCGTTCGCCTTCCAATGAGGTGACCCGGGTTCGAATGCCAGCGATGGCAGATCGATATGAATTCCACATCCGGGTTGCCCCGAGCACAGTGCTGATATAAAATATTCTCAGTGGGGAACGGATTATGGGTTAGAGTCCCCTTGCAATCAGGCTAACTGTGGAAGGTTTTCTTCTCCATGTAACGTAAATACGGGTTAGTTCGATCAAAAAGTCCTCCACGAAGGTAAATTTCTCCCAATACTTGCTCCAAGAGCTTGCTTGTCTTTGGGATTGGGTTCAAAATTAAAAGGCTATGGAGTTGAACATTAGTTGTCACAAACCCAAAAAATTGGGTTGACTGTTCAGTGATGGTTATAAAATGAAAGTAAACAATACAGAGGCACTAGAACTATGGTCGTCAGGCAACAGAGCACTCGTCTCCCAATGAGTTTACCCAGGTTCAAATTCCAGCGTCGACTGGTGGTACAGATGCTGTTTTCAGCTCACACCGACAGCAGTGCTGACGTAGCTATTTTAATGAGTTTTTTTTGTTAAAATAACAGAGTTTGTTTTCTAAACAAACGGTACTTATTTGCTTAAAAAACTATCGTCTTTTTTTCCATGAAATAACGGTTTTATACTCACACACCTGATGAAATTTTTTTCCATCCAGAAATTAAAAAGAATTTTTTTTTGCAGTGATCATTTTAACTTGAATTAAATATTGCAAATTTTGTTTCTAAGATAAAATTTTCGCTAATAGTAGTTTGCATGCTTGAAAAAAAAGTTTTTCTAAATTCCCTTAAAAAAAATAATAATTAGTTTTAAACAGTACAAACTCAACGTGTAAAAGTTCGAAACTTAAAAAAGTTAATCTTAACAAATTAAAGGAATAAATTAAATAAATATTTAAAACTCTGTATTAACTATTATTAAAATAAAAATAAAAATGAAACGCTCCTGCTAATTGTAACAATGTGAGTTGATGTGACGAAAATGTTATATTTAATGGGTTTTCTATTGCAAGCCAAGAAGTCATGGAGGTTTACTTTCCATACTTTCGTTACCAATAGCATAAGGGTAACAGTGTGGTCAGCATTGTGCACCAGCCACTTTTACTTCCCAGAAAACTAGTACTCATTGATCTGAAGCAGGATGGGCTTCAATTCGCCTCCGGAAGATCAAACCCCAGTTTTTGAGAATCAGGCTCAGTACTTTAATTACTGAGCTGTCACGGAAAATGGAACTGAATTAAAAAGAATTCTCATGATTGTTCAACAACAAATAGCGAACACAATCAAAGAATAAAAAAAAATTCTCACTTTTGAGTTACACATTTTATTTATGAAGTAGGGTTAGGTTTTGTAACATAAGTGACTATGTAAAAAAAATTGTTTCTGCTTGAAATAATTTTAAATTAATTACGTTTATAAATAAGTTTATTTTGATATGGAAAAAAAGATTATGAAATAAATTATATATTATGTTTCAAATTCGGCATTGTACCCGTATGCCCGAATTAAGGGCGGGTCGGGGTAAATTCTTCCATTATGTTTCAAATTCATTTTTGAATACGATTTAAAAAGCAAGCAAAATGTCAAGAATGTATTTATGAATGTATTTATTTGTATTTATATTTCTTGCCAATACCAATATTCCATACACATATTTTGTTTAAAAAAAGTTTTAAAAAAAATCCCCTATAATAGCTGTATTAACTTCATGAATAAAAGCATTTTAAAACTTTTTTTTACCATATTATTAGTACGTTTTTCTGTCTAGTTTTATAACTTCAAATAAACTTTCATCAAATTAACTAGGATATTTAAAGCTTGCCGTTTGAACCGTTAGGATTGCAATATAGAAAAAGAAATTCTAACCATTAGGTAGGAAGTTATTAAGGTCTTCTATTTTCTTTACTCTGAATACGTTAAAAGTCATTGCAATTAAGCAATAAAAGTGTATATTTTTTAATAATTATTCATAAATTAACTTATTATTAGAAACTCCACATTTCTCTACCTTAAAATAGAAAGCATTTCACACTAAATTTTGGCAAAATGATTTACTTTTTCATAAACAATAGCTGGCAGAAATAATTTGATAAATATTTCACAAGCTCGTGCCACTAAACTATACTTAAAAGGTTGTAATCAACAGAGCAGCTGAAATTCGTTTTATTTTTGTAGGAAAAATGTGACTGGATTGAATGCTCTGAATATGACAATAAGTTTTCTAAATTCATATAATTTCGAAAGTGTGCAAAACTAAGCAATCACATAGTTTGAAATTTATGCGCTCATTGTTATCTAGAAATCCAACGAATTTACCAATATTTCCGGTGTTTTTTCACTCGCCATGAGATATTTTATTACCCCATTAAATTTCTTTGCACTGAGTTAGTGAAACTACCCAAGCATTTAGCAAAGAATAAGTTATTGTAATTTATCCAGTAAATCAGCCTATAGTGTACACAGTATCTTTTTGGTGATAGGCCAAATAATAAACAAGCAAAAATTGAAATAAAAACTGCTTAACTTATTCTAACTTAATATAGTTCTTGAAAAATTATAGGACAGATTTGGAGACAACTGATATTTTTACTTCTAAATTAACCATTTGACTTGAAATAAATGCCCCATTTTGATTCCAAAGTGTTTAGTGAAAGTAATTTAGAATTGTTCGTAAATATAACTTTTTTCTGTTTTTTAAATAAAAATGTTAATCAAGAAAAATGAGAAAAAATCAAAATGCAAGTAAATTTGATGGATGCAGCTAATGAACCTGTTTAGTTAATTAAATTTTATTTAGCTAATAAACCTGAAATTAAGAAAACAAAAAGAGTTTTAAGAAATGATTCAAATGGTATTAAATTGAAAGATTTAGATTCAATTTGTGTTTATGCGTACTAATATTATTATTATTGAATCTATATTTTTATCCCAAAATTAAAGCCTGTGAAGTAATCAGTTAAATACATTTTAGAAAATAATTATATTTGATTTAATATCAAATTAGAAGACGATATTTTCCAGTAATTGCAGAAATACTATATTTTTTTTAAACTTTTTAAAAATATAAGGAATTTCTGTTCCAGATTTCTCCAAAAACGGAATGAATCCTATGGAATATTTTAAATTTTATTTGTATGTTTCAATAATTTAATCATGATTAAATTCGTTACAAATTTTTTAATCACAGAATTGAAATAGAACTACACAGTATTGAAATAATATTCCACAGTTGCTACGCAAATTCAGAAGCAATTGGAAATAAAATTAGTTAAAATTATTACATACCCCTCTGCATTGCTTTAGACAAACATTAACAGTTCCAACAAAAAGTACGTAATTTGTATCTGGAAACTTGAAAGCTCTGAATTTGGAGTAAAGTGACTTGCCATCGTCTGTAGTTTCGAAGTTACCAAAGATATAAGGATCAATTGAGCAACTAGAAATAAAATAAAATTTAAAATTAAAGTGGTAGTAACAGTTATTTTACAAAGATGGTTATATTTATACAAAAATATTCAATCTCATAGTGATCACAGATCATCGAAGTCAAGCATCATTGGCAGCTTTTATTAATCAAGTGAGTGACCATTTCGATCAGACTGCGAAGAGACCGAGGGGTGCGGTATTGATCCTCAAACGGTTTTGCAGTGCAGTGCTCTACTTCGAGCGCAGGTTGTTGGTCAACCAAAGCGGGGGAGCAACCCCACTGCACTGGATCAAAATTGTGATGGCATGTCTTCGAAGCATCCTCAGGGATGTTTCCCACGCAGGCGCCACAGCCCTAGTGTCACGTAAATAAAGTACTACTACGGAATTATTTAAGCAAGCTGAAATTAAAAATCAAACCAGAAAAATCGAAACATTGTAATGTTGATGACTTATTTACAGCTAATCATACATATGCAGGCTTGTATGCTCAGTATAAAATACAACTAATAAAGTCATTGTCAAGTAGAAGAGCATATAGAAGGATGATGACGGGATTCCAACCCATTGCCACTACGCTACAGAATGTTCGGTATAACATTCTCGATGGTTGAACGCATATGCACTTTCGTTGTTTTGAACTGATTTCTTTAAAAAAAATGCTGTTGCGATTTTTTAATATTTTGACAATAAATGAATGTGCTATTTATCCAAGTATTTAAGACGCTTATAGCCCCGAATATCATAATGCAAACAGTAAAGAACAAGCGACACCCGTTGAAGTGCTAATATAAGAAATATTTCATTGGATAGGTCATATATCAGTTGGTATTGATGGAAACTATAAAAATATGTTTTATATCAGGAGAAATTCTTTTCAGTAGTTTGGCCATCTTCGAACATTATTACTCCTTTTTTCGAACCAAACGCCGAAAATAATTTAAAGAAAATGGTAATAAGATATACAGTAAATATAATATATTACTTTAAAATACAAAGTGTTCCCATACGTATTATTTTTAACTCAGTTGATACTGGAAAATGTCATCCGTTTATACGATATTTTAATGATGAGAGCTTGTGAGCGAAATATTTAAATGTTCAAGATCAGCGCTAAACATGCCAAGTCACGTACGTTAGATCATTTGGTGAAAGTTTGTTTCCATAAATATAAGGAACTCTCCTTTATTTCGAGAATATATCACCAAAACTTTTAAAGGCGTATATAAACTATTTTGAATACCAATAAAGATGATTTATTGATGACAGTGTAAATTATTTTAGAAAGTGCTTTTGAAATGTGCTTGACAAAAGTTTGTGTAACTCGGGTGTGACGTTTATTAACATAGTCAACCAAAAGCTTTTAATATCACCTTAACAGATACTGCTTCAAGGAAAATACGGAGAAGATACATATTAACTTTAGGGACTGGTTGTTTAGACTTTCAAAATATTTATAATAATATACAGGGTGTTTTGAAATGACCACCATAAATATATATATATATATATATANAATTTCACATGGTTTAACTTTCTTTGCATTTAGAAAACGAATCATATATATATATATATATATATACGAGGTTGAGATAAAAAAAGTTAGATATTGAAAAATTTATGGGAAATTTTGAAGCTATTTATTATTGGAAACATTGTTTGGGACATGCCAGGAAAATGACATTTTGAAGTTCAATTAAATTTTTTAACTATACAAAGCAGTCAATGCTAGTGCAAAGTCATTTTAAAATGCTAACAGCAATGCTATTTATTATTTTTTTTAAAAAAAAAGTTCTTTTAGTATTATAGTATTAGATCTTGGAGAAAGGGACAGTGAATTGTCAGATTTCGTGAGAATCACCCATATATATATATATATAATCTTTGTCAAAAATTAAGTCTAAAAGTATACTTATTATGGTTCTGAGAACTAATGAATCAGTATTGAGGAAGGAAGAATTGAAAATATCAAAACCTATTTGATTGCGTTAAGAAACAGAAAGAGGTTGAAAGCTTAATTTCAGAAATATTTGTAAGTTTTATCAGATTATCAAACTGATCTCGAAGCTTTTAATCCCCCCCCCTAACAAATGATCTTATATATTTCGATAGCGTTTTCGTTTCTTCCTCGCTTATGTATTTGTTTGTGACATGTTTGTGATCACATTTTTGACAATAATTTTAAATCTATACACAGCATTCCTGTATACATAAATTAAAAGCGAGAAATGAATGAAATTCCTAAAACGAGACCTTTTTGTAGGATATTGTTTTTTTTAGATTATTTCACGGATTAAAAAAAATCTGGTAAATTATTGTTCTGTATGGTAATATCAGTTTAGGTTAGAAAAAACCATAATTCTGATAATAATAACCTAAATATACTGCATTTGAACTATTCATTTGGTAATTATTTCGCTCATATGTTATTGGTTTACTGGAAATTCTGGTTTTCAAATTTATAGTTTTTTACTATCACGCATTTAGTAAAAAATAAAAAACCGTAAAAATCTGTAAAGTAAATTTAACCTCATAAGTAGTTTTTATGCCATTCTCTAAGGTATCATGATAAAATTACTAGATTTTGCCACATATACCAAATTTTATAACATATTATAAAGCTATATTTTATTATTATTACCAAAGCGTTTTATGGAATAAATTATTGAACTTTTTGGTATTATCATAGACTAGAAATACCGTAAGTTTTGCCATAGTCTGACAGTTTTGATGCGACTTTTTTTCATTCTAGTATGATTTTTGTAATTTCAGTGATTCTAAATTCTATAGAAAGTAATTTATACCTTAAATTAAAGGCAAACTATTATTGCACAGATTTTGCTATTAACTGAACCCAGAAATTTACATTTTTACAAAACAATCGCTTAAATTTACAGGCACATAAATGCTATGAAAAAATCATAGTATTAAATAGGAAAAATTACCCAACAGTAGATATTTTAACAAATTATTCTATATTTCTGAACAAATGAAAATATCGTTAAAATATTTTATGTCATATGCATAAGCATCGTTAAGTGTAAAATAATTAAGTTTCAGTCACTAGCAATAGATTAAGTTTAGAAATTAGTTTATAAACTATTAATAAAATTTTGTTCGATGATTTTCTCTAAATTAACGTAGGACGGAACTATTCCATTCGAATGGATATAGTTGTTTAATGGAAGACGAACTTGCTTTAAAAGCTAGTCTTAGTTGACTTTCCGGTTAAAAGTCTATAAATTTCAGCTTAAATACTTAGTAATGGGAGTTATTCAACGGAACTACTTTCAATGTATTGGCGTTTATTGCTTAATAGAATTAACGTCTGAATGCTAATATTGAATGAAATGCTTTTGTATAATTCTCTTAAATTCTGTCAATGGCTATTATTAGTTTCACTTCTGTCAGTTGAAAGGAAGTTTTAACTTGAAACTTTGAAATGCAGTAATTTTTGCACCGCATGCCAATTTATCACATTTAAACGGGAGATTTTTCTTGAATATTTCTTAATATTGATCTTCGTTAAACTGTTCTACCCAAAAGTGCATGATGCGTTTGCAATGGCATCTCTTCCGATCATCTTCAGGGATTTTTTCTAGACCGTCGCCAATAGCCTATTGGGAAACTCTAATGTGACGTAAATAAAATATCTACCAACCTATCATCTTTTTTCTCTTTCGGCTGTTGTGGTTTTCCAGTTTTGTTTCGCATTTTTATGTTTTCATTTTTCGTTGCAATTTTAAGTTTTATAATTCAAAACACTTTTGTTTCTTCTTTTTCCCGTCTGGCAGGTTTTGAAAATGGGCTCCTATTTTTGAGTGCTTGAAACACGTCGACTTATTTCCAATTTGTTTATTTTTGAAACTAATGAAGTTATGAATTAAGTAATATCCAATTGCTTGGATTTTTGGGATTATTTATTTAACTCCGTTTATTTAGTTTGCTTAGGATGTAAATAAGCCTAGCTATAATAATTATCTCTTACAACACATTTTTAATATTAACTAATATGAAGTGCCATTTTATTTTCTGTTAAAAAAGTATTTATTTTTTGTCCCTTAAATGACACTGAAAATAATAATCGACCATCGTACTAAAAAAAGAATTTTTAGAATATGAAAGAAAAAATGATGTATTTAAAAGCAAAGCTAAAGTACGTGCACAGCAAACCAAGGAAAAAAACACCTTGTTCAAGAAGCATTTTTTAAACTTTTGCTACTTAATAAAAAAGTTGAAAGAGGAAAAGTAACTTTTTATTTTTCTTCCTGATTTGTTGTCCGCTTTTCTGCGAACATTATTGATTATCCCCAGAGTACCAGATATGTACTTGGGGAGTATTCCAGACTAGCTGGACACCTTGCTTTCTAATGGAGTGAATTTCCGAGGATGTGAGTGCCAAACTTTCCGGCAGAGGTTCATTCGTGCCAAGTTTAGCCAGCGAGTCAGCGATCTCATTCCCGTACAGATCAACGTGGGACGGAATCCACTGCAAATAAATATCCCGCTTCACGGAAAGTTTACTGAGAAGTTGTAAGATTGCCGTTCCAGCCCAATCTCCCACTCTGGGCCATGCACTCAAATATTGGATAGAGCTTCTATTATCCGTTAGGATCCAGATAGGGTCTAGCAGCGAATCCTAGCGGTATACCAGCGGTGACCTATACCAGCTCCTTTTATAATTACTTTTTATATAAATAATCGTTTCTAACTATAATTACTTTTGATGTGTTGTTGTTGACGTAGGCCATTAAAGCAGTGAAGGTGCGATTGTTCTTGTTTTCCAGATGCGCCATCTATGGCCAAGAATTCGACTTCTGCCACACCCATACGAACATTATTACCCGCTTATAGAACGGACCCATTCATACATCCATTCACTTATCCACAGATCGTAATTTTGAACTGAATCAGAGAACGATCAATCTCCAATCCAGTTCCGCCAGAGGTATAATTTGTTATGGGAGCAGGGAGGACTTTGCGACCTGACAGATTTAACGTGTACCAGTTGCCATTTACTACACGGGGAATTACGGTCGACTGGATTCGAACTCCCGTTCATGCGAAAGTGAGCATATCATTTTCATATCATAAGCAATCATTTTCAATTGGGGCCGGGATAGCCAGCTTGGTAGGGCCCTGGGCCCATGTCCAAGAGTTTGTGGGTTCGATCCCAGCAGGTCGAAGACTCCCCGTGTAGTAAATGGCGACTGATACACGTTAAATCTGTCGAATCGTAAAGTTCTCCATGTTCCTATAACAAATCAATACCTCTGGGGTTACTGATCTAGGTGTTTCCTTGTCTTCTGGATTGGTTCAAAATTACAAGGATGCAGAGAACATTAGTAGTCTTAAACCCAAAATTGGGTCGGCTGTTCAACGACGGTTATAAAATAAAATCATTTTAAGAGCTCGCATTTTGTCAAAAATTATAAAATTTCACGACAAAGTTACCTTTACCGAATTCGAACTGTAGCTCGTGTGCGTGTGGTAAAATGTTCTTTTGAAACTATTGNTTGTACTCAGGTAGCTAACCAAAAATGAACAATAACGTTTTATATAAATAAACGTAATTCCTAACAACCGCCAAAATGAAATTGTACTCAGGTAGCTAGCCAAAAAGAATAGTAACGCTTGATATAAATAATCGTAATTCATAACAACCGCCAAAATGAAATTGTACTCTGGTAGCTAGCCAAAAATGAATAATAACGTTTTATATAAATAATCGTAATTCATAACAATCGCCAAAATGAAATTGTACTCAGGGAGCTAGCCAAAAATGAATAATAACGTTTTATATAAGTAATCGTAATTCATAACAACCGCCAAAATGAAATTGTATTTAGGTAGCGAGCAAAAAATGAAAATTCTCACAGCTGAATGAACTGTGAAAGATTATAGTTGCTTTCAGAAACAATAAAATAGTTTTGGTAAAATTAAAAAAAAAATCTTTATGCAGATATTGCTACATAAAGAGGTATAAGGTTTTAACCATGCGATGATAATCTGCATCGTTTGGCATTTAAGGGTTAAAAAGCGTGAAAGAAATACATTGGAGTTGCAAAAATAATACAGAAAAGTGTAAATATCGATATTTTTTATAAATATATAAAAGTGTTTCTGGACCTTCTCAAAATTCTTTCGTTAGGTTGCAATATTTTCAAGAAATATTTTTGAAGAAATATGACAAATATTCTAAAGGAATATTTTTGAGACATGACTGAAATTTGATATGTTGCTATCTGAAATATAAATTCAGAAAAGTGGGTAAATTAACATGGGAAGGCAAAATGACTCCTCGAGTTTGTATAGCGCTTTCACTGCGCTGTAACTGAGCAAGACAGTCACTAAAATGTCAGTGTTGGCTATGACTTTAGAAAAGATTGTGTTGTTTTGTTTTTGAAAACTATTTTGCTGTTTTTTCGTAAATTTGCTCTGGAGAGGGCAGAAATATTTCTAAAAATTGATAACAAAAGTAGAAATAATTCTAGATAATGATATTAAAAAATAAACTTTACTAGAATATTTCAAATAATCAAAAGTTTTATTCCTTTTAACCTTTAATTTATGTCCAACATTTCCGTCGAAATATTTTCGTCAATTCTACAGAATATTATACAGGTTGAGTTATTTAAAACTACTGTCCCCATTTAACGCTTTTTCATTTCTTCATAAGAAACATAAGTTTTTCTTTGACACTTGTCAAGTTTTGCGCGACACTTACAAGAAACATAACCCAAGCACCAACAGGAAAAAGTCTTTTTTTTTAAGTGAAAATATTTCATAAAAAATGGAAATGCATTAATTTATTCATTTTTTCATTTTTAAAAAACCTACTTTTTTCTCTTTCTCTTATTACCTATTTTTTTCGTTTTTTATATGTTTCAAAAACGGTATCTCTAAATGTCAAATTGATAATCTCAATATTAAAGACGTTGTGCAAGTTTTTAATTTATTAATATTAATGAATTATTAACGTAGCGGAATTTTAATGGTTTAGGGGAACGTTAAAATTATAAAAAACTATTGATGAAGATTTATATTTTTTAACCTTTTTTCATCTATCAGGAATATTCTCAATTTAAAAAAGAATGTTTAGATGCAAAAGCTCATGTAAAGACTCAGAAAAATCAATGTGAATTATAAAAGCTTCTATCGTATTGTGGATTTGGTTTATTTTTTTCAAAATGAATTAGTTTAGAGCATAGGGAAATTTGACTTCTCGAAAAAAAACTACTGAGAAATAGAATTCGAAGAAAACTTATTAGTGTCTAACGTCTCATTTGTATCTTAAAAGTATCACAAATGTTTTATTATTTTGCAATAAAAATATAGTTTCTTCTACCATAAGATATTGCCGAACATGAACTCATTTGCATCTAGCATAGTTCTTATTTTAAACGTATCACAAGTGTTACAGTATTTAGCATCAACAAGATAGTTCGTTCTACCATAAAATATTGCCAAACATTAACTAATTTGTATCTAGCATAGTTCTTATTTTAAAAGCATCACAAGTGTTACAGTATTTAGCATCAACAAGATAGTTCGTTCTACCATAAAATATTTCCAAACATTAACTAATTTGTATCTAATATAGTTCTTATTTTAAAAGAATCACAAGTGTTACAGTATTTAGCATTAACAAGATAGTTCATACTACCATAAAATATTGCCAAACACTAATGCAATTGTATCTAGCATAGTTCTTATTTTAAAAGTATCACAAGTGTTACAGTATTTAGCATCAACAAGATAGTTCGTTCTACCATAAAAAATTGCCAAACATTAACTAATTTGTATCTAGTATAGTTCTTATTTTAAAAGAATCACAAGTGTTACAGTATTTAGCATCAACAAGATAGTTCGTTCTACCATAAAATATTGCCAAACATTAACTAATTTGTATCTAATATAGTTCTTATTTTAAAAGAATCACAAGTGTTACAGTATTTGGCATCAACAAGACAGTTCATACTACCATAAAATATTGCCAAACACTAATTCAATTGTATCTAGTATAGTTCTTATTTTAAAAGTATCACAAGTGATACAGTATTTAGCATCAACAAGATTGTTCGTTCTACCATAAAATATTGCCAAACATTAACTAATTTGTATCTAATATAGTTCTTATTTTAAAAGAATCACAAGTGTTACAGTATTTAGCATTAACAAGACAGTTCATACTACCATAAAATATTGCCAAACACTAATTCAATTGTATCTAGCATAGGTCTTATTTTAAAAGTATCACAAATGTTACAGTATTTAGCATCAACAAGATAGTTCGTTCTACCATAAAATATTGCCAAACATTAACTAATTTGTATCTAGTGTAGTTCTTATTTTAAAAGTATCACAAGTGATACAGTATTTAGCATCAACAAAATAGTACGTTCTACCATAAAATATTGCCAAACACTAACTCATTTGTAACTAGCATAGTTCGTATTCTAAAAGTATGACAAGGGTTACAGTTATATTCAAGTGATTCATATTTGAAGACTTAGGGGAAAGAACTTAATCTGTCCTTTTTACGCAAAAAAGACGATTGGATCATCATTTTGAAGATTATGAAGTTTCGAAAAGTTAATAACGTGAAAAATTGGTTCTCCCTTTGAGTTATTACACAATGAAGATGTGCTATACATGGAAATACTGTTCCTTTCCACGCTTAAAAACTTTTTTTTTCTCCGAACCAGCTTTTATGAATATAAACCGTTGTTATTTCGTGGTATTCATGCGATATTTTTGAGCCCCTAAGGTTAATGTGTCGATATATGGGTGATTCTCACGAAATATGACAATTTACAGTCACTTGCACCAAGATCTAATACTAAACTACTAAAAGAACTTTTTTTTAAAAAATATTGAATAAATAGCCTTGCTGTTAGTATTTTAAAATAACCTAGTACTAGCATCGACTATTTTGTATATTTAGAAAATTAAATTGAACTTCAAAATTTCATGTTTCTGGCATGTCACAAACAATATTTCCAATAATAACTAGCTTCAAAACTTCCCATAAATTTTTCAATATCTAATTTTTTTATTTTTACCGGTGTAAGCATTTTTAGAATATACGCAGAGGATATTATTTACAAAAACTTCGTTTAAAATTATTTTTTCTGTCAATAATTTGTTTGTCACAAGAAAATCTGTCATTTTCCCGACTACTTTTATTTAGTGGTTTATAACCAAAATATATAGAGCCAGCAATCAATATCTTATGTTAATAGATTGATTAGATACCCTCCTATCTGAACATGTCTTGTTGCTGTTGTTGTTGCTAATTTACGTCGCACTAGAGCTGCACAATGGGCTATTGGCGACGGTCTGGGAAACATCCCGGAGGATGATCCGAAGACATGCCATCACAATTTCATGTCTTGTTGCATGAATAACGAACCAACTTTCTTGTTAAAAATCTATTTCAAAATTTTTTTCAATGTGAGTAGGTTTTTGTGTAGTCATTTTTCTGGCTTCTTGAAATCATTAATAACATAAACTACATGGATTTATCTGAGTTAATTTAAGACATCCTGTTGTTTTCTGCAGAATATAAACGTCTCGGAACAAAATATTAAATTAAAGTAAAGTTATATGCTATAAAATGGCAAATTTGTCATTATCCTGGCTGTTATTTTCCTGGCTTATGAATGCCAGGACATTGTAGTGTTACCAGAAATTTTATTAAACTGCTAATATTCTGAAGAGGGAAAGCAAATATTAACCTAATACCAAGTTTATGTATGATTGTAATAAGATTGAATGTAATCAAAGTTATTTATTTATTTAATGATTGATTATTTTATACAACTTTAATCTGTACATATCAGCAACAAAATTTTTTTCTGATTCTTTCTAAAGCAGATAAAAGAATTAATTTAAGTTATTCATGGTCCATCTAACATAAAGGCTTAGGTTTTGTTACTAACTAATAGCTTAAAATGACTGTTTTTTCAAACTTTTAAGCTAATATGTCATTTTCCTGACATCAAACTGCGGTGAATTTCTATTTTATTTTTTTCCTGAGCAAATATCAATAAACTACACTGCTGTCTGTAAGATATTAATAAATGTAACTAAATAAATATACAAAAAAAATTTAGATTGTTTTGAAGATTTTAAATTTGAAGAAATTTTTTGGTCTGAATTGTCATGTTTCCTAAGAATCACCCATATATTTAAAAAATGACAACAGTTTTTTTTTTTTTTTTTACAAATACGAAAACATAATGACCTGGTGTTCTACTGATAATTAGTTAATTTTAGACCTCGGAAAAATACCAAATTATTTCGACTAGGAACGCATAATTGAATTTCATTTGTAAATTACGTATAACATTTAATGAATAAACGTCTAAACAATAAATGCTTCACACATTTTTTCTCGCAGTTTGATTATTTTACTCATTATAATTCCTTTTCGTTTGAAACTCAAACTACGAATACCAAAAATATTTAAATTGAAAATTATGCATAGAATATAAGACTGTATGCGACGTAATTTGATATTAAATAAATAGTTTTACATAATCGTAGTTAAAATAGCTTACAAAACATATAAAATAAAAAATAAATAAATTATTTACTACGAATATGTGAAATAAGAAAAGCCTCTTTTTCCGTCAAATATTAGAAAAGAAACCAGTTTTTCTGATGATATATAATTTTATTTCTTTCTCTAATTTAAATTGCGTTTGCGTATAATGTTTTTGAATAACTCCCAAATAACTTTTTGTGTTTTTTTCTAATATTGCAAATGTGCGCTTAATATAAAATTATTTTGTTCTCAGGAATATTTTTAGCAGGGCACCTCTTTCAATTAGAAATTATTTTTTAATTTTATAGATAAAATAATAATAAATTATTTATTTTGGACAGCATGATTAAGTTGCATTTATAAACTATAGATACAACAAAATTGAATAAATTATTAAAAAACAGTGCTTTTATGTACACACAATTTGGCTATTTTTCTCAATAAAAATTTATTCCATTAACACTTACAATACAAATCCTGAAAATATTTCAATTGGGTGCTATATATTTTTGATTTCTCTTTCTTTAAGCCCAGTATTGATTTAAAGTACTTATAGAAGTATACAATGCAATTTTATATTAATTGATCATAATCATGCATTGTCAAAAAAGTTCTGAAATTACAGATCTAAGCCTAATTACTTGATAAAATATTGTCTTTTAAACATAATTACTTGTATGTGAATGAAAGAAGATTTTTTCCCTTTTTTTAATTTTATTTTTAAATTTGGCTTAAATTACGCTTGTGTGCACTTTTTTAATCGCTGCCAAATAGACCTCTCCTTTTGTGTTTTTTTCTCTATTATTATAAAAGTGTCTATTACATAACATTCTTTAAAATATTGATCTAATGTTCAATTAAACATTATTAATTAATTTTAGTCATGCTGGGAAATAGCAATTTTTTGGAACCCATAAATTCGTGCAAAAATGAATTAATTTAAAAATGTATCTAATTTACATAATTTTCCATATAATTATACTACTATTTGTCAATATAATTTTAATTTGGGAAAAAATGAACTATGAATACCTAAAATATTCAAATTAAAAAATTATGCGGAGAATATACTTTAGATTTTTCTTTCTTTAATCGAAGATAATTATTGAATGAATTTAAGACTTTACGAACATAATGTAATTTAATATTTATAAAACATTTTATACAATTTTATTACTATGAAGTTAAATTCTGAAAATGACAGATAGGATGAAAAATAAAAAGAGTATCTTATAAACATGACTATTAGTACGTGAACTAAGAGAAACATCTTTTTCATAAAAAATACAAGCTTTTCAATAGTATATAATTTTATTTCTTCTTTTTCTTTAAATAGCGCTTGTTTGCAATATTTTTGAATCACTTCCAAATAGACCACTCTTTTGGTGTTTTCTCTACAATTGCAAACGAGTCTTTTACATAACATTCTTTTGTTCTGAAGAATATATGAAGTTACTAACCATGAATGAAACATGAGAACCTACTTTTCCGCACGGGTGATTTTGAGTACAAGAACGTCAAAAAAATATATAACTTGTCTATAAACTAGAAATGTTTTTACAAAAAAACTAAGTAAAGCTTAAAAATAGTGTGAGTATCATAAACATTTAATAAAGGCTTTCTTGAAGATTACAGTTTTTTAAATATAATAAATATTTTTATTTGAATTGTTGTTTATAGTTAACACAGAAAGGAAACCTCTGAAAGGAAAATTTACGTAATGAAAATTATCACTGAAGAGAAATATGCTAGAATAAAATTTTTTGACATTGCATTATACTTTAAATTAAAAAAAGTTTTCCTTCAGTTCTATATAGACTTTGCATGACTCATAGATTAACCTTCTACCTGCTTTAACAATCTTGACTGTGGCTGGGATAGCCTGGTTGCCAGGGAGATGAACTCGCGTTGGTGAGAATATTAGTTCGAATCCGGCCGGCCGAAGATTCCCCGTGTAGTAAATGGTGACTGGTGCAGGTTAAATCTGTCGGTGTCACAAAGTCCTCCAAGTTCCCACAGCAAAAAAATGTCTCTGGGGGTACTGAATTGGAGATTGATTTCTCTCTGGTTCAGGTCAAAATTATGATCAGTGGACGAGTGAATGGGTTCGTCCTATAAACGGGTGTGACGTATAGGTGCGGCAGAAGTCAAATTCTTGGCTATAGATGACGCCACTGGAAAATAACAAAACTCGCAGCCTTTCTGCCTTAATGATCGACGACAACAACAACAATCTTGATTTTCCAGGATGTCCATGACCGAACTTTTATAATGGGAACATAGTTTAAAAAAAATTGCGTCTGCAGTTTAATAAGAGAAAATCAATTAAATTTAGTTTGAGTTTAGTTTGAGCTTGAATTAAATTAGTTTAGAGGGGATGCTTAAAAGGATCCTTTCACGCCTATATTTCGTTTTGAGATACGGTACTGATCACCATGTTTCCGGAACAAAAAGTTCGGTATTTTTAAAATATGCTTTTATAATATGTGATAAGTAAATGTGGTAATTTTGTTATGATAAGTTAGAGTGAGGTATAGAAATAAGTGGGTAAATTTAGTTTTTACTTTTATTTTAAAACCAGAATTTACAGTAAACCTTTACTATAAAAACGTAAAAATATATAAAAATAAAAATGGAAATATATATAGATATATATATAAATTATTTTTAGCAGAAGTGTCAGTACCCTACAGTACGGGGGCATACCCTCAATATAGAAAGTATTGTTAATTAGTTCTGCACCTGCCGGTAACATTCGAAACAATTTGAATTATTTGTTTTCGTTTTTCCCCAGATTTTATTGTTTTTCTATAAACAGTGCAGCAAACGGCACATTTTTTCTCAAATCTTGTATATACTTTACAGTAAATGTTCAATATTTCCGTAGAGACTACGTGATAAAATAATATTTACCTGAAAAACTTTCTGAATCTTTTTTACCGCGTTATAAATTGCCATCTTTCATTGTTGAGTATGATATACATAGAGAGGGGAGAAAAAAAGAAAAACTAATTCAGTGATTAAGCGTTCGCGAATTGCCCCTTCATCATTCTCAACCCTTTTTTCTTCAATTTACTATACGATTTCGAAATTCCGAAATTTGATTAGCGAATTAGGAGAGGGTGATCAAAATCTTGGAAATAAAGAAAACTTTTCAACTAATACGGGGTCGCAAAATGCGTTGAGAGGGTTAAAATCCAGGTCATGTTGAAAATAACTGCAAAAGATATTATCAACTTGCTAAACATAAAAACATTTATTTGGTTGATTATTACAGAGCCGTTTGAATTAGCACTTGTTGACTTTTTCGCACAGCTATACAACGACGCATAAACGATTCCTGGTTGTGCTCGAAAATGCCAGATGTGTTTTAAATATCTTTCAGGGTGACGATAGTTCCGTAGTATGTCTATAGGTGTTGTATAAACTAGTAATTTGAATTGATCCTATAGAAAAAAGTCTCATGATTGAAATCTGGAGAACACGGAGGCCATGCAACGTTTCCCGCACTTTCTTGGTATTGTTACACTGAGGATATTACTTACCTTGAGGGGCATAGTGTACAAGTGCATCACTTCAAAGCGAATAAAAATTAAGCTCTTAATAAATTAGACAACTGATTTAAATTTGACGTATAATTGTAAATTTAAACTATTTAACTAAATTCTTCTGTGAAATGATGGTAGGGCATGCTTCAAAAGTTAACAAATGTTTTTGGATCATTATTAGAAGTTTAAAGGTGGATAATTGCGGGATTTCCAGATGGTGAAAATATGGAGGCCAAGACGGCGGTTTGTTTATATGAAGTGCACTGTTCAAATATGAAATTTTGTCAAATTTAATTGAGAAATTGGCCCATAGCCTATAACAAGTAAGTTTCTCAATCCTCTTTACTGATTAATAAAAAATATTGATTCTGGTCGACTATTTAATTTCATCTTCTTGTCGGGTTGATTTGACTTACTCCTCTTATAAACTTTTATAAAATGCATGTATGTATTTAGTGGTGTAATTAAGATATTTATGCTCTAATAATTTACTTAAATTTGTCGATTGTCTGAGGGTTGNACAAAAGTTGTTCGAGAAAGAAGCACATCGAAACAAATTATTGCCTGTTTCTTCGGTATAAACGGTCATGTGGCAACAGTGGCGTTAGAGCAACGCAGGACGGTCAATTCTGAATGGTACACGACCATTTGTTTGCCAGAAATCATCGGAGAAATTCGAAAAAAGCAGAAGAACAAGCGAATCACTCTTCATCATGACAATGCGAGCTCTCACACATCGACTCAAACAAAGACATTTCTGACGGAGCGAAAGATCGAACTGATGGGTCATCCGCCGTACAGCCCTGATTTGGCACCCAATGACTTCTTCTTATTCCCACACATCAAATATAAATTGCGTGGACAACGATTTTCGACCCCCGAAGAAGCGGTTGATGCATTCAAAACGCATGTTTTGAGGTTACTCGTACCTCAATCGGACTGGAAAAAGTGCTTTGTAAATTGGTACAAACGCATGCAAAAGTGTATTGATTATCATGGAGAATATTTTGAAAAACAATAAAACCAATTTCGATCCTACATGTATGTTTTTTCATTATTAGGCCAGAAATATAAATAGCAACCCTCGTATAAAATAATTTTATAATGTTTAACTTTTTTTCAGTTTGGTTTCTGTCAAATTCATATTGATATTCTGTGTATTTGTTGATTTACAAAAATAATTATATTTTTAGAAATATTGCAACCTAAATTAATGAATTTTGATCAAGATTTTTCGTAAACTGATTCTTATATTATGCTATTGTAATTATAAATTTTAGAATAGCAAGCAGACTTTACACCAGGTAGTGTGGAAGAACTACACAACATGCTGGCGGCTACTTTACATTAGGCAATGTGAAGGAACTACACTAGATGGTGGTGGCTACTTTACACCTTGTAGTTTGAAAGAACTACACAAGATGGCGGCGGCTACTTTACACCAGGTAGTGTGAAAGAACTACACAAGTTAGTGGCTGCTACTTTACACTAGGTAGTGTGAAAGAACTATACAAGATGGTACCGGCTACTTTACACCATCTAGTGTGAAAGAACTACACAAGATGGCGGCGGCTACTTTACACCAGGTAGTGTTAAAGGACTACGCAAGATGGAGGCGGCTTTTTTCCTCCAGGAAGTGTGAAAGAACATTCTAGACTACAAAAGGAGGTATCCTTGATTTTTATGACTACTTTGGTGTAACGTAGTTTTGGTTTTGAGATTCATATTTTTATATAACTGAATATCTTTAAACAGTAATAGGCACAGTATAAAAGTAAGCAAATACTGCCTTCTTGCTATTTACCTTCTCTGGAGATTTTCTTTTTACTAATTCATTTCATATTGATTTTTATAAAGATAATGTATTTTCATTCATATGAATCAATTGCTCACAATATAATTGAGTAATTGTGCTCACATTTTTACTTTTCTTTCAAAATAACGTTTATAATTATTTTGTAAGCACCTACTTTGCTTAAAAGTTGCTTTAAAAAAGTACAGGAAGTGTAACTTTTATAAAATGGAAGTTATACTTTGATAACATAGCTTATTAATGATTTTAAAATGAAAAGATAGATCATAAACTATAATTTTATGTTATATTTAAAAAAATGATTTGCCAATGTATATTTGGACCGTCTCAACATAGCTAAACTACTTCATATCTCAAATATTTATTATATATTTAAGATTGCAATATTTGTTATCCCTAACCTATGACCCTTGGCAGCCCTTACCTATTTATTAACAGTTCTATCAAAAATTAGTTTCTTATAATGCAATTTCATAAAAATTCGTTACGTAAATTATTCAGTTCCTTTTATTTTATCAGTTAGTTTCAGTTTGTGTTTTCCACGACGAAGACGGTGGCACGTATTCAAGAAATAATTGACCATTAACTCGCATCGTTTAATGTCTAGACAAAACGTGAGAGATATTAGATGAAAATTATAGATTTTGCAGTTAACGTATCCCTTAATAAACGTTTGCGAATGCTTTTGTCATTAGTAATGGATTTAAAGATGGAAAAATATAATTATTGAATTCTGAAATGATTATTTACCATACATGCATAGAAGAAAATAAATTCACTGCATAATCAGGGTAATACTTAATTTAAAAAAAAAAGTTTGCATAGTAAAGGACGTCAAGCGTTCTGTTTAAATTTAATTTTTTTTTAAATTGAAGATTTTTACATATCACAGCAGTATTAAAATTTTGATGCTATTGGGTTCCAAGGAGTAAGATATTTCTATCACAGCACTTTGTCTTTTGCAGAGAGTGTTTTAAGAAGAACAATTCCTTTTTTTAAATTAAAAGTTGATAAAGTGAAAAATTAGTTTTAGTATTTCTTTTGTAGAAAATAGATAGTTCTGTTTATCATAATATATTAATAACCGGGTGACTAAGCCCCCTGTTCGCTGCCGCTCACCAACCCCAATAATTGCTTCGCAATAATTGCTGTTTCTTGGCAGTAAACAGTTTTTTTTTGCGTAAGTTGAAATTATTCACTTAACATCTATATACAGTACAGAACCCGCTATCGGGAAATCAGAAAACCGGAAAACCAAAAAACAGGAACGAAATTCGATAAATTTTCTCGCCATTTTTTAAAAAAAAAATTTTTTTTTCCTCATAAAATTTTGGGATTTTTTTTTTTAAAATATGTTTACCCTACCATCATTTTATAAATAATCATTAGTGTATTACTTCATCGTTTTTTCTTCTTTTTAAGATTATTTCCAAATACTTTTTTTTTAAGTTGGGTTTAACAATAAAAAAAACGGCTTTTTGTAGCGACTCAGAAAACCGGAAAAATCAGTTATCCGGAATAGCGATGATCCCGATCATTCCGGATAATGGGTTCCCTACTGTACTAAAAAGAATTATGTTTGCCTACGTTCGTGCTTCCACTTCTCTCGTTCAAATATTATTATCTCTTAGTATTATCATTATTTAGATCTATTGGAGAACATAAGTAATCATTTTTTTAAAATGACATTTATACTATTATAACATTAAACATTGTATAACATTATATTTTACCGACAAATTTGGAAAGTTCACAACCGTAATAAACAAAATTGATATTTAATATATCCACCCGTTTGGTAAGCGAAAATACGCTTACCAAACGGGTGGATATATTAAATATGAATTTTGTTTGCACCACTTTCTGAATGAAGCTGATCCGTTAAGTTCTAAATCACTAAACGAATCTCTATAACTCTAATTTATAACAAAATATTTTATTTTATAACCCTCGTTGTACAGCTGACCCAATTGTTTTGGATTTACGACTACGAATGACTCCGTAGACTTGTCATTTTGTACCCAATCCAGAAGACAAGGGAATTCCTGGTTTAAGTATTGGGAGAAATTTTGCCTTCGTGGAGGACTTTTCGATGGAATTTACCCTCATTTGAGTTACATGGAGAGGAAAACCACGAAAACCTCCCATGGTTAGTTTGATGGCAAGAGGACTCTAACCCATGATCCGTCTGTCATTGAGGATATTTTAAGTCAGCACTGTGTGTAGCGTATCTACCATTACAAAATTACAATTCACTAGTATATAAGACATGTTAACTCGACTCTATGTTGGGGTACCTTTTCATAGATGAAGGTTGACATGGTCTGTAACTCCACCCCCCACATTGGTGACCTTCGGACGTGATGTGAACACGCCTACCTTGGCAAAAACGCCCACTTTGATCTGGATACGCCTACATCGGCAGTAACGCCTACTTCGTTGGATGGTCCACATTGAACAGTTGACTTGCTACTTGTGACTGCATCATTATCCACCTCCTCACGCAGTTGCTNCACGAATTTTATTAACATAATTTTCAATAAGACATGTTAACTCGACTCTATGTCGGGGTACCTTTTCATAGATGACGGTTGACATGGTCGATAACTACTCTCCCCACACTGTGGTCGGTGCAAATCGGATGCGGAATTCTTATCGACCAGCCATCGATGGGATTCGAACCCGGTTCAGCACATTTGAAGGCGAAAGCTCTATCCCCTGATCCATCACTTCTCATAACAATATATTAATGTTTTTCGCATGAAAAATAATATTTGTAAAACGGTTAATAAGATTAGACACCTATTTAAATAACTTTATTTTAAAATGTAGCGCAGCATTTCGTTAAAGTAATAATTTAAAAAAAAGGAATTCTCTTAGTTTTAAACTCTTAAATCAAAAGCGTAATCAGTACAAGAAAATACCTTTAAATTAAGGATACGAAATATTTATAGAATAACAATACTTTCATAACTTTTATTAATTTTATGCTGATGACAACCATATCAATACGAAAATAAATAAGGGAAATCTGGATCCTACCACGTGATTTTCCAGCCAGTAGAAATGCACCGACAACAATGGAAAATTGCGACACCATCATTTGATTTTTGTGCATAATTAAATATATATATTTATATTTGCGTCTGAAACTAAAGCACAATGCCTTTTCAAAGCTATAAATGTAGATAACAGAAGGAAAAATCAATTTGGTAGAGAAAACAATGAAAGTATTCATTTCTAACTAGTTAAATATTTTCTAGTTAAATATTCATTAGTTACGTATTGATTATAAATTAGTCAAATATTCCTTTTGTGAACTGTTAACTGAGCTTGAAACTAAAACGTAAATATTTTCCTCATTAAGGCCAAATCTTGCACTGAATATGATCAAAAACCGGTTCTAAAATGTGCGGAGGGGTTTCTAGAATACAGAAAGAAGAGCTAGAACCGATTGAATCTGTTTTCTTGCTTCCGAGATCACCTTACTTATGAGGTAAACATTCAAAGCGAAATAGTTTTTCAAATTCAAACCGAAAGACGCTCCATCGTATTTGCTTTGTGCATTATGTGTTGCAATATATTAATATATTGCACGAAAAGGAATCTTAACTCTAAATGGTAATTAAAGTTAAGCCCGGGTTAATTTGTCAAGCATAAAAAAATTAATAATTATTCTACTTATAGTCTTTGGACAAAATTGTTTGGTTATATTGTTCTTTCATGCTGAATAACTTCAAACATTCGTAGTGCTGTTTGTTATTTAGAGAATAATAAAGTGTTTTCATTGAAAATATTTTTGCTGACGAATGAAGGAGAGGTTTGGCTTTTAAGCACTGATTGAATAGATATTATGATGAATATATATGACGAATGTTTTTTTTAATAGTTAAATTTAGACTGTTATTCAAGCTTTTAAGCTATTTTTTAAGTCTTAACTTTTTCCCTCGTAGAATATAAAATAATTATCAGCTTTCTTTTCTTTCACCCCGAAAGCACAGAGACGAAAAAAATAATAATTCGCTTTGAATCTACTTTTGTTTCTTTGCAAAGAGGCGTTCTAACGATTTCCAAGTTTTAATTGTAGAGTGAGTGTTTTAGTGTTTTGTTTAAAATTTTAATTTTTGTCTTGTTATAATAATAGAAAGTGACTGAGCCGTGATGGCTCAGGGGATAAGGCGTTCGCCTTTCAATGAGGTGAACCAGGGTTCGATCCCGGCGATGGCTGATCGATACAAATTCCGCATCCGGCTTGCACCGACCACAGTGCTGACGTGAAATATCCTTAGTGGTAGACGGATCATGGGTTAGAGTCCCCTTGCCGTCAGACTAACCGTGGGAGATTTTCGTGGTTTTACTCTCCATGTAACGCAAATGAGGGTTAGTTCCATCAAAAAGTCCTCCGTGAAGGCAAATTTCTCCCAATACTTCATCCAGTCAAAATTACAAGGCTACGGAGTTGAGCATTAGTAGTCGTAAACACAAAAAATTGGATCGGCTGTTCAACGATGATTATAAAATAAGATATATTTGCAATTATTTTTATTTTATTTTCTTAATGATTCCGACATATACTCTACGAATGTCCCGCAACATGACTAGATAGCGGAAAATAGCTGATAAAATGTTGAATGAAATGAGCATAATAAATGAACCCTTATTTGTCACCTGAAGCAGTGTAGCAATATTTATTTATAATTAACAAATGGGTTTTCATACTTGCATTCTAATAATTGCATGCATTATATCCAACAGAATGTGTTTATTCCTCTAACATGCAAAGTTGGAAGTTTTTTTTTTTTTCTTTTTTTACATAACGGCAGGCACTGAACTTTTCGTTCTTCGCCATAGAAGATGGCGGCATTGTTACTCATTTAGCGTTACCCAGTGGGCACCTGTGAACCAAAGTAACGGAGGCGAGCAGCGTTACCCACCCCATACTGCCACAAACCCGTTCATAGGGTGGGCCACATTCACTCATTCACACAACAGAAGACAGCACAGAGAGCGAAACATCCATGCCCAGAGCGGGATTCGAACCCGCGGCCATTGGCTCCGCAGTCAGACACGCTAACCACTCTGCCACCTAGCCGGCGCAAAGTTGGAAGTATTTGAAACTATCAGGTACAGAATCTTTGAAAAATCATTTTATTTATACATAAATTCAAATTGTTAATTTTCCTTAAATTAACGCGTCAAAAGAGTTTGAAAAAAGTAATAAATATTGTTTAGAATAGTAACAACAATAATAACAGCATTTTTTGCTAACTAGTTTTACATTGATGTCTGTTTTATATGTCTAAGCTACGTCAAACAATTTCATAAGAAAATGACAAACTCACCCATTCATTACAATTATTTCGTCATGTTCGGGTGTTCCATCTGTTACTTTAAGATAGCTTGCAAGTAGTCCATATGTTGCTACAAATGAAAGAAAAAAACTTTTTAAGAACTGGATTATTTGGCGAGTTTTTCAGGGGTAAGGATTTTTTTTTAAATAAAAGCTTTTATAATTTCATCGGCAATTAAAAATATCGCATAATAATTTTACTAGGGAATAAATTGTTTGCTGCATTTATACAAGTACTTGATCTTACCTGATTAAGGGATATAAGATTTGGGCAAACCTGAAATTAGTTTTGTTCAGAAAGCTGCATATTTTATTCAAAATGACATTTTTAGTTAAGTTTATTTTCGTCTGAATGTACAATTTTATAAAGAACGAATAGATTTAGAAACATATGCTTGTCTACTCCTTTTAAAATATCACTTAAGAGAAAAAACATCTAACTATAACGTATGGCACCATAAGCAAAAATGTATTATCCCATTCTTCATACCATATTATGTATAATTGCACTATTAATACATCAAAAAAATATTTTTAACTATATTTATTAAACCAAAAAGGAAATTTTTAAGCGAACAGTTCTCTAGGAGCGGAAATAATTTTCTATAGAAAGAGTAAAAGCTCAGATTTATGTATTTATTTATTTGCTTTCAAAATACATTTGCTGAAAAAATTACCACGTAACAGAAAAATCATCTTGACAATATTGTTGTCTTAACAATAAGTAAATTATCTAAAAGAGAATCCTTTTAGCTGTCACTGATTAAATTAAATAACTACTTTTTCATTCATATTTTCAAAACACTACATACTTCAAAAGAATGTTGTTTATTAACATTACTTAATTTAAAATTAGTTCATAACAGAACAAACAGCAAATATACAAAATATTGTATTTGCTTGAAATAAGCTTTTATGTTTCAACGATGATTTTTTTTTAATTTAACGATGTTATTATCTTTAAATCTTGGAGATATTATCTATTTGAATACACAAAAGAGATTTTTTTTTCAAAACTAGTCAAAAACTGCTCTTAACTTAGGATACACTACAATGTAATCGAAAATATAAAAAAGAATAATATTTTATATCTTTTAATGACGAAAAATGTAAAGAATAATGATGTGTACCTTTTTAAGTCCGCCGAAATACCTTTCATCTAGAAAGATTTCCAATTTCGATAGAATTAGAGAAAGGGATTTAGTAATTCCCAAGAGAATTTTTCGAGAATGATTTTTGTAAAAGAGAAAAATAGGAACGTTATAAATTTCAACTCAGATTAATTATCCAAAGTGGTATTACAGTTGAAACCTTCAAATGAGTTTTTTTTTATTATTTTGTTTTCATTTCAATTGTTATGCAGAAAATGTCGCTTCAGAGAAGATTTTTCAACAAAAGAAAGCATTTCATTTTCAAACATTTGTATAATATTTCATAGTTATTTGAAATTATGTCTTTATTAATATTATAATATTTGAAAAGTAAATTTTTTATTTTAACTATCTTCTTATATCAGCTGAGTCTAAAGAAGTTAAATTTCATTCACATTCAAAATTTATTTTGTTGCAGATAGTAAGATTCATATTTCACAATTTATAAGATCAATTACTAATTATCTATTTATTAATAATGGTGGAATGTGTAACGCAATTTAAAAAAAAGTTAGAATCCTGTTCGCAGGAAGTTGAGATAATTAAAATTATCAAACTTTGCTTATTTGAATCAGAGATATACAAACTTTTTAGGTTAAGGGTCACGCTTTTTGTTTTATAAGAGCATATTCACCACAGAATGGTTTCTAGATGTCTCGTAAGCGTCTTTATTTATGAAACAAAAATTTAGGATGTAATTTAAGGCATTTTTTTAAAGTTAAGCTGGTTGTGCCATATCTTATCAATTTAGATTTATTTGTACTGATCACCGGTCTAGTGGTTACTGAACTGGAGTACAGGCCAGTAATTGTGGGTTCGAATCCAACCGTAGGCATGGATGTAACTTTCACTCCATGTGTTCTATGTCCTTTCTTCTGAGTGATTTTATAACCGTCGTTAAACAGCCGACCCACTTTTTTGGGTTTGCGACTACTAATGTTCAACTCCGTAGCCTTGTAATTTTGAACTCNCACCACGGAATGGTTTCTAGATGTCTCGTAAGCGTCTTTATTTATGAAACAAAAATTTAGGATGTAATTTAAGACATTTTTCTAAAGTTAAGCTGGTTGTGCCATTTCTTATCAATTTAGATTTATTTGTACTGATCACCGGTCTAGTGGTTACTGAAGTGGAGTACGGGCCAGTAATTGTGGGTTCGAATCCAACCGTAGGCATGGATGTAACTTTCACTCACTGTGTTCTAAGTCCTTTCTTCTGAGTGATTTTATAATCGTCGTTAAACAGCCGTCCCACTTTTTTGGGTTTGCGACTACTAATGTTCAACTCCGTAGCCTTGTATTTTTGAACTCAATCCAGAAGACAAGGGAACTCCTGGATCAAGTACTGGGAGAAATTTGCCTTCTTGTAGGATTTTTGATGGAACTAACCCGCATTTACGTTACATGGAGAGGAAGACCGCGAATACCTCCCACGGTTAGCCTGACGGCAAGAGGACTCAAACCCATGATCCGTCTACTATTGAGGATATTTTACGTCAGCACTGTGGTGGATGCAAGCCGGATGCGGAATTCGTATCGATCAGCTATTGTCGGGATCGAACCCCGGTTCACTTCATTGAAAGGCGAACGAGTGATTGTGTGAATTTAACCCGCCCTCTAAACGGATTTGTGGTTGTATGACGTGGGTGACGATACTTCAGCGCCGTGGCTTTGCCACAAGTGCCTATTTTGTAACGATAAGAGAGTAGCAATTATGGCCTTTCTGAGGCCAATGGGAAATAGATCCAAGAGCTCACGATTAAAAAAAATGTATTTGCTTAAAACAGAGGTTTCACAACATTTTAGCCTAAGAGCCTCACTTCTTCACCAAGATACAAGCATAGACAACAAAACCATCTATCTATTAATCGTAATGAATAATTATAAATAATTTTCAATATAAAATAACTAATTGAATCGATAGTATTTGAGAAAGCAATTCATCTCAAAAAGTAGCCTAGCAAGTATAATGGTAAATTATCCTTGATTTGCTGTGCTCGGATTAACCTTAGGAGCTGTAATGTTACATTCCTGGTGGAATCAGAAAAGTTTGCTTAACCCCTTCCTTCTCGCTCCCGTGAAAATGACGAGGTGAGGTTTCGTCCTCTATTTCTCCCTCCCGTGAAATTTCCGGACTGGAGTGTTCAGTAGTAACGCGCCAATAAAAATAAAATAATTCATTTCTTTTGCCCAGAAAACATTTTATTTCTCATTTTACGCACCAGATGGCAGTACCTGGATATTTTTAAGGTAATTGTAGATAGTTAGTTTATTTTGAACTAGATGTCAGCACTAATCAAATACGTGTATTTGGCAAAATAGGCACTTTTATGATTACTTGAAAATTAACCGATCGTTAAGTGGTTGAGACTTGTAGTGGCGAGGTTGGGATAATCATCTACTAGTAGGGTAGCCAGCACATGCATAATTTCTCTCTTCAGATTACTACTAAGAACGATTCCTTAACTGTCGTTCGGCTAATGAAAATAATTTTAAAACATCCTCCACTCAGAACAGGATGATTCATAGGTAAGTTTCCAGATGAATAACTGTCAACTTGCAAAAATTCGTGTATTTTAAGTGTACTTGACTATTTATATTGAATAGCCGACCGGTCTGTGAAGGGGTTAGGGAACTGGCCTTGCGGCAGAAAAGTTCTGGGTTCGAATCCCGAGCTTGGCCAGGATGTTCTTTCCTCATCTATCCTTACTGTGGAGCAACGTTGGCCCACTTAATATGATGCTCCTGAAAGAGTAGCCAACAAATCTGTCCAGTAAATGCCTCAATTGACGAAATATTAACACAAGTGGGCATTGGAAAAAAAAGTATATTCAATAAAATTTTATTTTTACAATTTTAATCATCAATAATATCCTTGCCAATTACATATTTAATATAATTTAAACAATTATATCTTTAATACTTTTTCTCAATATATTAATACAAGTATGTCAAAATTTAAGCTAGACCTTTCTATTATTGAATTTATAAATTTATTTCGCTATGAGTTTGACCACCATTGCACATAAGTGCATAAAATAAATGTATAAATGCATCCAAATCGTATGATGGTGTGTTAAGTTCTGTCACAATTAAAAAAATTTAATTAATAATGAAATAAACTGCCTAGAATTGTAATTTGATCGAAAATCACCATCAAAGAGAATGAAAGTAGGTACAGGATTCCTTTGAAACTAGTGGTGATAAATGTACTAGTAGCTAGTTATAAATTTACTAATGTACTAGTAGCAATTTCATATTACAAGACATAATTTTAAAAATTGGAGATTCAATATATATTACTCCTGGACGCAGATGAACTAAAATACTATTGTTTGTTACCTAAAGTAAAAAACCTCGAAAACACCATAGTTGTTTTGGAATGGAATTTTATTTTAAACTTTTTAATAGATACTGAATTGTAATTTGATCGAAAATCACCATCAAAGAGAATGAAAGTAGGTACAGGATTCCTTTGAAACTAGTGGTGATAAATGTACTAGAAGCTAGTTATGAATTTACTAGTATACTAGTAGCAATTTCATATTACAAGACATCATTTTAAAAATTGGAGATTCAATATATATTCCTCCTGGAAGCAAATGAACTAAAATACTATTGTTTGTTACCTAAAGTAAAAAACCGCGAGAACATCATAGTTGTTTTGGAATGGAATTTTATTTTAAACTTTTTTATGGATACTACATGCAAATCATACCTCAAAAAAGCTTTGTGAAAAACACTTATATACAACGTTTTTCCTTTTTTCATTAATATTTTTCGTAGTGCTCGCTCACAATTATAAACATGTATTATTTCTCAAAAATAACTATCGAAAAAAAATATTGCCAGAGTTTCGTAAATTTATTTATATTTTACAACCGGTGTAGACCAGCCGACCCAATTCTGAGTTTACGATTAACAAAATTCCATAGCTGTCTAATTTTGAACCCAATACAGAAGACTCCTGGATGAAGCATTGGGACAAACTAGCTTTCGTGAAGGATTTTGTGATGGGACTTTTTGTTATATTTGTGTTACATGGTGAGGGAAAGCATGAAAACCTCACACGGTTTGCCTGACTGCGAGGGGATTCTAACCCATGATCCTTCTACCTCTGAGGAAATTTTACATCAGTACTGTATTACGTGTCAGCCGATAACAGAATTCGCTTCAACCAGTCGTAAGTGGGATTCGAACATGGGTCACCGCCTGAGCCATTCACGACTCTATTTTTTCACATTTTGTCAAAATTATTGTAAATCACGTTTATTTAACTAAGATAAATATAAAATCTACTTTTATGTATAAAATCTCGCCCCAAAATAGGTTCGATAGCCCTGCACATCTAAGTCAGAAATTTTGGTGGTTTTCCATTGATGGACCAACATAATCTTGATGGTAACCATCAATAATTCCATCATAAACCATTATATTTTTTGATGGTAACCAACATAAGTAACCATCACCTCAATGTAGGTGTTCGGACTGATTTATGATGGTGCAACATAAGAATAGCAACTTGTTTTGATGTTTTGTTCAGGTTGAAAAATCACGAATTTCCATCATAGTATCTTGAAATCAAATGTTGGATCGATTATGAAGAACCACCATCCTAATATAAGAATGTGGACTGATTTATGATGGTTTAACATAAGAATAGCAACTTGTTTTGATGTTTTGTTCATGTTGAACCATCACGAATTTCCATCATAGTATCTTGAAATCAAATGTTGGATCGATTATGAAGAACCACCATCCTAATATAAGAATGTAGACTGATTTATGATGGTTTAACATAAGAATAGCAACTTGTTTTGATGTTTTTTTTCAGGTTGAACCATCATGAATTTCCATCATAGTATCTTGAAATCAAATGTTGGATCGATTATGAAGAACCACCATCCTAATATAAGAATGTGGACTGATTTATGATGGTTTAACATAAAAAAACCGAAATTGTTCTAATAAGTCAACCCTGAGAATCAACAAGAATTCCTATTAAACCATCATGAAAATGTATAGTTTAAATCATCACAAATATTCATGGATTGTTGGTCCATGAGAGTCAAACTTCTCTTGATGGTTAACCATCGTAGTATTAAAGTAGCATTTTCCATCATTGAATGATGGAAGTTTGTTAGCACATCAAACACCATGAACACGTTATGGAAAATTTGGATGGTGGTGACAATCAAATGATGTTGGATCATCATGAATCACACTGAAACCAGCATAAACCATCAAAATTTTTGATGGGACCATGCTATAAAACAATAGCAGTTTAACTCATTTCCTGCCTATTACCAATAAGGAGTCCTCTTCTTTATACGCACGTTGAAAGTACTATTATGATAAAAGTGGTAAGATGTTTGCACTTAAACCAAGTGGGAATTTTTATAGTGTTAACTAACACTTTACTTTTTTTTAAACAGACCATCGACACTTTTAGATAGGCATAAAGATATTTAAAATTATTTATATATTACGGTGGACATGAATTAATTGCTTCTCTGAAACCTAAAAATTTAATAATTCAATTACCCGTCCTTGCTTTTTTGAATATTAAGAAATGCTCCAAAAAATGAGGCGTTATCGTATTAGAAATTGTGAGTCCAGTAACCTAGGGAAGAAACACAAAATCAAGTCATGTGACTAGTTATATTAAAGCTGTGTCGGTAGTGGAGGAAGTGTTTTGTGTGATTAAATTAATCGAAGTAATGTCTGTCATCGTCGTTCAATGTCATTTTCATTCAAAAATTTGAGAAGAACCACCAACCAGGAAATCTATTTACGAAAACTTGAAAAATCAGAACGATCAGCTCCAAAATCAGGATGATCAAGTGTATTGGTAGTGTCACGGTAACTCTTGTTTGGGCATGTTAAGCATATGGCTGATGCTGCAGTTGCTCACAGACATTGCACTACAACACTGTAAGCAACGTACAAGATAACGTCGAAGAACAAGAACATCTTCCACATCAATGGGTTGAACAATGAAGAAGCGCAGGCTATAACATGGAACTGACCCAATGGCCACCTAGAAGCCCAGACCAGATGCAATGTTTCTTTTTTCTATCTATCTATCCATCTATTGATCTATTAGATTTATAACAGCGTATTACATCCAGTACCACAACTGATTCAAATGCTCTAACTAGGGTTTGTGTGAAAATGGATCATAGGTTCGATGTGAGTTAGTCACATGCATGAACTAATAGTTCATACATGTGACTAATAGTTCATACATTCATCTATTCTTCTTTAACACGTAACATTAAATACATTCTTGTGTCATTGTTATACAACGAGTTTAAACTGTATAATTACTTTTGAATCCTGCTATTTTATATTTTATAACCGTCGTTGAACAATCGACCCAATTTTGAGTCTACGTCTACCAATGTTCAACTACGTAGAACTGCAATTTTGAACCCAATCCAGAAGACAAGGGAGCTCCCGGATCAAGTATTGGGAGAAATTTGCCTTGCTGGAGGACTTTTCGATGGAACTAACCCGCATTTGCGTTATATGCTAAAGAAAACCATGAATACCTCCCATGGTTACTCCCACCTCCTGACGGCAAGGGGGCTTTAACCTAATTATACTATGTGTAAACAGAATAGGCGTCTCGTGGTTCCACTCTTCTTTACCATGGTTTCGAAAAATCTTACTTTCTCACCACACCAGTGTATTGCAATTTCTTACTGGTGTGCGAGAAAAAAAGCAAGATTTGCTGAAACCATGGTAATGGAGAGGAGAAAAGTGTGATGGGGAAATGGCGTGTCGTTAAGATGCTTATTTTGTTTACAAAGAGTATAGGAAATATCTTAAAATTACATATTTTCTAAAAATTACATATTTTCTAAAAGTTACATATTTTCTAAGAATTACATATTTTCTAAAAATTACTTATTTTCATAACATTAAAATTACATTTTGTTAATTTACATGCATCACGATGAACAAAATGTGAAAGTAAATTATCACACGTTTTTTTGAGCGTTGCAGTGAATAGAGATTTTTATTTTATAAGGTTAAGGTAGTAAGTTCTAGCTTTTTTCCAGGAGTATTATCGTATCATACAAAGATTAAAACATTTTATGAGGGAAAAAAAATGAAAAGTAACTATTAGGTAAATTGTATTTGAGCTATTAGGGCTGCAACGATTTCTTGCAGTTTAATTATTGCATCGATGAAAAGCATTATCAGTGGAAAAGATAAAAGTATGTGACTCCTGAAAATTTTATTGCACCATCTGAGCCAATTAATATTTAAAAATAAAATCTGCCCATAAAAGTGCGTAGGTGTGAAGTTTTATCAGTTTTACTTACATATCTAAAAATGAAAACTGTTTTTAAATCAATTTTTTTCGTCATTAGGTTTATTAAAGATATCAAAATCTCATCATCTTTCCTTTTGATGTTTCTTTAATAACCTCGAAACTTTTATACCATTTTTTTTAAATGATGGTTAAAATCAATATTTCGGAAGGCATTTTTGTTTGTTAGTTTATTAATTTCTTGTATATGGCTTTTTCAGCATTGTATGAAAGAATTATTTTTAGAAGAAAGCAAGAATATTTTTACTTAGTAAAAGTATTTCTAATAGCAAATCTTTATACTTTTCCCTATTATAATAGTAATGCATTTTTATTTAAAGATAATAAGGTAAAATATTATCTGTAATTAACTTCATTTTAGCAGCAAGTTATTTTGTTTAAAAAGCTGTTCGACTTTGAATATCTTATTTTTCGAAGTTTGTTATATCTTAAGTTTAGAAGTTTTTACTAAATAAAGCTACTTAAATGGGCTTATTAGTCATTAAATTTTGAAAATACCTGGGCTGAATTTCCTGGTATAATATTCTTTACGAACGAAAAAAAAAGGCAGGTAAATGCTTTTTTTGTCCTTTTACAATATGCAAGAGATGGTAAACAATTAAAAATGAAAAAAATAATCCTTTTAAGCACATAAGCTTCATAAATTATTTTATAAAACTTTAGCTTAACTTATAGTTTAATGGAACAAGAGATAGACGCAGCTATACTGAAAAAAACTTCAACCGATCTTGTATTCTTAAGTTAGAAAATTTAAATAAGTGATGGTATGAACTAAATCTGACATAAAAAGGGGAAATAGTCAAAATGATAAAATTAAAAGAAAAGGAAATATCTCTTACGTATGTCGTGAGTCTCAAGTTTATCTGAATATGGTAAACCTCAAAAATGTATAAAATTATTGGTAGATGGATGTCAAACTATTTATGAAATCATAATGATTAAATAACTAATAAATTGTGCTTCTTTGTAACTAATGTAGCTAATACTTTGTATTGTACTAATGTAGCTAATACTTTGTAATGTACTGTACTTTGTAGCTAATGTAACTTGTCGGCGAGCTACTTATTATGTAGTTAGTATAAACTGCACGTTTAAGAAAATAGGTAGTGTTTGAAGTGTTCAGTACGCAAAAGAATGGCGGACCACCCTGAATAACTTTTGATCTAATGATCGAATTTTCATGCTCTAAGACTCAATCTTAATAGCTCAAGGGGATGATCTCAAATTTGTTAATTTATAAGTGCAGACTATATTTTAAGGTATGAAATCAGACCCAAAATCTTACCTTCTCTGAATAAACATACCTTTTTTTCGACGGATTTGGATTTCCGAGGCTCAAAATATAGGGGCAGCCGCAATCTGAGAGATATAGTCCCAATAGTTTGGTCAGGAAGTTTGGGCTCTTTGGACCCACTTATGTTAATTTTACTTTTGGCATATTTCGCTATATCTCAAGAACCTTTTAAACGAATCGAAAATCTGCTCCATACAGCTATAAAATTCGTTTAGCTAAAGATAGTTCCATACAAATTTTTTTTTTGATAAGTATTTATTATTTTATTTAATTATAGTCAAACTAATTTTGAATTGTAAGGTATTTGAATTGTATTTTTTGCGTTATTTTAAAGAATATAATTATGCAAGGCAAAATGTAAATTTGAGCAAAATCGGTCCAATATTTCCTGCTAAATCGATATTTAATTCCACTTCTCAGGAACTATTCGTCTGATTTCGCACAAATTTTGGATTTTACCTCGCAAGATTGCTTTCTGTAAAATTAAGGAAAAAAAATTATACCTTACAATTTGATAGTTTTTCGACCATTCTTAAATAATATGATAAAAAATAATAAATATTTACTGGAAGTTATTTTTTGCATGGAATTATCTTTGGATAAACGAAATATATAACTGTGTGTAAAAATTCTTAAATTCGCTTAAAAAGTTCTGGAGATATAGCGAATTACGGAAGAAATAAAATTAACGTTAAGAGAGCCAAACTTTATATATATTAACTTTTTATTATACCCCATATATTGTGGGGGTCTAAAATCCGAATCTGACTAAAAAATTTTAAAGTTTATTCAGAGAAAATACGTTTTTATATCTGACTTTGAAACTTAATTATCGTCTGCACTAATTAATTAGCATACTTGAGGTAACCCCCTCAAACCATTAAGAATGAGCCCCAAAACGTGAAAATCCGATCATTAGGTCAAAAGTTATTCAGGATGGTCCATTTATTTTGTCACTCTGTGCGTTAAAAAAATTGATAATAATTCAAAATGCTAATTAAAAAAATGCATATAGCTTGATATGCTTGCTTAAAATGGTTCAAAATGCGTCTTTGTGATATCTGGCATAGCTTAAAATGTGGTTTGAAAACATGGGCATGGCTTAAAATGCGTGTTTAAAATGTGAATAGAATTTGAAATAAACATTTAAGAAAAAAAGCCATAGACCAAAATACACGTTTAAAAAATTAGCATAGCATTTTATTATGTTTTTTAAACTACAGCTATGATAATTGTATTTTAAAATAATTTTATCGGATAATTATTTGAAGTGTTTAAGTGAATTTTCATACTGGTTAGGTACGCATCTTTTCCAAGAGCAACGTGTTAACAAAATTTTGTTAACACTGAGTTTATCAAATAAAGGCATGTTTTGCCTTATATCCATATTTTTAAACGCGGAGCTTTGTCTAAAATAAAAAGTTCACTAGGAATTTATGCATATTATATGATCAAAAAAGGTGATGCAAGGCTCATATGCACCTGAAAAAATTAAAAAGTGGTAGTAATAGTATTATAATTTTTTTAATGTTATTTATGTTTGTAGTTACTAGAATATTTCATTCATTCTAAGTAAATATGTTTAGATTCGAAGGAGGATTTTAATTTGATAGTGGATGCTAAGATTAAGAAATTTCCTGCTTTGTTGAGAAAAAAAATTGATTCCAGTTATTAATTTCTTACAGGTGCGTATGAATCAAGTTGGTAACATCCATATTAAATATTAATCTGCATTTTAAATGATAATTAATAAGTTTAAACATAATGCAGATATTTTTATGAAAATGGTACACAAGAGATGAGAAATAAATTCAAAAACTATAATTTTTTAAAATGTAAATGTTGTTTCTTTGGATTATTTTAAAACGTTGATATCATACTAGGAGTTTCAAAAACTAAAATCGATATTCACTTTAAAATTATAATTTTATGAGCATAAAAATTTAATCCATTACTCAGTATTCGCTCTGTACCTCCGAGAATAATTAATTGATTAAATAAGATTTAATAGACGTAGTAATTGGAGATAAAAGAAACAACTCTTATTTATATTCCAAAATAACTTCGAAAAACATTACCAAATAATTGATAAAAAGAACGAATTAAGGCCTTTCTTCCACGCAATTTAAACCATTTTGAAATAAATAAATGATACTTAATATTTATTTTATTCTAGTATTTTTTTTAAGAATAAATATTTCTTAGAGAACAGATGATACAGATCTTCTATTATATTTCAAACGACTTTTCCAGCGGAGGAAGATTTTCTTCTTTACCTTTGTTTTAAAATCTTTCAAAGCTTTTATTTATCTTTTAAACAGTTCTTTCTCTCATTTATTGAAGTGGCTATAAAATTGTCATTTTTTATTTATTGTATTTAAAGCATAGTTTGAACAATTATTCTTTTAAAGGTACGACTGTTCATCCAGTATGCTTCTTTCATTTATTGTTACAATTTACCTTTTGTTATTTTTCATTTTTACATTTATTGCGTTGACTTTAAGTAACAGCAAAAAGCCTCAAATTACGAAGATTTGTAAGTATTTCAAATATTTATTCATTTCCCTTTTTTAAAAATTAATTTGTTTATTCATGCAAAGAATCTTTTGTGCATATATGCTTATTTATTTTCTCTGTTGCTCCTTTATTCTTTTTGTCAATGCTTTTTATGGCGCACTAAAAGCTTCTGACAAATACTCTTTCTAGGGTTTTTAGATGAATAAAAATACGATTACTCTTTCAGATTATTAATTTATTTTAAATTAAAACACAAACATCAAATACTTCAAATATATACTTAGAAGGCAGGGTGTTCTGTTATCATTGCCTTTATTATATATTTTTATAATCTTAGTCAAAATGAAGAAAAAGAAGGCTTAAATTTCTTTATTCTACATGAAAATTAAGTTCTTAAAAATTTATCATGTATTTGAAGTTTATGCTTACTATATAGGTTGTTAAGCACCCGCTCCTTCATTTTAGATATTTTTATAATCCTTGCAGACTATCTGACATATTTGATGTTTTAATTTGATTTGTTATGTTATTATAACGTTCTTCCTTGCTTAAATATTATTTTACAATCCTTAATGTGTATATTTTTGCCTTTGGAATAGTATTTTAAAAATGTATATAAAGAGTGCTAATTACAGAACATCTTTTGTATCTTATAGTTAGGTCTTTTTTATAGTCATAGGATAAGTATGTGTCAATGAAGCAATTTTCCTTCTCATATTTGTTCATTGAAGAGTATTTTAAAACTTATATGGTAAGTTCTTCGAGTGCTTTAATTTTCAACTTAGCTTATTTTATTTCAATTTTAAATAAAGAATATAATTTTTTGTGAAAGTACTTTGTACGAAAAAATGAACAAATGTGTATTTGTCATAGTCCCGAGGCATTTTATTTGAGGATATATACAGTCTCTTGCCAAGTTATTAGACGCACTATAAGAATGTGCCACATCTTTTATTTCGTTTCGGGCTCAGTTAGTCCCGTAACTCAATTTTCTTCTTTATGCGTCGTACTCTAGCTTCAGAAACCTTCAATCTTCGTGATATTTCGTGGTTTGAAAATATCTTAGCATTTAGGAGGGCCTTTACTTCAGCTTTTTTACATGGTGAATGATCGCCTTTTTTTACCCTTGATTAAAATGTTCCAATTGATTATTTAAACGCTGAACATAAAATAAACAAATAACTTCTCAGTATGAAGCTGTGAAGCATATGAACTCAGCGCATAAAGCCACAAAAACACGTCTGTAACTGCCGCACACGAGAAAGTAGCTGAAGCTGGTTTGCACTTGTTTACGTTCATTTATCAATTTTTTAACATTGCAATGCAATACGTTAAAAATAAAGAGGTAAGTATATAGTTTGTCTAAAGTAATAACTCCTTTTGCCATTCGTCTGGACCCGTGGCGGTGACTAAGATAACGAGGCATAACTATTTGAATTTGGGGGTGTGGAATCATTGTTTAAGACAGGTTTTGGCTCAAGTCGATTTCTTTTCTTCGATCTACTGTGTTAGCCTAGAAGTTACCCTCCCTGAAATGCGCTATTCTTGTTTCCATAGCAGCAGATGGCCTCAGACTTTGTGGCGTGGAGAGTTCTTACCGCAGACAAACTTTGAGCAAGTACTTTATTTACGTCCCACTAGAGCTGCACAATGGGCTATTGGCCATGGTCAGAGAAACATCCCTGAGGATAATCCGAAGAAGTCCCATCGTAATTTTGATCCTCTACTGAAGGAGTTAAAAATAAATACAAACAGGAAATATATTAAAAATCTCCTGAATGAAAACCCATTACATGTATGTTTAAATAGAAAAGAAATTGCATATAATCTCGTGCAAAACATGTAATTATTAAAAAACTACAGTGTGGCTAATAATTTGGCCTTAGATTGTAGGTATAATAAACTTAAGAAAACCTTTCGCCAGTCTTAAAGATTGGAAGAATTGAAAAAAAAAAATTCTAATTCCCTCGATAAATCATAATTTGTTTCACTACCATTGCAAAATACTCTATAAAAAAGCCTACAGCTATTTTATTTTAATAAAAGAAATGGGGTATTGAAATATTTAATAAAATCATTATGAAACATTTCATGTAAAATATTAACTTAAAGAAATCAAATTAAGTTATAAAAAATTAAAAAAACTTTTTTTTAAATTTAAATAAGAAGTTTCTTCAGAATAATTTTCCAAACTAGGAGTTTTTTCTTAAACTGTTCCAATAAAGTAATTATTTCCAATAAAATAGGGTAAACAGTTCCAATAAAACAGGGTATTAAAATATTTAATAAAAACATAATAAAACATTTCATGCAAAATATTAACTTAAAAAGATGAAATTAAGTTATAAAAAATTAAAAATACTTTTATTCAACTTAAATAAGAAGTTTCTTCTTAAGAATAATTTTTCCTAACTAGGAGTTTTTTTCTTAAACAGTTCCAATAAAGTAATTACGTCATTATGACACCATCTTCTTTCTACTTATCTTAATTTAAAAAAGAATAAATATCACATTGCTTCATTAAATTCCACTCTACGTCTAATTCATTGCTATTCATTTTAAGAAAAATAAAACAAGTAGTAGTCGTTACTGTTCTGTTCAGCAAAAGAAACAAATCATACGTAAGCTGAAATATCGAAAAATCATCATAAAATCATTAGGTTTTTCTCATTACTCACAGGCGCTTTTCGAATCCAAGTAAATCACCATTTCTAAAGGAGTTCCGGGTTGCACATTGGTGGCAGTGTCCAGGAACCTTCCGTTTTGACGAATGGCTAAATTCAAATATGGTGTTGGTGCATGAGCCACAATATTGGTGATGTTTAATTCTCTGAAAAATAAAAGGGAAAAATGAAGATACAAAAGATTGTTGTGTTTCCAGTTTACATTTTCTTCACAAAATAATGCATTATAATGATTTCCTTAGTTTGTAGTTAGTACTAAATTTTCTGGAAAGAAATTTATAATGGAATTTTTATGCAGTTAAGTAGAAATATATCTACTTAAATGCCAGTTCTTTATTTTGATGCAATATATTATAAAATAAATGTGTCTTAATCGATTATTTGTATACTATTGCTTTTTAAATAAAAACCTCATACTTTAGAACACTCATAAGCAGGCTGTGCCACTTGTAACATTTTTTTGCTTTGAAAGCTGCTAGTATTATGATTAATTGCGGGCAAGAGTGCTCAACTTAGTTTTCTACAAAAAAAGAATATATAAAAGAAAGATAATAAACAAAAATAGTCTTCCTCCTTATCCTTCTCTTGGCACATTGCTGACCGATAATTTTTGCAATATTTTCTAATAATTATTAACTTTTGTAATATTTTCTGTAAACTGGCCAGATAACAGTGACAGAGGACTGAATTTTTCATATTATTATTTGTGTTACTACAAAACCAGGAATACAATAAAAATTATATAAATAATTTTTTTCTTCAAATTATATATAAGCTGTATTTAAATTGGTGATTTACAGGAAGTGAAGAAGTTTTGCCATTTTAGAAGTAGAAATGTGTGAGAAAACACAATATTGATTAAATATGATACATGAAAAACGTAATTTGAACCATCGAAAAAAGAAGTTGGTTTTTCTTCTCCCCAAATATAAGATTAAAATATTAAGATTGAGTCCCAGAACGTGAAGATCCAATCATTAGATCGAAAGTCATTCAGGGTGGTCCATCAAAATTTCAGATTTTATACTTGAGCATTTTACAAGCTCTGGTATTTCTCACACATAATAAAACAACATATACGAGAAAATTTTATTTCCTACATAGAAGAAAATACAAAAGCATTATTAAAAAAAAAAGCGCTTTTTTGAAAAATTTCAAAGTGTGATTTATTATTACATCGTTCCAAGCCCTTCAACTTCAAGGATTTAAGGGCACGGAGAAAAAAATTCGTAAAATTACAGTATGGCAATGGCATTTCAGATGTAAACAAGTAAAATTCTTGTATAAAAACAGAAATATACGGTTTTTAAACGATTCATTTGATGATTTTTCTGATCTAATGGCAACGGTTTGCCGAAAATTCTGATTTTCAAAATTATAGGTCTTAATACCACACATTTAGTTAAAAAATACAAAACTGAAAAGTAAATTTAACCGAATAAATGGTTTATATGCCATGCTCTACTGTTTCATAACGAAAGTACCAAATTTTATTACATTTACCAAATTTTATTACGTATAATAAAATCATATTTTATTGTTATTTTACCAAAATTATTATCAAAACGTTTCCTTAAGAAACATTGAGGTTTTTGTTTTTCCCATAGAGCCAGAGCCAGTTTACGATATTCTGTTAGTTTTGACCATATTGTTTCCTCAGTTAATGGAGTGATTATCTCTTTTATTACATTGTATTTTTCTTAAAAATATTTTTAAAAAATGTCTGAATTTTCTCTTTTTTAATAAATGTTTGGAAAAATAAATATACAAAATTTTTAAACCAAAATCCTCTTTCTATTTTCAGTGATGTTTTTCTCATATGTTTAAGAAACTGAAATGGCAGATAAAACAAGAAACTTTAAATTACATACGATTAGAAATGTTCTAGACTCTATTTTGTGACAAATTACTATTTCAATATGAGACTTTTAATAAGAGAAGAATATCGCTGCAAAATTTTTAAAAAGTTCATTTCCCGACAGTTTATAGGAATTTCGTAACAGCATCCTTAGACTATTAATTGAAACTCAATGGATCGTTATTCGAACAAAGAACGAACATAACTTTCCAAATATTTCACGTCGTTCAAATAGTCTCCCGATTAACACACAGATGGCGTAAACAGAAACAAATCTATATGTCTGATAAACCTTAAAGACTTTCAAAAAGGTATCATGGCATCTTGAACATTACTTACTAATATATCAAAGTTTCAGTTACAAGTTTTGAGTTAAAGCAAAAAGTACAGACAGAACGATCGATACAAAAAATTTCGCTCAGCAATTAAATACTCTTTTTAAGGACAAATATATCAATTAAGAGCAGAAATTTCTTGAAAAATGTTGCAAATTTTTGTTGTTGTCTGAAGTAACCCTTGGTCAGTGGTTTACTGTGTTTTACCCTGCGTCAGTGATATCAGTATCAATATAACCCTGTGTCTGTGATATCAGTATCAATATTACCCTGTGTCAGTGATATCAGTATCAATATAACCCTGTGTCAGTGATATCAGTATCAATATAACCCTGTGTCAGTGGTATCAGTATCAATATAACCCTGTGTCAGTGATATCAATATCAATATAACCCTGTGTCAGTGATATCAGTATCAATATAACCCTGTGATTCCACCTCAAAATTTAAATAAAATCTTCAAAATTGTATTGGACGACTGTAAAGTAAATTTGTTGGTGATATGTAACACCCTGAAGATATTAAAAGATTAACACATCTTAAGACATATATCTTAAGATCTAACCTCAAAGTTCAGTTCTAATAATTATTGACATTTAGGGCACTTTTCTTAAAAAAGAATAATAATTCGAGAAAACGCTTCATTGTTACGCTTTAATGTAAGATAAATTAAATAACAGAGTTATAAAAGAGGAACGATTGTGGGAAAGTATTATCTGTGAAAGTACATTTGTTGATCATAAAACATAGACATAGAATAATTTAGTCAAACAGAAAAATTCAGAACTGATGTTGAAGATTCACAGAGGATAACGAGCTTTATTATCTATGATATCCTTTATGACTATCAGAGAAAGAAAATGCTTAAAAAAATGATGTTTAATAATAATAATAATAAAACACTTGGAATTTTATACATTTTAAATCTAGTAGAATTAAAAAGAGATATTCCTTTTAGGAAACGTTTTATAATTGCTTTATTTTATTTTATTTTATTTTATTTCATTTTATTTTATTTTATTTTATAACCATAATTGAACAGCCGGTCCAAATTTGGGATTGAAACTACTAATACTCAACTCCATAGCTTTGTTATTCTGAATCCAATCCAGAAGACAAAGAAACTCCTGGATCAAGTATTGGAAGGAAATTTTTCGTGTAGGAATTTTTTATGGAACTAATCCGCATTTGCGTTACACGGAGAGGAAGATCTCGAGAACCTCCCATGGTTAGCTAATCTGCAAGGGGACTCTAACCTATGATCCGACTACCACTGAGGACATTTCACGTCAGCATTGTGGTTGGTGAAAGGCGGACGCTGAATTCTTATCGACCAGTCATCACTGGGATTTGAACCCGGGTCACATCATTGGAAGGCAAAAGCTCTATTCTCAGAGCCATCGCGGCTCGCTTTATTCGATTGTAACATATACACTTTAATGTATCAAACCTAATTTTAAAGTTTCATTGACGATTAAAAGCCTTATTATCGATTAAATTTTTTATGTCTGCAAAACTAAAAAGAAGCTGTTAAAAAAAGCTGAAAAATAATAATGAAATGCTAATAATTTTATTTATTGTAAAGTAAAACTAGTGAACGTCAAAAGCATTATTATCGATTAAATTCTTTTATGTCTACAAAACTAAAACAAACTGTTAAAAAAGAGGTCAAAAATAATAATTAAATGCTAATAATTTTATTTATTGTAAAGTAAAACTAGTGATGATCAGAAGCGTTATTATCGATCAAATTCTTTTATGCCTACAAAACTAGAAGAAACTGCTTAAAAAAAGAAAAGCTCAAAAACAATAATGAAATGCTGATAATTTTAAAAGTAAAACTAGTAAACTAGTATACTTTAAGTAAAACTAGATAATAAAATTTAAACGCAGTATATATTGATGGCTGCATAGTAACAAATGCACTTGTCAAAAGAACTGCTAAAGAGCCTTATTATCTATTAAATTCCTATCAGACTAAGAGAAGGGTCGAGAATAATAAAAGGTTTGTAATTCTAAAAGGAAACTTACTCTGCTTCAAAAAATCCTGCAGGCAATACATTTCTCTTCAGTCTTTTTTCCCAACTGGCTGGTAAACTTTTGTCTCCAGGGAGGACGCACTTTACCAAAAGAACCTCTCTTTTCTGTTCTTTTTCGATGATAATTCGGTTGTAGTAAAGAGTCTGGCCCTGTGCGAGATAAAAATACCTCATCATTTTTCATCAGCTCTTAACAAGAAACAAATGATTTTGTAACTGCAACTTAACAGATATTATTTGGAATAGAATCTTTGGAAGTGGATTTATTTGCTAAATGGGCTCATATTTGTCCACAGAAAAGTCAATAGCTTAATTACGTTGGCATTTTCAAAATGCACCCAGAATTGGTTAAAATTGATTGTTTTATTTAGTACTTTAGATTATGTTGATTTTTTCTAAGCATAAATATGCGTCGTTAATTAATAACTCAAATAAATGAACAATCTTCAATGAAAAAAAACGCATATAAGTGGTTAAATCTGATTATAATAATTAACATAATAGTTGATGCGTTTTTTATAACAAAAAGTGGTAGTTAAACCTAAATTATTATTTTACTTTTTACTTTAAATTATAATTAAGTAAGGTCTTTTTAAATTCTAGAACATAGAAATTGGTTGAAATTTGTGTTTAATAGAAAAAAATTGGTTCAGAAAATAAGTGACTGCTCATATCTGTAAGAGGGAAGCCCAAGTGTTTGCCGGAAAGAGATAAAAAGTAAACAGTAGTTTGCGTTTAACAGAAAAAATTGGTAAAAAAAATAAGTGACTGCTCATATTCGTAAGAGGGAAGCCCAAGTGTGTACAGGAAAGAGATAACAAGTAAAAAGTAGTTTGCGTTGAATAGAAAAAATTGGCGCAAAAAATAAGTGACTGCTCATATTTGTAGGAGGGAAGCCCAAGTGTTTACAGGAAAGAGATAACAAGTAAAAAGTAGTTTTTTCAATTAAGTTTACTCTCTTTGTCTCATATGAAAAATTAACGAAGAATTGGTTAGAATTGGTTATGGTTATAAACGTGGCTGTTTCCAATATACAAATGAAATATTTTTATTTATTACTTTGGTTTTGTAAATTAATTTTTAGCATGCTGCAATATATGACTTTGATAAACATCCATGTTGTACGCAGAATTGGTAAAAAATATTTCATAAACTGCCATGCTGATCTCGTGGTTGTTTTTAATAAACGGTAAAATTAAAAATAAAATTTACTGTTTTTATTTATTTACCTTACACTTAAAAATTACTATCAAATTTTTTAAAATATTTTTATATTGATATTTCTGTTGTAAGTTTATTCAAAAAGCAAACTTTTAATTTTTGTCAGCAATGAAAATGTCACGTTTTCCCGAATTTTTATTTGTTTCATTTTAAAAGCTTCTTTACTTCTTCTTTTCACAAAGAAGCTTTCCCTGAAAGAAAAAATATTGTTTTGCTTGTTTATCAAAAATATTTTATGGACTAAATTTTATTTTTTCTACTCTGTCTAGCAAACGGTGTGCAAAGTAAATTCTTTAATTAGCTTGGGACACAAGTTCAAAGCTTACAAGCAACATTTTGGATAGGATATCCTTTGTCAAAAGACGATGTTATTAAAATTATCTCTCACAACTTAAAATATTTAACATAAAGAGAAGATTGTAGAGAATTTATTCAATTATTTAGTATCACAACTTCCTAGTAGTTACTTGCTTTAGTAATAAGTGATAATATCTCACAGTTTAAATCTCCCAAATATTACGTAAAACCGTGTTCATGAAATAAAAGTTACAATATTTATTTAATTACAAAACTAGTTTATTCTTTAAACAAAATGTTTTATCTTTTTACTCCCTATTATCGTATTTGTAAATTCTGCAGGGATAAAAACATTAAATAAATATTTTTAAGCTGATTTTACATAACATAGTCGAGGATTATATAATGAATATACTATTTAAAGTATATTATTTCCCTAATATAACAATTAAAAACCTATAGGAATATCCTACAAAGAGAAAAAAATTCTGGAAAAATTACCGTACTGTATGATAATAACAATTTTGGTAAAAAAAACAGGAAAAAAAAGCATAATTTTGAATAATAAAACCAAAACGCATGATATTTTAAAGTATTCGTTTGGTAATTTTTCGGTTGATATGGCAACGGTTTGATGGAAATTCTGCTTTTCAAAATTATAGTTCTTATTACCACACATTTAGTAAAAAATACAAAAGGGAAAAATAGACTTATTCCAATAAATGGCTTTAATGCCATGCTCTAAAGTATTACAGCAAAATTACCAAATTTTACCGTCTTTACCAAATTTTGTTACACATGTTATAAAACCACACGTTAAAATCACACATGATATAAAACCATGCTTTATTGTTAATTTTACCAAAAATTCGAAAACAATTACCGATCTTTTTGATATTCTCATAGAGCCAGAAACACAGTAAGTTTTACCATATTTTGCATATTCTGATAGCTTTGACCATATTTTTTTCTCAGTGCAAGTTTCTCATTAATATTCTTTTTATATCAAAGGAAATGTCAATTTTCGTGCTTTCTTCGAAGTAATTGTTTTGATTAAATACTAATACAGTGATGTATCTAAAAATTTAAAAATGTGATTTAATTTGCAACACCAATATATATATATATATATATATAGGTAATGGACATCAGATTTAGGTTGTGTGGTTGAGTTGTATATTGCTCGGTGAACCATGGAAATTATTAGTTTATCTAATTATGCCGCATTCTAATAGATTCGTATTCCAATAGTCCAGGGTCATCAATTGAAAAGTTCAGGACAATAGAAGTTCCTCATATGTGGAAGGAATGGAGAAAATAGAGAGGTTATTACATCGAGTCCTCTTTTACCCGGTCATGAGTTTGGCAGATTAGCCGACTCTGCTAAAGATTGTGAGCAGCTGTAAGGAACTAAGTGGCTTCATTTGATGTTCAGCACAAACAATAAGATTACTAAGCATTCGATGACGGAGAGTATAAATTCATAATCCTTATCACATGGCTCAGCCTGCAGATTTCGAAGAACGTGCCATTAATTCTCATTGCTTGTGTGTAAAATTCGGGTTGTTAAATCGTATTAGGTAAAAACACTTAATGGACGATTTTTCTCAGAGTTAGCAGTTTAAATACCATCTTTTTTTATGTTTATTTAACTGTTTTGGTTGAATATGGTAAAGTAAGAATTAAATATATTGTTATGTAACCATTTTTTCAAAGAAATTACTAACAGTGCAATGACTTGAAAACCACTAAGTTAAAATTACTCATTTGTAACAGGAAGAACTGTAGTGAATAATTTTTATTCGAAACTATATTCATTTAGTTGTTTTTAATATGTTTACTGAAGGAACAACTTTTTAAAAGTACAAATCATTAAATAATTGTGTTTAGCATTTATTTAAAAAAAAA
>NC_092215.1:45640530-45695016 GCF_043381705.1 Parasteatoda tepidariorum | reverse complement strand
TATATATATATATGTATATATATATATATATATATATGTATATATGATATATGATATTATGATATATATGATCTTATGATAGTCAATAATTATATTTTCATTAAAATTTTCAAAAATATATAAACGATCAACGATATCAACGATTTCTTTTATTGCTTTTCTGCTGATGTATACTGAGAGTTGTTTCTTCCCTAATGTTCTTTAATATACATTTTAGGAACATCATTTATTTATCTTTATTACAATTTTCTTATTTATAGATATGCTCGGTTGTATTCATTAATGAACAGATCTAACCATTATATCAAACATCATGTTTCCAAGTAAATGAGTCCGTTTATGTAGCTTATCATTCTTGATTGTTACGGAATGTCATATGCTCTTTATTACATGCCTATACATGTTTCCTTTATATTATTATGGAGAATGTTTTTCCTTATTATAAACAACTTTTATCGACTATCTACTCCTATATCATATTTTTTTTATTACATTATTTGATCTGCTCGTTATTCTTACTACTCTATTTCGAATATCACTGTTTATTTAAATACACATTGCCAAATAACGAATTTAGTAATTTACTGATTGCATATATTTATAAGAAATCTCTACTTTTTGGTTTGTCCTGTTTTACATGAAAATAATTGCTTAATCAGAGTTGAAAAAAAACCGTTTTTTTATTTTATTTAAAGGAGTTTTGTGTGTTTTGTTGTTGTTTTTTTTGCTTATTTAAAACAAAGATTTAAATGATAATTTATGCTCTAAATTAAAACTATTTAATATTATTGATAAATAATTAAACATGATAAAAACAAAGAATAACCAAATCTTTTAAATATGCTTATTTATTGCTTTACGTTTCAACTTAACAAGCAAATAAAAGTTTTCAAAGTTTGTAATGTATCTAAAAGAATGAGTTCCGTTTAGTTTGTGAGTACATATGAAAATGCTATACTTTAGCATTATTTATTGTCATTAATTTATAGCATTTGTATCAAATGGCATAATAAAATGACCATGTCCTTTTTTATTGAATAAATTTATTAAATACTTTTTAATTGAAATTTTATCCTTTAACTTTAAGAAGCATGAAAAATGCGAGGTAACATATTTTCAATTAAAATATATTTGAAAATAATGGAATAATACGAAGAACTAAAATATCAAAAAGCTTTGTTCTGGTATGAATGATTTAAGAAAATAGAATAACCACTTTTTATTAGTTTCATTTTAGCAAGAGAAGCTTTAAGCATAATAGTGCTTATAAAGAATGCAGTAATAAATTAAAGAATTTATTTTGATAATATTTCAAATGAATTTTGAATATTTTTGCACTCCCTCCTTGATATAAGCATTTAAAATATTCTAATAATTAATAAAAACATTTCTGCATACTAACAATAGAAAATTTGTTTGCAACGATAGCTGAAAAGATTCTATAACTAAACTGAAAAATAAAATGTGAAGGTCTGAAAAGATCTCTTATCCCCTAAGCTTTTAATTGCTCAATGTTATTGTTTAAATTTACTCACATTTTGACTTAGTTTTAAATTTACTCACATTTTGACTTAATTTTAAATTTACTTATATTTTGACTTAATTTTAAATTTACTCACATAATGTATTTTACTAATAAATTTTTGAGGAAGAGCAGTAATAAGTAAACATTTAGAAATTACATATCACATATGTTTATTTGACTAAAGATTATAAAATCTCAAGATTATAGAGATTTTTTATGGAAAAATTTACTTTTTTTCACTTGGTTACCTTTAAAGGAAAAGTATTTACGCGAACAACAGAAAACTAAGCTATTTAAACAATTTAACGAGATAGATTTTTTATTAAAACAGTTTATTTTAAAACAGGTAACCCTGCTCATACAAATTAATAATTCTTACAAATTAATAATTTTAAAGGAAAAAAAAATAGACAGTAAACATTAACAGTTGTTATGATACGTTGCAAATAGTAAGTAAATAATGAAGTACCTCAAAAAAAATTTCTTTAGAAAAAGTACCTACGTTTTAATTTGCTTAAGTTATCTAAATTGTTAATATGTCTCTTTATCAGATTGTTATCGGCTTCTTTTCAATATTATTTTAACTTTTTTATGAACCTTTTTGTTGCAATAATTTTGATGTATTTTTATATACATGAAATTTACATAATATTACTAACAGTACTTGAACACTTTTAAGCAAATTACTTTTTAAAAAATATACATAACCGTAAATTGTTTAATAAATTGAATTGAGTGAGTGATATATATANTAAATATATATATATATATATATATAATTTAAGTAGCAACTTAATTTATTAAAATACATGTCTAACGTTGAAATACAAAGGCATAGAGCATTCGCATAATAAGGAACTTCATTGCTGGTTTAAAATATTATCATTATTGTTATTACTTTTCAAGTTTTTTTTAGAACCGTGGAAGCTAATTCTTTAAATAAAAGAAATGATTCAAATATAAAATAAGAATAAAGCTAGAAATAATAATGATTAAAACATCTTTTAATATTAAAAAAAACGTATGGATTAGTTGGTTGATTGGAATAACATGTCAGGTTCAATTCTGAACAAATTCAAATTACACGGTTAGCTGTAGGAATATACAATTAATTTATTTTTTAAATAAGTCATATTGTAATGAATTTAACTATTTCACAAATATTTCATGACCTTTACACTAAAAGGGCTACAATTTTGAAATGATCTTAGCTGTTATTTAGCATGTTTTTCAGCTAAGCACTTCAAATATGGATACAAATTAATTATCTAATTATACATTGCACTATTAGAAAAATATTTCATGTAAAATATTGTCACAATAATTGTTATAAAAGTCATCACGCTAGCATTATGATTTAAACGAAATTAGATACTTACCTTAATTTTCACCACATATAAAAGATTGTCCAAGACTAAATTAGAACACTGAAAGGACATACTTACTTAAAAAAGTATGAAACGAATGAAGTATTGTCTGTAAGTACATACCGTATATTTATTGGTCATTCTTGTTGTGCCGCACTTATGGAAATTGTCTAAAGGTAATATAATTACAGCTTTTTGTTCCGCAACCTTTGGCAGACAGCCTAAAAGAATGAGAGAAATGCATTTAATTACTGCAAATAGAGTAATTAAATAATAAATTTTACTAATTCAATAAACATTTTCCAACAAAAATCTCATTTGTTTATGTGATTGCGAGAAAAAAAGTATCTTACCTTTACAACAACTTTTGGTATAATTTCTAGTACGATTTTGTAATCAGAATTTAAATTTAAAAACAGAAATTACCGGGCTATATTATGGTTTGCAGTGTTAGAAAATTTCTCTGAAAGAATGGTTAAGTAACAATTTTAATAAATGTTTCACCATATTGAAAGAAAACAGTCAAATAGCCATGAATAGTTTGGCATTCAAACTGTTAAGTCTGAGAAAAACTGTTTATTAATTGCTTTCACCTAATGCGGTTAAACAACCAAAATTTTATCGCCCAACCCAGGCTCACTTAATGAAGACACTTAGTTTTTCGAATGAAGACACTTAGTTGAAGACGCTCAGTTTAGTTTTTTGAAGACACTTAGTTTTTTATTATTGCCGATGAGACTTATTTGGCAATCTCATGAGCAACAGAATAGGGGTTCGAGTCTCAAAATATTTCCTCGATTATCTTCAACACATGAAGAATTTCCAGTGTCCTGTTTTCCCCTATTTGTGACCCTGGATTATTAGAGGACGATACTCTTTTTTAAGCATAGATGGTAGCACTATGGTTGGTTAAATTTCTTTTTTACAGTTTTGAAGCTATGCTAGTGGTAAATGGTTATAGTACCACAAAATACGTAAAGATTTGCATCCATGGCTTTTTAATCATACTAGTTGTAAGCAGTTTCAAAACCGTAAAGGTAAAAAAATGCTCTTTATCATAAATTTTACGATTAATTAGAAGGACAGACTACTGCCGGTTATTTTACCGTAATTTTGGAATGAAAATTCTAACAGTGTGGACATACATCAAATGGGCTGATGTATTAATTATTTGTAAAACTTTGGCGTATCTAAGCCTTTCAAAAATACGCATTATGACTTATACCGTATTGGATATGCAATCAGAGACCTAAAAAATGGATATAGTTTAAAAGTTTAAAAATCATGTTCTTCAATAAAAGTTGACTTTAAAAATTATTTCATCGTTTTTCTGGTGTTAAAATGATAAGATTAATATTTCTGTATCAGATATTTTTTATTTATTGGGAACATTTCGACGCAATGAATTTGCATTATATTAATTCAACTTTGTTATCTATCAATTAAGAAATATTCAATGGTTCTCAGTAATGTGTTCTATATCACAAGAATTGTCCGAAGTTTAAAATTAACACTTAAAAATGTTGTATACACATTTAATTGTTGTGAATATGTATCGACGTGATGACTAAAAAATATCCAATATTAGCTTTTGATTTGTCTGCTGATAGTAATCACCAATACGATATTTCAAAAAGCTTTATTTTTGAAGCTGGCAAAATTTTTTTAATAAAAATTGAGCCATTATCATGCGGATTAATCACAAATTAATTATAGGGAAATATCTTTAAAAAGAAGGACTTTATTTTTAAAATACTTTCAACTAAACAAACCTAAGAAATAACAACGTTTTAACCTAAACAAGTTTTGAATAGATTATTTATACAAGAAAGGAAACAAATAATGAAGATATTGCTATACATTTACTGCCGAACATAAATGTGGAGAAATAAACCATTTGATTAGAGACTATAATGTGCTCATAGAGAAGTAAAATATTCATAAGCCTTATTTTGCAAATGTTCCATGATAGACAATAAGATGTATCTGTGAATTGCGGAGACGTGTAAAGTTCATATTTAGAAACAATGCTAAATGATTATGATTAATGCTTGATGCAAAAATAATACTTTTTGATAAATGTGCTGATCATTACATTTGTCTATTATATAAATTGCTTCCAGTCTAAATTTCTGGATGAAATAATGTTCCTAAGAGTACCCCTTTTTCTTTCTTTTTTTATCCCAAACTTAGTTTTCAAGATCTAACCAGTTTGTGAAGATTTACATATTGTTATTAGTTCTTGATGCAGTACTGTCAGTTCCGTATATTGTACCGTATATTAAACTATACATTCAGCTCGACTTGAATCATCACAGTACAAAAAAAAATCACATTACGAAATCTGTTGCTTTTAACAGATTACCTTGAAATAAGCTGTGACCGATGCATTAACATTCACGATTAATTAGAATTTCGTATTAGACTGGTTCTGTGGTCTTGTTGCTGCTTCTTCCTCAATTTTTTACTAATCAAATGATTTTATTCCATATTGATTTGATATGTGCACTGCACTCTGTCACAAATTTCTGTAAAATTTGAAGAGTTGACCATTTATTTATACGGTCAACTCTCTTTTTTTGAGAAAAAAAGGACAGTTCTCTTTTTTGTAACAAACTTCATCAAAATTAGCAGATTTATTTACACCATTAATTTAAACGGTTATTATAGAAGCAGTCCAGGGACCAAATCCAGCTGTCGCCAAAGAGTTTTTCTCTTAAATTTTTTAAACATTGGTGAGCATGTACACTGTAAGAAATTCGGATCAAATTACATTAAAAATTATCGGCACTCAGGGGGCCGGTTCTTTTAATCATGAAATCAATTTTCTCCGGAATATGCAATATAACAAAAAATCTGATAAAACGTAATTTTTAAAGAAATGAAAACAGTTAAAGCACTCTAATTAAATAAATATTACAGTTAAAGTTACAGTATACTATTTTACGACAAAGATAGTTTTTACCGTAAAATGGATTTTACGGATAATGCATTCAAAGTGCTGGTACTTTACACTATAATTTGATCCGAAATTTTTACAGGGTAAGACTACGTTTTCAACATAAAAAAAAGAAATGATTTACTTTCATGCCATAAAATTAAACAAATACATCTGACTTTCTACGTATCTGCAGTGGCATAAATTTTTATAATTTAAGACAACGGAACAATATTCATATAACCTAATATAGACTGTTTCTTTTTCTACGTATGACTGTAAAAAAATTGTGGTTGAATGAAAAAGTAATAAAATGAAATTTTTAAATCTGATTCCCTGCATATAATATACATTTTTAAAATTTAGAGCAATGCAATAGGGAGCATTTTATTCTTCCTATATCTATGACTACAAAATTATACTTAGCACGGAGAAAAAAATTCTTATATAATTACCGGTCTGCATAAGAATCACATTTCTGGTAAAAAAAAAGTATAATTTTGATTAATAAAAACAAAATATACGGTGTTTAAAACAATTAATTGGTAATTTTTCCGTTCATATAATAACGGTTTACCGGAAATTCTGGTTTTCAAAATTATAGTTTTAATTAATAGACATTTAAAAAAATTAAGGAAAATAGATGATTTTTGTGCCATGCTCAAATATACTATGATAAAATTAATACATTTAACAAATATTTTCATATTATTAAACCATATATTATTATTAATTCTATCAAAATTTTTACAACAGCACTTCGATGAAAATTACCGAGCTTTTTGCTGTTCTCATAGAACCAGAAACACGATAAATATTATAATATTCTGGTAGTTTTGACTATACATTTTCTCCCAGTGCATTTTTATGTGAAAAAAATGAAATTTCTACTTCTGACTCTCCACGTACCTTTAATGACATATATCTATAAAATTTAAGACAGTGCAAAACTGAGAGTTTTTCTTTTGATGTGTAGGGCTGCGAAATTGAACTTAGCTTTTACGTCACATATAGATTTATTTAACGTCATTTATACGCCTAACATAGAAAAGGTCAAGTAATTGCATAAATATTTCTATTAGAAAGCAGGAAATCAAAATATAAATTACGTTTCTAAGTTGAAATTTTTATAAGGGTTTAATCAGTAAATTTTTATAATGAAGTTAGACAGTTCACAGTAAATAAAGGAAAAAATTTAATAAGCAAGTTACTTAATAATTAGGTCACAAAAATTTAGTGTAATTAAGCTAACAAATTAAAAAGGAAGGAAAGGAGGATAAAAGTCTTACAATCAGCTTCAAATGCAATAAACGTATTTGGATTGATTAGGCGCATTTCCAAAAGAATATTAAGAAAATTTATTCAATAGAAAAAATAAATAAAACCTACTCTTCTTGTAGAATTAAACTATGTTATGATGAATGAAATCTTCACAATTAGAAACTAGTATCACAAATACAAAAATAATAAATACATTTATAATTTTAAGACAATTTCTCAGATTTAACAAATGGTATTTATTGCCAAACTGAAAGGCGGATCTTAATTAGGGTAAGTCTAGGTTAGATGACTAGTTTAAAATTCTCCGATATTTTTTATTATATTGCAGTAGAAGCAGTTTAACTTGATATTGATTTGGATAAAGCATTATTTTTTCTGACAACTAAAAGTGTGATTTTATTGAAAAAGTGTGACAACTAAAAGTGTGAAAACAAAATTTTATTCTCTAGTGTAAATAGTATTATTCAAGTTAAAACCCAATTATCTTGCGTTAAGAGTGAAGTTTTAATCAAAACTTAAATATCTTGAATATTAAAATATCTTGTACCTGAATTAAGAGAGTTGAGCTAAATGATTCAACCACTTTAAACCCTACTGGTCAAAGGTTATCGTCAACACCTTGATTCGGATTTTTTTTCTCAAATAAATATTATCACCCCTAACTCTGAAACAGGATAGGACCGGAAACACATTTTATCTAAAATCTCTAATAAAGAAAAGGCAATTAAATAAATAGTAGAATTAAAATAAATATTAAATAAGTTATATTAGAAAATAAAATAAAATGCGATACAATTAAAGTTATCAAAACAGTACAAACTTTTAAAACCTTTGTCGAAAATGTGGTAAAGTTTTTTCGAAAGTGATTATTTATATCTGTACTTTAGATTTAGCTCATTAGATACTTTTTACTTATTTTCCAAGAAAAATTCAATCTCTACCTGTTCTTGTAAGCTTTTCGTAGTTAACTGTATGATATATATGTTGTTTTCCATATTTTAACTTCTTTTTCTGCATTATATTGCCACATTCCCTAGTCAAAAAAGGAGAAATGGCCACTTCTTAGTTTAATTTCACACAATTTTTCCATGATTTTTTCTCAATATTTCATTAATTTTTGCTCAAAATATATTGTTTTGCTCGAAATGTAATTTTTTAAGAATTCAAAATATGCATAAACATTTCTTGTATCTTTTTTCTTAGTACTTTTGTTCTGAATATAGCCCTTTATCCTAGGCGAAATAAAATCATTAGTCTAAATAAAGTCATGGGATGTTAATATAAATGCAAAAAGCAAACAATATTTAAAGACACTAATTTCTAGAACATATTTTTGTTTAGCATTTTCAATCAGTACGCTTTCAATTAAAGATGCGAACAAAGATTTTTGGGTTGTCAAAGTGCAACTTAAAAAACATTAGCTGCTATATTGCGACTAAAGATTCAATTAGATTAAACATTTTAACGATATTGTAAACAAAATAGACAAGCTGTTTAATTTATTTGCTTGTTTTAGTATTTAATGATTAAATTAAATGCATATTTTTTAATTAATTTTTAAGCAATAAATGAACTATTGAATAAAGGTCAAACTTAAAATATTAAGCAGTGATTTTTCTTTAAACTTCACGCTTTAATAATATTATTTAAAAATGATTAGAATTTGAAAATTTCTAAACAGAAATTAATTCAAAATCTTTTTACATGGAAAGCAGCAAATACGCAGACATTTTTTTTATTTTTCGGATTATTATTTCTTTCCCTACGAAATCTCCTCACGTATCGCCATTTTTTAATTATTTAAAATGTTATTTGAATTCAAGACAACGTTTTTAATTCATAAATTACAGAAATTTGTTCATGCAAATTTAATTACTGTTTTCTAGTTTATATTCTGGTACTGTTTGATACTGTTATAAGACGATTTTATTTGAAAGGAAATCTATTATTCTATTATATAAAATTTGCACATAGTAAAAAATGTTTTATCCGTTTATCTGTGTAATCAAAACTGTATATTTTGATAGAAGTTTTTAAAATAGAAAAGAGAGAACAGTATTTCGAACGCAAGAAAAAAATATATTGGAATTTTGTATCAGGAATACGCAGAAGCAAAATTAAACGTTTCCACTTTGATTGAATAAAATTTAAGTTCAATAAAAGTTGGTATTGCTGAATTAATTTATTAATTTTCAAGAATGGCTATTAACTACTTTTTTTCATAAAATTTAACTATTCATAAATTGGCTGATGTTTAGAATTGTCAAATTTAAGTAGCAAGGTTATTGCTAACATAATTAGAAATCACACGATCAGGATATATAGAAACAATTCAAATCAACAAGAATTTTTGAAAGAGGNTTCTGAGTTTTTTCGAGCCCTGGGATATATAGAAACAAATCAAATCATCAAGAATTCTTGAAAGAGGTCAAAACGCTACAAAAATAATTTTATCAGTGACGATTTTTTTTAATTCCTCTTGAAAATGTATGTTTTGGCAGGATGATTAATTGTTAGAAATATTGTATGAAAATTCAATAAAATATTGGCAAATAAATTTAAAATACTCAAGCAATTTTAACTCTAAAAAACTAATTAAAAATTAAATCTGGTTAATTCTTGGGATTAAAAATTAATGGGATTATTCGATTTCGCGAGCCTTTGGATAGGATATTTAATATGAATTGACCTTTTATTCTCGGCAGTTGCAGCCATTATTTGCTTGTTCCGGAATAATCCACTGCTTTATTGAAAATATTTTTGTGTTAGAATGTTGATTGAATGAGGGTTCAGGCAGGTAAACGACCACCAAATAATGCGTTTTAAGAGCATTAAATTTCATTATTGCTTTTTTTTAGACTCTTTTCCTTCTATTAAAAAATATTTTCCAGATCACCTTACTTTATGTTCACCCTCTTGTTAATAGATGACACTACTGTAAAATTGATAATTCTCTTTGAATCAACTTTTGCTTTTCTACAAAAAGGCGTTCTTGAGTGATTTTATAGCGAGTTTTTAATTTGCCCGAATCGGTCAAGAATGTTCTAATTTAGACTTTTCTAAAATAATTTTGTTCCTGTTTTAATAACAGGCGTTTATTTAGGTTAACAGGCGGTTATAATTTAAGTTCTATTTATACTATTTACACTTGAACCTACAACTATTTATATACTATTCAAATACAAAATTTCCATTCCGCAAATGTCCAGTGCTTGTTTTGTTTTCTTTCTATCGAAAGAAAACAAGGAAAACAGGAAAAAAAATAATTGAAATTCTCAAAATTATTGAAAAAAAGCTAAAAATTAAAGTTTGATAATAAAACAACCAAAAGATAATCTCGTCATCACTTCACACGCTTATATAGTGTGTATTATATAGTGCTTTTGAATATTTTATCAGTATAGTTAAGGCAAAACATGGCTATACAACAGTATCAGAAGCACCAAAAAAATAAATAAAAAAGCGAAGGAAGGAAACCGATTCCTTAACTAACAAAAATCACAATAACAAGTAAAAATCACAAAAATGCAAGAAAAATAAAAAATAAAACGCAAATAGGATCATATAAAGCGAGAAGTGAGAACGGATGTCATGTACTTACTAGATCTCGCAAAAATGATTTAAAAATACTATCGTGACTAAGTTGCCAGACTACATAATAAAAATTAAAACTTAAATAGAGGGTAGTGAGATATATTCTAAGGCGTTTTCTTACTGAGGTACACAATCGCATTTGATTTGTCTGTTGCCTTGGGTTGGCTCGGAAACTGAATTTGCGTAAGGTAATAATAAACAATACTGGATAATTCAGAGTATAAGATAGAAATTTAAAAACAACATTTTATCTCGATGAATTTTAGAAAATTAATGAACATTTATTGAAAAAATATTAATGGAATATCGGAGGAGGCTATAGGTAGGTTAAAAATAATTTGCACATATGCACACGCATTTGCACATGGTAAAAATATCAATTTAGATAACAGAAATATATTAATGTAAATATATTCGCTTATTAATTTTAACATACAGTTAACTCAATGATTTTGTATGGAATTTTATTACATTTGTTGGATATCCATTGTTTTTAATCAAATTTTGGAAGAGAGTGTTTGTTATATTTTTATTTTTTTATTTTACTTTTGGATAAACAAATATTACAACAAATTCGTTTAATTTCTTTATTTGATTAAAAATAGGATTTAAATAAATGTATTCTTAGCAATTTTCTCTTTTTGCTTACATATATATTTATATATAAGCCAAACCCTAAATAAGATTTTAGCTTTTGCAATTCTGAACTTTAATATATACAAAATGAGATAATTACTCTTTATTAAATAAATTACTCTTAATAATAATTACTCCCATTACTTTAATTAATAACTACTCTTTATTAAATAAAAAAGACACTCTCCAAAGAAACATTTTTCAATTTTGTCTGCTTAGCCATTGAATATCAACAAGATAAATCAATGATAGTATTTTGGATTAAATTTTTAATTTATAATTCCTTAACAATATATTATTATTATTATTATTTTGTATCTGTATGATATGAAGATTAATGTTTGCAGAATAATTAACTCCGTCTTAAAATATATTATTAATGTTTTTTTATTTAATAACATATATGTGAAATTTCTATTTATCACCCATATTTTCCGTCATTTTTTGTGTTATTCAATAAGATTAACTTTGATTTAAAAGGTTTTAAAACAAAAAATAAGCAAACATGAATGTGAGATTTGATGAGTTTTGAGATTTTGTTTACAGCATAAAAAATTGTTGGAAAAAGCTATTAATCCCTTTACAAGCTGTAAAAAAAATCAGCTATCTTAATTAAAAACCGAGAACAGACTTAATATTGTTATATTTGCTTCTTTTTAAACTTTATGTGATAATAAATTTTGAATATTTCCCATGAAGATTTTTTAAACTTAAAAATAATATGTCTAATAATTACTACAAAAGAAAGTGGTATAAAATTTTGGAAATATATATTTACTATTGTTTATTTTAATTGTGTTCAGAAATTTTGGAAAATCATTTTAATTTAAACATTTATTTTGCCCACTAATGTCCGTATTCACCTCTTAACTAACGAACTTAAACGAATGGCTTCAACTATTGTTATGAAAGTTGTGTTTAGGTAAAGTTGACATACGCTGTACATGTCATTTGCGTATTTGCGTATTGCGCTGTACTGCGTTGCGTATTATTGCGTCATATTCGTAATAAGCTAATTGCATATTACGGATACATAAATTAACTCAGCAACTTTGTCACCACCTTTTTTTTAACAAAAAAAACTATGTCCTGCTTTATCACGTAAACTATTGAGACTTGAATATCTCCAAGGAATATTGAATGCCCTTTTAAGAACGAAAAAAAGTGGCACCATAAATGCATTAGATTCATTTTGCCAACACTAGTAAGAATATAATATATTAATAATAGATCTGTAGACAAGCTTTTTTAAGCGTAAAGAGGTAGAAAAAAAACATAAAAGGGATAATGTGCTTTATCACTTTTCTCATATGGGTGTTTTTCTTATATAGACAACGTTATAAGGCTGAGCAAAATAGTACTGAAATTAAAGATATCACAAGCAAACATCGGCGTTTTTTACCGATGAGCTTTGGTAATGATTTTTGTAAAATCAACAATAAAACGTGGTTTTATAATATGTGATAAATTTTGGTGAATGTGTTGAAATTTCATAATACTGTAAAGTATGGCATAAAAACCACTTATTCGGTAAATTTTACTTTTCAGTACTGCATATTTAATATGTGTAGTAATAAAAAGAATAATTTTTAAAATCAGAATTTCCAGTAAACTGTCACTATATGAAGGGAGAAAATTACCAAATGAATATTTAAATACCATGTAATGTGGTTTTTATTATCAGAATTGTGTTTTTTTCAATTCTTTTTAAACCAGAACTGTCATTATCATACAGTACGGTAATTTCATCAGAATTTCTTTCTCCGTGTATAAAGCAATTCTAAAACACAGAACTTATTGATTTGCGCAATTTAAAGACATTGAAATATCTTTGAAGCAACTTATTCTATGCTGATTAGGATAAAAATTGACATTTAATGATCGGATTTTCTGTATGGCTACTGAATATGTGTATAAAGCAATTTTAAAAGATATAACTTATTATTGATTTGTGTAGTTTAAAGACATTGAAATACTTTTGAAGCAACTTATTCTATACTGATTAGGACAAAAGCAGACATTTAATGATTGGGTTTGCTGTATGACTACTAAATATGTGTATTAATAAATTTTAAAAGACATTACTTATTATTGATTCGTGTAATTTAAAGATATTGAAATATTTTTGAAGCAACTTATTCTACACTGATTTGGACAAAAGCAGACATTTAATGATCGGGCTTTCTGTATGACGACTAAATATGTGTATTAATCAATTTTAAAAGACATTACTTATTATTGATTTGTATAATTTAAAGACATTGAAATATTTTTGAAGCAACTTATTCTACACTGATTAGGACAAAAGCAGACATTTAATGATTGGGTTTGCTGTATGACGACTAAATATGTGTATTAATCAATTTTAAAACACATTACTTATTATTGATTTGTGTAATTTAAAGAGATTGAAATATCTTTGAAGCAACTTATTCTGTACTGATTGGAATAAAAATAGACATTTATAACTACTAAATATGTATATGGAAATTGTTAAATGAAATATTTCAAATAAAATATTTCTTACCTTTAAATCCTCTTAAATTATCGATGAAAACATTTGGCTTATTGTCATCCAACATCATTGTAACTTTCATTTCTTTTGCAGAACATGTCACGTCGTAAGTCACTGTAAAAGAAAATGGCGTCAAAAACATTGATTTTTTGGTATTGAGATCACGTTCATAAATTTCTAAAAGTTAAAAAAAAAGCATTATATTTTGTGATGCGTGATCAATACAAAAGCAAACTTTCTATCACTACACATACATTATTATTTTTTAAAGCTAGAAATGGAGTTATTTGCAGAGACAGTCTATTTAAGTTTGAAGCTTTCTGAACTAAATGTGAATACTTGAGTGGAAGTTGGGGATAAATCACAAAAAGGAAAACATGAAAATATATAAAAGCGGAATCAAATTTGGGTTTATGCGAAGTAAATAAATTCTTATTTTAACTATCATTTTACTTTTAAAATTTATATCGGAAGATTATCAAACCAAAGCTATAAATTTTTTTAATTGCACACATTATCGAAAAACTAAAGGACAATTTGCCAAAAATTTTGAATTTTTTTTCATGGCTCAAATATAAAAAAAATAAGTTGAGTTATTCAAATGATCTACAGGGGTTGAACAAAATAATAAAAACATTTTGATACTAACACAACTTTTGATATTCTTAAAAAAATACTTAGAGAATCAGTTTATAATTTAAAATCAGTTTATAAACGCTATATACTTTTTAATTACGCATATTTTAGAAAAACTAAAAAGAAGCAAGGAAAATTTGCCAAAAATTTTGAATCTCTAAAGGCCCAAACATAAAAAAAAACAGGCTGAGTTATTTAACTGGTCTACAGGAGTTGAACAAAAAAATACAAACACTTCCATGCCAACACAAGTTTTTATATTCCTCAAAAAATACTTAGAGAATCAGCTTATGAATTAAGAAGTGTTGGTATCGTGCGATTTCTCATACATATCAATGAAGCTTACAATTTGAGGTTTGAGGGACTGACAATAAATACAAACGAAAAAAAAATGTCTTTGAACACCCTATGCCAAAAAATGTAGTAATAGATTTGTAACTTAAAACTAATATTTTGGTTACTATTTTCAATAATTGCACAAAATTTCGTAAGCCTAGCTTAAATATTAATAGAGATATGGACATTTTTGTAAATTTTTTTTTTGTCTTATGTTTTTTGCGCTGTAACTTTGAAAATATTCAATACAATTGAACGAAGCTTTCGGATCAATTTGAAATTAATTGCAAGATTATTGCATTAAAATTTGAGAAAAATTTCTTGAAAATTGCGCAAGATATGAGTAATTAAGGTAGTTCTTTTATACTGCGAATGCGCGGAAAAAATAAAAAAAATTTTTCTTAAATTTGTTGTGAATCGTATTTGGCAAGTAGAAATTCTCTAAAGATAAGTCTTGTTCTTTTCTGTATTTTGCTCAAAATTTTAGTAAGATTCTTGGTAAAAAAAAATATCGGCGCTTTGTTTTCTTTAACGCTAATATTGGCCACTTTCTCTCTGTTTTTGCTTCCTCATGCACCCAGCTATCTTAGAGCAACTCAGTTTCCATGAAAACGGTTGCAATGCGGTCTATCTGCCTTTCTCTCCAGTGTCAACTTGAGGTGAAACGAAGTATAATACAAAGAGTCCGATTTGAATATTTTAAAATTTTAAAAAGTTTCAAGCAATTTTCTCACTTTTTAAAAGAAAGCTCAAAATTATAAGGGTTTTTCCACAAATATCATTTTGTATTATTAACCATGATTTTTTTTTAAAAAAATGACGCCGGCATTGTTGGGGATCATCCCCATAAAAGTATATTCTCTTCCGCATTGGAAGTAATATTTGAAATGCTTTTAAAATTTTGAATTCTTTTCTTAAATTTTCTTCCACGTGTTTTATTTCCTGATGCAATCACACTTTATTATCCGGACCATTGTTATATATTTGTAATCAATCTTGTTTATTGGAAAAAAATAATATTTGAGGAAAACCCCTTATCATGTTGATATTTTTTATCGTTTGCTTTATACCGTGCTATTTTTTCTCAAATAAAACATTATTTTAAAATTGTTACAAGTTTTTTCCACCTTTTTTAATCTACTTTAGCCATTTTAAAAAACATCCCTTTTTTCTAAAATGACAAAGAGTGGATAACTAAATGATTTATTATTCTTTGTATTTATTTTGAAAAAATTTAGTCGCTCGTGAGCACCAATTATAAATATAAATTTCGTTATATTGATCTGATATCAGACATTTATGAATTTCTAAAACTTCTCATGGAAATTATCCTTTTTCTCACTTTTTTTCGAAAGCAATGTTCCTTTTTTAAACTCTCAAATGTTGAATTTACGATCAGAGGCTTCGTATTTATTATCAGTGTATATGCCAATTCGATTATTAATATAATATTATTGTATGTTATTAGTTCAAAAACCTCAATTTCGTTGTTTCGTGACTTCAGTCTTACAAACAATTATCATAAAGAATACTTTTATTATTATCTTGCGAAATTAAATCAGAAAAGGAAAATGAACAATAATTAGAATGTCAAGTCTCTGAAATGTGAGTTACTTATTGTATCATCCAACATAATACATGTAATTATATTCAAACAAATCAAATAATTCTGTCTGCTTTAAGTGAGAACTTTAATATTCCTCATCTAGATCGTATCGTTAGAAACTAAAATGAAGCTCATTTTAATAATTGATTGAACACCATCTGCGGCAGGATTATAAATAATTTCTTGCATATTATAAAGGAAAGTTTACTAGCATAAACACGCGCAATTGCAGTTACTAATAATTTTCATTATGCTAAGTGCAATAAATGAGAATGGTTTCTATAGCTAGTAATTTAGCTTCTAGGCTCTGAGGACATGAATATTACATGAATTAAGTACAATGAAGGAAAGGTTTAATATATAAGAATTCTTCCTATTATGATATAAAATTATATTGTGAAGTATTTTAAATTTCTAAAGAGAAATCGCTATTTCAGCCTTTGAAAAAGGTAGCGCAAAATCTATTTTGAAAAGTACTAATTTACTTTTTAATCCAAATAATTTAAAAACAGAGTTTTTAAAATTTGAGAATATAATTGAAATTTGAAATATAAGATAATGCTTGTGTGAATTGAATATGAAACTAAATAAATAAATCATCAATGAAATCACTAGTTTATGAAACAATCGAGTGCGTCTTACTATTCTCTGCTCCTTTAGAATAATTTAAAGATATGTTTTTTAAAAGTTGAGTTTAAAATTGAAGTTCGAAGTATAAGAAAGTGTTTTAGTTAATTGACTTTATAACTAAATAAAAAAAATTAATTAATAATAGAATTTTTTTTAGAAAATGGAACAAAATTTGGGTACAGTGAAAGTTTTTGAGAATTAGTACTGTAGATCTTGAGGTAAAGTACAGTGGGCAAAAAATAAATGAATAAATAAACAAAAATATATCCCCTTAAAAAACTTTTGTTCTAATAATTAGGTTTTCACAAGTTAAATGTCATTCTTAATAGTTCAAACAGAGACCTTAATTATGCTAATTAAATAGCGCTAACTCTTAATTAAGCTACTGAATAGACACAAAAACGTATTTTCTCTAACTAAACACACATTTTTCAATGGATTTTGATTTTTGATCATGAAAATAAGAACAATCTGGAGAGTGTGGTCGCTATAGTTTTGACAGAGCAGCCGTACCCAATACTCCATACAAGAGTTTTCTTGTCTTTTGGATTGGATTCAAAATTACAAGGTTACGGAGTAAATATTAGTTGCCGTAAACCCAAAAAACTGGGTCAGCTGTTCAACGATGATTATAGAATAAAATTTAATGAAAAAAAACTTTTTTAGGCCAGAAAATTTTGCCGGTTGTTCAACGGCGGTTATAAAATAACTTTTATAGAGCAGTGGTGTGTCAGGGGATAGAACGTTCGTCTTCCAAAGAGGTGAATCTGGTTCGAATCCCAGCGATACGAATTCTGCCCCCGGCTCGCACCGACCACAGTGCTGACGTAAAATATACTCAGCGGTAGACGGATCATGGCTCTTTGCCGCTAGGCTAACCAGGGAGGTTCTCATGGTCTTCCTCGCCATGTAATGCAAATGCTGGTTAGTTTCATAAAAACGTTCTCCACTAAGGCTAATTTTTCCGAATGCTTGATCCAGGAGTTCCCTTGTCTTCTGGATTGGGTTCAGAATTACAAGGCCACGGAGTTGAACATTAGTAGTCGTAAGCCCAAAATCGGATCGGCTGTTCCCCTACGGTTATAAAAGGACTTTTATAAAACGTAAAGTTAACAGAAAATTAAAGTATTTCAGGTAAATGAAAGTATCCTTTATGAAAATCCTTTCATGTTTATAACCGCTGTAACCCTGTTTAGTATCTGTTATAAATAGAATAAGGGAATTAAATTCCAATTTTAGTAATTCCAATTCTCCGATTTTAGTAACATTTAATAAACCATTTTCAAAGCAAGATTAATCGATTTTCTTTTGTAGACTGCATGAAAACTAAATGCTTATGATTTTTACTTACTAAGACTTTACAGTTTGAAACGTGAAGCTTAAATATGTTAGTGCTAACGAAACAAAAACTTTCTTTCGAATAAATATGCTTGTTTTAAGCAGATTTGGATATTTGACCTCAAAATAAGGGATTGTATTGTCCCCAAATAAGTCCCAATTGTTAGATCCCGAAATCAAATAAATAAAATAAAATAACTGAGATATTCGTCCGTTTTCCTGACTTAACTATTGGAATCACATATTTCAGATTAAGAATACTTCTCATAATTTGAGAATCAAAAATTCGAATTTCAGAGAAAGGGTCTGATTTCATAGCTTTATTTAAGAGACTTTTAATAACGCAATTTAACAAATGTGAAATTATAATTGTTTCTCTTATTATAAATTTTTGAATAAATATTTTAATCGGCTAATTTTTCATGAGATCAAATGAAGCATATTCTTGCCAATTTTCGAAAATCTAATAGAACTCTAATAGAAGAGACTAATTTATTGTTTATTTCTTCTTTTCGTTAAAAACTGTTGATGTAGTTTTAAGTTTGATTCAGCTGTTATGATAAAATAGCAAATATTATAGTTACCAAATCACATTTCTATTGTTTTACCATACATTCAAAAAACATTTGGAGTTGGAACATTGATTAGAAGAAATAATTTCTTTATATTAAATACAAATAGAAGCAAACCTCAAATGTTCATTAAACTCTAAAGGAGAGTTTTAAGTTATTGTTTGAAATTTCTTTTGCTTTGTAACTGTCAACAAAATTTAAGGTTTGTTTAAGCTGTTATTCACTGATAATAAAAAACAACAACATATTATTGATTGCTGCTATCAATATTATACTTCTGTTACTCAACTGACATAGATGTGTTTGAAAATATTTGGAGCATGAATATTGATGTCTATATTCATTCTAAATTCCTGAAGAAATATTTACTTTATGTAAAACACGAATAAAAACAATATTCCAAAGTCTATTGAACTTTGAAATAGACATTTGATACATATTTTGAATTTTCTTTTCTTTAAAGTTTTACTTTAAAGAAGGTATCAAAGGCACTCGGATAGAAATGTACTTCTTAGAATGTTTGACAGATAGAATTAAATAATAAGAAAGACTTTTGTATTGAAATGTTGCAAACAGATGTCGAAAAAATATGCCATATCTTTTTGAAGAGTCCTTCATTCTAGTTTTTTTTCTTGAAATGTTTTCTAAACTTCTGTAGCAATTGAAAAGTTGAAAAAAGTTTTTGAGAAAGGAGATAAGCTCAGGTATTTCAAAATTCAAACGATTTAAAGGAAGCATTGCTATAGAGAAAAATGATACATGCAAACCATATTTCAAACTTTTTAAATAATTCATTTAAAGTAAGGTAAATCTAAATATAAGTAAGAATTTTGGAATATTATATTGTTTACCCTTTTAATACATGACAAAGGAAAAACACTATATTTAGCTTTTTTTCTTCATAAAACTATTCGCTTTATTTCATTTTCGTCAAATCCATTAAATTGTTTCTTGTATAAAATTTAGATAGTTTGGTTTTATCACTTAGCCAAAAATTTTGGAAATAAATTTTGTTTATTTTCAAACAAACTTTGAAAATTGAAAATTTTCAGAACAATAGTTTTGTAATTTACTGAGAAAAACAAAATGAGAAAGGCATAAAGCATAAAACTATAGTTGCCAGTTAAGATTAAAAAATATTTCTTAAACAGAATAGAAAATTCATCAATCTTTAATCGCTTAAAAGCACCTGAAGGTGGGCAAACTAATATCGAGACATTATAATATTGTAGACAATTAATTTTTTCTTTCTTTCGAAAAAATATTCCTTTGTGTAGTTTGTATTATAATGATATCACAGAAGCAAAAACTAAAACTAATTTTAAATAGAAAAATTTAGATAATTACAAACCATTGATTGAGAGCTAAAAAGTCAATAAAAAAGATGATAAAGTCGAAATTAAAAGCCTTCATGTTAAGATATCATTTCTGTGACAACTATATAAGCAGCACCTTATACGGAGAAAAATTAATATGATCAAAACAACTGGGATATGGTAAAATTTACCATATACATGGGAACACTAAAAAATTAGGTAATGCTTGCCAAAGCTCTTTAGTAATGATTTCGGTAAAATTAACAATAAAATATGGTTGTATAGGATAAATTTTATAAATGTAGTAAATTTTGGCAATTTAATCATGGTACTTAAGAGTATTGCATAAAAAGTATTTAATCGGATAATTTTATTTTTAAGTTTTGTATTTCCTATTAAATGTGTGGTGACAAGACCTATAAGTTTGGAAACGAGAATTTCCAGTAAACCGTTACCGGAAAGGAAAGTTTACCAAATGAATGGTTTTAATATCATATATTTTGGTTTTAATAACCAGAAATATGTTTTTTACCAGAAGTGTCATTACCTTCAAGGTACTTTTACCAGAATTCTTATTCTCCGTGAAAACGATTTATTGAGATTATTATGGAATACAATTAACTATTTTTTTGCCATTATCATATATGCATAAAAGTCAAATACATGTATGGATTTTTAGAACGCAGCACTCAGCAAAAACCTATTAAATAATAAACATAACCAGGGAAAATTTTAAATTTATATATATATATATATATACANTATAATACCACGATTCCGGTAATGAAACCAAAATATACGGTATTCAAATCACTTATCTGGTAATCTTTCCTTTCGTATGGTAATGGTTTACTGGAAATTCAGGTTCTCAAAATTATAGCCCTCCTTACCACACATTTAGTAAAAAACACGAAACTGAAATTTAAATTTAACCGAATTAAATTTCACCGCCATACTCTATGTTATCATGATAAAATTGCTAAATTTGACGTCATATTTACCATGATAATAAAACCATATTTTAAAGTTAATTTTACGAAAAGTCACTACCAAAGCAATTCGGTAAAAATTACCGTTTTTTGTTGTTCTCCAAGAGCCAGAAATACGGTAAATTTTTCCATATTCTGGTAGCTTTAACCATACTTTTTTACCCTCAGCGCAAATATTTGGGGATTAGGAGGATAATTGTGTTTTGGATCTTTACATTATTTATAAAGTCCTACATATTAAAACAATGTAGAAACAAAATCATAGCAATTCTCATGCTGCGTTGAGGATAACATCTTAACATGTAAATAAATAAATTTTAAATTACCCAGAAGGCGAAAATCGTACGAAGATATATTTGAAACGCCAGAAGGAAGCAAAATTTGCAACAAATATAAAAAACAAAAATTCCTTCTCTAGTAAAAGGAGAGAGGAAATTTTGAAAAGATGATTCCGTATTTTTTATTTGCAGACATTTACAGAAATAGGGTGCTAAAGAGGAGCTGTGCTTCAATAGAATAAAGGAGCTGTCATTTAATTCTATCTTGAGAGTCACATAAAATGTAAGAGGTCATAAGTTTATGTATTGGATGTTACGTTCTTTTCTTTAAACTTCACATTTATGAGTCAGAAAAGAAAATAGGAAAAATAATCATGCGTGACTTTTTAGTGTAAAGAAGAATATGTAATGTTTACATAGATTACTTTGTGAAAGAAAAATGATGAAAATGAAAAAAGGAATCTTTAAGAGATGAAAATTTTATTTAAATAATGGAGTTGATGATACGTTTAGGAAGCGTGTTACTAAGTAGGCACACATACGAAGATATCGAGATTCAGGATAAAAAGAAAATGTGGTATTCATACCTTTATTTTTACTTCAGTTGTATTTTGAATAGCAATGTTTTGTCCCTTCCGAACTATTTCTTAAAATAAAAAAATATAAGAGTACATTTAAATTAGTTTAAATAAAATGGTTCCTCCCTAGCCGGGCGGCCTCGCCGTTCCACTAAACGATCTGTAACATGGAGATAGCAGACTCTTATCCCAACGCAACACTGGATATGTTACCTTTAACTAAATAGTGCCATATGAGCCGTGGTGGCTCAGGGGATAGAGCGTCCGCCTTCCAATGAGGTGAACCGGGTTCAAATCCCAGCGATGGTTGGTCGATACGAATTCCGCATCCTGCTTGCACCAACCACAGTGCTGTCGTGAAATATCCTCAGTGGTAGACGGGCCATGGGTTAGAGTCTCCTTGCCATCAGGCTAACCGTGGGAGTTCTCGTGGTCATCATCTCCATGTAACGCAAATGCGGGTTAGTTCCATCAAGAGTCTTCCACGAAGGCAAATTTCTCCTAATACTTGATCCTGGATTTCCCTTGTCTTCTGGATTGGGTTCAAAATGACAATGCTACGGAGTTGAACTTTCGTAGTTTTAAACCCAAAAATTGGGTCGGCTGTTCAGCAACGGTTATAAAATAAAATAAAATTGTGCCATATGCTCCTTAGACGCACTTTGTAATGACGCACAAGCCTTCATGTGTTAAAAAAATTATTTCAATTATATAACATTGAATAGGAATATTTAGCTGTCAAATTCCAATTTCAAAATTTTCTAATTCTTTTCTATTATAAGCATAGTAAAAACTAAAAATTGAGTCGGAAGGATATTTTCTGCATTTATGTTTTATTTTCAGCTCTTATATCTGCCTTGCGCAGCAATATTCATGCATTTCAACTCCATTCGAAGTTTTTTATAGTAACGATAACATTTCGATGAATACTCTCCTTGTAACCGTAACCGTGACAGCTATTTAATTATTTATAATCCTTTCAAAAAGCTAATAAAAATAAATTTGAAACTTTTGATTTAATAAATTGACACTACTTTTGTACTTTTAATGATCGGGCGAATCGTGAAGAACGACTATTTCCAATGCGTGGTTTGTTATTGATAAATGCAGACAAAAAACTAAAAACAGAAGGTAATAGACAAGAAAACAATATTGTTATGTTAATTAAAAACAGAAAAGTTTTCTTGACCAAAAAGAAATTTGCAAACGATCTCTTATCATTTTTAGAAGAATTCATCAAAGTTGTTTTTCTTAAAAGCAACTATGGGTCTAATAAAGAAATTTGTATCCATATAAAGAAGAATTTGTAAGCATTTTTATTTTAAATTAAGCTTTATACATTTTAAACTTAGTAAAAATAAAAATCACAACTTAAAAAGAGACTAAATCCAATTTAGTGAAAAGGAAAATAATCAAAATAGAAAAATTAAGCCTATTCTGAAAAAAAAGCAAAGTTTATACTTTATATTAAACGCGTGTGTGCAAAAATTTAATTGAGAAAACAAAAAAGTGTTTACGATTTTAATACAAAAAGGTTTCTGCAATCATGCTCAAATTTAATTAAAATTAATGATCAAAAAATAAACTTTAGAATCTTAAATCAGCATTGACTCATTTAGTAAAGATGAAAAGCAATCTCGTTTTCGGCTTTAAATGGGAATTTAAGTCGCCTCATTGATTTTCATTTGGTATGGACAAGTTCGTGTCTTGCTGCATTTAATCAATAGTCAAGAAGAATCCTAGAAAAACCGGCCTAAGATTTATTTCTAGAAGAACTAAAGGAAAAAAGGTAGATTCTCGTTTCCGATTTCTTTTAATAATTAAAGCACCGAACGTGTCTTGACTCGGAGTTGAAACTTATTGAAATATTTTCTTTCATTTTTATATGTTTCTCGAAACACAAAACTTTGAAGAGAATAAAATGAAAAAAGAATTTGGATATTTTTCAAGTTAATTAGAATTACCTACATTAAGCTGATGTAAAAAGAGAAAAATTTCATTAAAATACTTGTTTTTGCGTTTTAATCTTGTTTGTAAAATGATAAGTTGTTCTTTTCTAACATGGAGCCTGCTTTGGATATTAGCATATCTTAGTATCTCAAATGTTGCATCTACTAAATTTTTCATAAGGAAAACGTTGGATATAAGGAAAATTTGATAACTGAAGGCATTACGAAGTATACCAAATTTTTCTTTGATATAATTGAAATAATAAGCTAATGAAATCGAAACTACAAAAAGGTATTCTTGTATTAAAACTCATAAGTAATGTAATAATGATAAGAAATGATAAATAATTTACTGATAAATAAATGATAATACCATAACCAAGAGAAACAGGCAAGTTTTTTACATTCTTATTCCTATCCTTGAGCTGCGAGGGAACTAGCTCTCATAGCATAGAACTGGAGTTCTGGGGTTTGATCCCCTGGTTGAGGGTTGAAGATAACTCAGTTTCATATAGATGGGTACCAGTTTGTCTGGGAAGTAAAGGTGTCCTGTGCGTATCGCTTAACACATTACCTTTAAAACGACGTCAGTCCAACATTGGGGAGCTTTAACCTCCATACCCTTCTAGGCTTTCAGCGAGCTATTGCTGGAGTACTTTACTTAAAATTCTTAATCTTACAATCCAGAATATCTTATAAAGTATTTTAATTTCCGAATATTTAGTTATTTTTAATATTTGTTCCTTGATTTAATTACTGTTTTATTTAATGTATGAATGTAATCGTGTTCAATGCATAAATGAAAATTACTCAAAGCTAAAGAATAATAAATAGTCTTCAATACTAATGTTCAAAAGAGCGAGAGAGAGAGAGAGAGAGAAAGAGAGAGAGAGAGTGAAAGAGGGAGAGAGAAGGAGAGAGAGATAGAGTGAAAGAGCGAGAGAGAGAAGGAGAGACAGTGAAAGAGGGAGAGAGAAGGAGAGAGAGAGAAGGAGAGACAGTGAAAGAGGGAGAGAGAAGGAGAGAGAGAGAGAGAGAGAGTGAAAGAGTGAGAGAGAGAGAGAGAAGGAGAGAGAGAGAGTGAAAGAGGGAGAGAGAAGGAGAGAGAGAGAGAGAGTGAAAGAGAGAGAGAATGAAAGAGAGTGAGAGAGGCAAATAATGTTTACATTTACTTCCACGAAAGGCTAATAATAATGCTTCCTAATTGTATTTTTAACGTTGAGTAATACTTGACTATAAATAATTAGCTCTAACAAATTCAATTTTCTATTTGTGATTTTTTTGCTAATTTTTCAGTCATTTTATAAACGAAGCATAAAAGGGTAATTTTTTCCCCTTAAAGTAAATAACTAATGCATGTGAATTAATCTTATATTAATTAGCATTGAATATTAATCACATAATTTTCAGTCTAATGTTGTATAATATGATAATCTCATAAAAAAATTAAATAGTGTTTATGGCAAAGTATGGTGAATAGTTTATCATTCTAACTTGCATTTATCATTCTAAGTGCAAAACAACACATTAAGAGCATTTCAGGTCTAAATTATAATTTTTTACTTTAGGATAATTGCTTGTTATGTTCCATGCTTTTACTTCAGACAAAATTTATTAAAACTGATAAAATACTGCTTATTACTGTTAAAGCGTGCACCAATTCGCAAATTCTTCCAAATTTGGTTCTTTTTTTAAGTCATAGTTTATTAGAACTTCTAAATATGAGCATTTTGCCTTCTGATTTTTTGCATAACTGTTTAAATAATTTATATGTACCGGTGACTAATAAATCAATTTTATTAAAGCATCTTTGTTACAAATAAGATTTTCTGAAACTTTACGTAGTTGCGTAGCTTAAGCTGTTAAAAACTGAAATTTTACATAGAGGAGATATATAAAGATTACGCAACAATGACAGTTATGCTTGCAACAATCACAGTTATAGTAAATATTTATTATTTTTTTAATAATAGTTGAAAAGATTTTGAATTGTAAGATAGACGATTTTTTACTTCGCTTTTAACTATGCAATTCACAAAGCAAAATACGAAATTTGAGCAAAATCGGTCGAATAGTTCCTGAGAAATTGAATTTCAAAAAAGTCAGATGTTAAAAATTCGATTTCTCAACAACTATTCAACCGATTTCACTCAAATTTTGTAAATTGCTATTTTTATTTTGCTATGCAAGCTTACACATTTTAAAGTAACATTACAAGTTGTATACCTTACAGTTCTAAATTTTTTCGACCACTATTAAATAAAATAATAATTAAAAAAAAATATTTACCAAAATTTATTTCTTGCACGAAATTATTGTTGCATGAACGAATATTATAATTGTGTGCAAAATTTCAGCTTAAGAAAATCTCGAGAGATCGCAAAATACGCAAAAAGTAAAATTAACACTAAGGGGTTCAAACTTTGGCTCTCTCCGACGCTCTCTCTTACTATGGGGACCATATTTCCCAAATTGCGGCTACCCCCTATAATTTGGGACTCCGAAATCTGAATCCACTGACGAAAAAGGTATCTTTATTCAGAGTAGTACGTTTTTGTGTCTGATTTCGTAACTTAAAATAGCGTTTGGACTAATTAATTAGCCTATATTTAAGTCACCCCCTCGAACCATAGAGTATCTTGAGTTTTAAGACGTGGAGATCGGATCATTAGATCAAAAGTTATTCAGGGTGGCTCGTTTTCTTTTAGCACACGGTACATCATGCTTTGACTCATTGCCCACTTTCTAACATTTCTAATTTTCGTTATAGTAAATTCAAATTAGTCACAAATTTTAAAACGTGGCACTTTTCTTTTTCTCAACTCCAACATTAAAAATTTTCAAAAAAAAATTATTCCTTAGTTTTACTGTCTGTTATATTTTATCAGAATACACATCAAGTTTAATAGACTGAAAAATAAATTTACTTTTACATTAATAATTAGGCGAGGAAATAATATGTTAAATCGACACGTTTTTAAGTTAAATTCCCCATATTGGTGCTAATCTTTCACACATTACTATAATTTGTTTTTTATTACCTTCAACAGAATGTATAAATTTTAATACCTTAACTTTTTGTATAAAGCTATTCCAGATGAGCCTTAGATGAAAGATTTCCTGTATTTTCCCATTCGATAGGTAAGCTCTAAATCCAATTTTTTTTTATCCCCCTAAAAGTATAGCCTGCATTGAGAGGACAATAAAATATGTTACGACCACTCACGAATTCGAGCTCTTACTTTGATCAAAATTGGTCGATGAAAGCGGATCTCTTTTCCTTTGCTATAGAAGCCATCAAAGTAATAAATGAAAGTGGTACTTAGAAATAGTTCGCTAAAGACCGCTCATTGGCCATAGATAATCAACGATTCTCGAAACAGTCTCTAGCCAACTGTGACTTTCTTGGAGTCTAAGGTTGATTAACTTGCAACATAAAACGTTCTTTTTCTTCCTTAATAAAACTCGAATTCTTGTTCTTAGAACAATGTTCTTAAAGATTTTTAACTTGTAGTTCCATATTTGAAGAGTAAGTAATCTTTCTTTTTCTTTAATTCTTTTCTTTTATTAGATAGTCAGTAGGGAAAGAATGCTAATTCCATTTACATTCTGAAGTATTGTTTATCCAGGGAACTCGGAAGACTTTTCGGGTAAATTTCAATAAGATACAAATGCAACCGTTAAAGTAGAATGGGGAATTCTTGTTTAAATAGATCTCTTCTTAAAAAAAAGTATTGGGGTAACTTTTATTACATTATTTGAAAGGAAGAAAAAAATGTCCATTTGTAGAAAGGGAAGAAACATTTAAATATTCTTTTTAACAGCAATTTAGCATATATTTCAAATTTATAAGTATGTCAACATTTTAATACTTTTTTTTAAAGTTGTTAATGAGATTTAAGATAAGAACTCTTTGGCAAATACGCATTTGAGTTTTGCATTCGGGTTGTTTATTCAATGATAATTTCTTTTTGGATTCGCTGTTTTCAAATAATTTTTTAAATAATACGCCTTAAACCATCTAAATTCAATTATTAAAATTAAAGGTTTGAAGCAAGATTCATATTGCAAAAGATTTTTATTTTATTTTCTTTCGAAAATGACAGCTATATAAACTTAACCATGACTGTGGAGGGGCTCGAACTAGGTTCATACTGTAAAAAAGTCCTATTTTAAATTTTTAAAAGCTAGGCGGGTTTATAAATTCAATTATGCAAAGCAAAGATTATGACAAAATCATCATTCAGCAAAGAATGCCCCGTTTTAAATTTTCCGGAAAATATGATAGTGTTTTTAACCCATCAAAGTGTCTCTTTGTATATCTGTGAAGCTACAGTTTGAGTTAGATTTTCTTGCAGCGATTTTTTCAAATTCTTCCCCAATGAATTTCCGAACAGATTGAAAAGTTAAGACAGGTAGCAACTGAGACCGTAGATCGTTAATGATATTGAGCTCTATGGTGTTTAAAGAGTAAAAGTATTCTCGGAGCAGCCCTTTGTTGGGGGCAATGTGGTGAGCATTGGGCACTGGCCACATTTACATCTCAAACAAGTGGATCCTTATTGATCTGAAGCGACATTACATTGCTTTTACCACCGCTTAAAGAATAGTGGTTGCTAAAAAACAGTGTAGAAACAAATAGTTTTAAATTTTTAGTGATTTGCAATATTTTTGGAATTGGACTAGACACACTGTGCCGGAAATGGTTGAAGAGTCTGTTGATTTAGTGCTTTTAAGAGAACTATTTTATTTATTTATTTTTAATTTTAATATTACAGATTACAAATTTGCCATGGTGAAGATATAAATCTTGTATATGAGGAATTCTCTTCATTAAAAGCAGAGAGGAAAGATTTAAAGAGTGTGTTAATTTGGTGCTTTTAAGAGAACTATTTTATGTATATATTTCTTTAAATTTGATATTACAGCAGTCATGAAGATATAAATCTTGCACTTGAGAGATTCTTTTCATACAAAACAAAAGTAATAGTGATTCGAAGAGCTTTCTTTTCACCTGAAAGAAATAAAATCTATCGTGTTTTATCTCGATCGGAAAAAACCTTCTACACCAACAAGATTTCTTCCATCTTTTACAAAACGAATAAAATTTATTTGAAGAAAGTTTTTTTTTTAAATGATGTCATTTCAATTTGTTTTTCGAACGTTACTTCGAGTTTCTCTTGAAAAAATTCAAGATAATGACTTTTTCAATAATAATAACTTTTTTTTATTGTTATATTGTAGAAGAATCTTATTGAATGTCATTTTTCAACCCTAAAGCGTGTTTCCACTTCTTTTAATCTCTCTAATTTTAGCAAATAATTTTAAAATAGAGCACTCATGCAGCTTTGATAATAATATATAAAAAACTGTCTTAAATTAAGAACAAATTCTCTTCCTTTTATTGTAAATATTAAGTCCACAGAGAAGAGAAGTACCAGAATAAGGTAAAATATACAGTGTCTCTGACTCTTAAAGTTAAGTATATTTTACCGAAAAGCTTTGGTAATGGTTTTACTAAGAATATGGTTGCAATAAAATATGGTTTTATGACGTGTGATAAAACTTGGTAAATGTGACAAAATTTGGTAATATTATCATGACATGAGATAAAACCAATTTATTAGGCAAATTTTTTTTTCTCAGTTTTGTATTTTTACTAAATGTGTGGTAATAAGAAGTATTATTTTGAAAACCAGAATTTCTGAGAAACCATTACCGTAGGAAGAGAAAAATGGAAAAACGGAAACTGAAGGGTTTAAATATCGTATATTTTTTTACTGCCATTTTTACTTTTTTGAAAAATGGGAATCGTGTATTTAAAAGGACACTTTTTACAAAATATTTTTCTTGAGTGATAACAAGATTTACATTTTAATTCATACATCATAATACAGCATAATAACAAGCTTTACATTTTAATTCAGAAGTTTATTTACAAAGATTATAACCACCACGAAATAGTGCATACCCCTAAAAATGATACCTCTGTTCTCGAAATTAAAAATTTTTCTAAATGAATATTTTTCAGTAAAAATCTGTTGGAAGCCTAAATGAATTTATAGCTACAAACTTCTTACTCATTAAATGAACAACTATTAAAAAAATGTCAGTATATAAAAGACAATTTTATAAAAAATGTTAGTAGTACAATGCATGTATTTTTTCTGCTACCTTTGTATTTTTTCTGCTACCTTTAAAAATGCCTTGAGCCTTGACTCAAATTATAAATCATTATTTTGGTGCTATATTATTTAATTTCTGCAAACCATTTATTCCGTTAAATTTGCTTTTCAGTTCTAATTTTTATTAAATGTGTGAAAATAAGAACTATAATTTTGAAAACCAGAATTTTTTGTGAATCGCTGCCATATGAAAGAAAAAACTACCAAATGAATTGCTTAAACACCTTATTTTAATGTTATTAATTAATAACATTATAAATAATGTTATTAATTAATAACATTAATAATTAATATTTTATTTTTTTACCAGAAATGCCATTACCATATTTTACGATAATTTTACCAGAATTTTTTCCTCCGTGTATGTTTGGATGAAATATTTTGAAAAATACCGTAAAATTCAAAATCTATGGACAATATGATGTTTCGGATTTCGTACTATACTCGTATTTAATATCAGAAGTTTAAGTTTATTGGATGAAATGGCTAAATTCAATCAAAATCAAGTAGGAATGACGTGACAGGCGTTCCAGAAGCAAATCACATAACTTTTCAAGTGTCTAGAGAACACTGAACTTAGTTCCAGAAGTTTAACTTAAGTAGTGTTACTAGTATAAGCAAATCTCTATAGATTCTAAAATGTAGACATTTTGGAGAAATTGTAGACATTTACAGAATTTGTAATGCATCATACCATTTCTTACGATAAATTAAAATATAGTTTGGCTTCATGGTTTCGATAAAATATTTCATTTTACTTCAAAAAGAGTGTATTTTAATTTAATAATTGGAATAGACTATTATATAAAAGATTTGAAAAAAAATGTGGTTTTCATGTTTTCTTTGATTGCGTTGACTCTTTTGACAATAAAATCAAAAATTTAAAGTTAAGTTAAGATAAAAAATATCAAATCTAAGAATTAAATACAGATTTAAATACCATTTGAATTATATATTTTGAAGGATAAAGCTTGAGTAATTTTTTAAAGAAATTAAGATAACTAATTTTTGCAATAAACAAACATAAATATTTTATTTTTTATCGAAAATGTAAGTTAATTCTTATATTAGATATTTCGTACATGAGTTAAACTTTTAATAGTGGTTCTAAGGTCAAATCTGTTGACATAATAATGCGCACCATGATATACGCATTTTTTGATACAGTTAAAAATTAGTCTATTTCTAAATTGTATTTATTCTAGATAAAATAAAATTTTTCTGTAAAAAAATAAAGCTCAATTATTTCCAGATGACCACTGTCTGGAAAAGCTGTAAAAGTGGTGAGAAAAGAGGCTACCTTAAATTTTAGGAATTCAGTTGGTCATTTATACACAAATATATAACTAACAAATAATTTTGGTTGGTAGTAATTAGCTAAAATATTTCATCAGACTAATACAGAACTGTCTGATTTTTTAATCTGCACTGTATATACACTGGTGGACAAAATTAAGAGATGGAAAGCATTTTCGTACATTTCTATAACGCTATATTCTTCTATGACGCACATTTCTATGACGCTATTTCTGGACGGTTATTGATATGGTGGGAACCTGGAACCCGATACCATCCCAGCAACATTATCGAAAGGGACCATTACGCTGGTGGAGGACTCATGGTTTGGGCATGGATCGTGCAAGATACCCACACACCACTCCATGTGTTTGACAATGGTTCCGTGAATGCCCAGAGGTACAGGGAGGAGGTCCTAGAGCCCTATGTGCGTCTTTTCAGGGGCGTTATTGGCCCTGAGTTGATTTTTATGGACGACAATGCGCGACCACATAGGGCTCTCATGGTTGATGAGTATCTGGGAAGCGAGGATATTCAACGAATGGACTGGCCAGCCAAATCCCTTGACCTGAATCCTATTGAATATGCTTGGGATGCTCTTGGGAGAGCTATTGCGATGCGCCAACCTCCCCCCAGAACCATTCTGGAGTTGAACATTGCTCTGGTGGAAGAATGGGAGGGTGTTCCACAAGTCCTCCTTAACTTCTTATTAACAGCATGCATACTCGTTGTGCATGCTGTCTGTCTGTCAGGGGTGACCATACACCATACTAGAGGCAACACACACTGTACAAGCCTCACTTTTATTGTCATCTTTTATCCTTAAGTTCAGACTACATTGGATTTATTGGCAATAGGTCTTACCAGTGAATGGCACTTTCATTTTTGATTCGCATACTTTATTACCATGGAATAAGCTATATCCATATCAAATTTCAGTTATTTGTATTCAGAATTTGTTTAGATATTTGGGAAAATGTCTTCCATCTCTTAATTTTGTCGACCAGTGAATTAAGTACTAGTTCATATTACAATTTAAAAAAAATTTTGATTGTCTGAAGTTTACCACTATCTGTCGAAAACAAAATCTGCTTATTCAGGGTAAGAGTCTGATTTAGTAGCCTATAATGTAAACTGGAATCTCAAATCATCTTAATAAGTAAAAATTTAATTTTAAAATATAATTTAGCAATAATAGCTTGCATCCATTTTAGAGATTTATTAATGGCAGAATGTCCTTAAAAAAATTAAAACGTGGTGTCAATATGGTAATAAAAATATCAGCGGTCACAGGAAACCATTGATTTCACAACTAGATATATTTATTAGAAAATAGGATGGAGTTAAGAACGCCACCCTAATAATAGCCACCCACTAATAGAACCCACTAATAATAGCCACTAATTAACAAATACATCTCATGTTGCCACTCTTTTAAAGATCCTGCAGTGAGTAAATTTGAGGGAAAATCTTTATTCTGGAAGATAAAAAGCAAAATTATATCATTATTAACCTTAAACTTGACGGAAAAAAATGCCTGATGATAATTTAAAGGTTTGATTCTGTATACTTACAATTTTTTTTTAAATATTTAAGTTGTAGCTAAAATGAAAAAAAAAATATTATATTAAGTAAATCATAAGATAGCATTTCAGCATTAACAAGTCTGGATACAGCTAAATATTATTTACATATAGTGGTGGTCACAAATGAATTATTTTTTATCATTATCATTTTAAGACCAGTGAGAACCCACGTCTTTTAAAAGTCCTCTTTTCAAAAAAAAGAAAAAAGTCTGGCGAATTTATTTTGCGGGAGCAAGTATAGTTTTGTTTGCGATAATAATTTAAATATTTGTATTCGGATCTGAAAAGTGCTACAGTGGTAGATAACAAAAACAAATGTGTACTACCCTATTTTTTCAAATATGTGGCTTTGAGCCGCGATGGCTCAGGTGATAGAGCGTTTGCCTTCCAATGAGGCGAACCGGGTTCGAAACCCAGGCGATACAAATTCCGCATCCAGCTTGCACCGACCACAATGCTGAAGTGAAATATCCTCAATGGTAGACGGATCATTAGTTAGACTCCCCTTACCGTCAGGCTAACCGTGATAGGTTCTCGCGGTCTTCCTCTCCATGTAACGCAAACGCGGGTGAGCTCCATCAAGAGTCCTCTACGCAGGCGCATTTCTCCAAATACTCGATCCAGGAGTTCCCTTGTCTTCTGGATTGGGTTCAAAATTACAAGGCTACGGAAATGAACATTAGTAGTCTGAAACCCAAAATTAGGTCGGCTTTATAACGACGGTTAGAAAATAAAATATGTGGTTCTCATCTCACTCTTTGTTTCTCAATGTGTTTTCATAATAACTATTTTATTATGCATTAAAAGTGAATTGTTAATGACTTAAATAAGTTCCTATCAAATACTTGCTGCATTTTATTCCTACATATAAGAAATTTCTCTAAGCAACGTTATTGGATTAAAATCAAATTTTATTTCAAACCACTCTCAAAGAGTTCGGTAGTTGTAATGTTTAACGTTCAAATTATGCTTTGATAAAAATTATTTATACTAATCAATTTAGAATTTGATGCTTGAGTGGAATCACTTCAGCTGATGTAACATTGTTTTCGTATATTACTTTAATTAGACATTCCAATATAATCAAAATTAATGTTACATATTTCAGTTTGCATACATTAATTAAATAAAAGTTCATTAAGGAAATTTCCAAACTGCTTATGAAAGATGTTTAGATCTGTTTTCCATTATTAACTTCATTTCATTAGAATTTAAAACAATTTATGGAGTGCTTATGAAAATAATTGATTTTAGCTATCGTCGAATGGAAACAATCTTCCCTTGTTATTGAAAGAAACAACTTTATTAAGTCCTTTAGGCACTTAAGAAATTAAGAAAATATGACGATGAATAAGTTAGCTTTAGGTATTCTTTAACGTAGTTCTAAACAATGATTTAAGCGCAATTTGTTCTCAATTTAATTTAAACTCATCCAAACTTTAATCAAAGGACTATCATCAATGTATTGATTATCTCAAAAAAGTTTTTGACTGAAACTCCATCCAGAGATTACATATATATAAATATATATATATATATATATATATGTATATATACACTGGNGTCTTCTGAATGGGATTCAAAATTACAAGGCTAGGGAGTTGAACATTAGTGGTGGTAAACCCAAAAAATTGGGTTCGCTGTACAATGGCAGATATAATACAAAATATAATACAAAACAGAAATTACAATGTAACCAACAAGAAACAATTTTTCTATCAATGTTTTTTCTTTCCATACACTTTCATTTTAAAGCAACAATATTCAATAAATATATATATATATATATATATGTAAGATAGATGCATGGATTTAATAGGAGTCTTGTTTTATGACCGTAATTAGCTCGATTTCACTTACGTATACATGCTACGGTTAATAAAATTAACTAGACATTCCTTTTTTTAGTTATTGATAATTATATACCTCTGGGGAAAACGATTACCAATATAATTTAAAAATTTCCCCCACTTTTAAATCTAAAGTAAGAAATAATATAAGAAAGATACCTTTATTTTCAGTTATTTATAATTAAAAACCTCTGGTATAAAAAGTGATAAACTATATCAAGTAAGGATTTCACTTTTGTATTGTAAACTATTACGTCCATCAAATACTTTCATTTCTTCTCAACTAGGGAAACAACTTGAGTGTCTTCTCAACAGACACTCTCCCAAGCTGAGCCAAGTTGAATTAATACAGGTTCACTTATAGCAGAAGCCTCACAATCTATGAATCTATCGCTGAATCTATGACAGAGAAATCTGTTTATCCATAAGCAACAAAAATGTTAATTTTTAGATTTTAACCTCCTCCATTTATTTAGCAAATAGATTGAACAATTAGCACTTAACTTAAAGGTAAAAGTTATTATGATTTTAACCCATTAAGTCTTACATTTTAGTATTGAGGAATCATGTGACCTTAAGCACTGGTAATTAAATTATTTATATTTGAATAAATATTTTAGCGAAACAAAAAAATTTAAGTTAACCATAATATGTAAATAATACTAAACTCAGTGGCGTGACAGCCCATAGAGGGCATAGGCCTACTGTGCCCATCTCTGTTTTCTTGACCTTTAGGCTCTGAGTGCAAGAGCAGATGTTGCGGTTGAGTGGTCAGCGCAACGCGGAACCCCCAGTGTTCAGCTTCCAAGCATGCTTGGGACTCTTTATCGACCCACTGAAGGGATGAAAGGTTGAGTCAACCTTGCCCGGCCCAAGGATCGATCCTGGGACCTTTGACAGGACAGCGAGAAGGGCTACCGCTCAGCCACCAAGATTCATGTTAATAATAAAAGCATATTTATTTTTATTTGAAATGCTATAGTTTGTTTTATTTAGAAGTTAAAGTCGTAATAAATAAAATATACACTTAGTATAATATCCTCTTAGTTTAAACGTAACTGCATTTGTACCTTTTCGGCACAGAACGGGTTAAAATCACACGTCTCAACTTATTAACTTTCATACAATAATTTTCAAACAAAACTTTAAAGACTAAAACTTTAAAATAGATATCAACGACAAACGCATGTTTGAAAGGTAATTACACTAAAACCTATAATTTAGAACAGAAAAGTTTTTATATGGATATAAGCAAAGTTGTATAAACTTCAGTGCCATTCTACACAATATAAAACATAGAACCTTTCTTTATCGGTATTTAACCTTTCACTTTGACCATAAACATAACTTTCATGGCTAAATGAAGCATGACGCCTCATTTTCTGCCAAACGGACAAGATAAAACCACCTGCTTATAGTTTCCTGATTTACAGATGTAACTTTCTTTATGCCACCAGTTTCTATTCTTTATTCCTTTTCGCATTATCCGCAGCTGTTGAACCCATTCAGCCATTTACTTTTTCTCTCTTAAGATTTTGTTAAAAGAAGAACCTCTACAATAATATTTTGTTTTTGTTTTCAATAAATGGCTATCTCATCCAAACAACTCTGACTTAATGTCTCATAGCAAAATGTATTTTTTTATAAAAGTAGTTATTTGTCTCTTAAAAAGTGTTGGCTTAAAAACTGACATCTTTACAAAAATGTCAAAAAGTTGAAAGTAATTTTGGTAATAGGATAAAAATAACAGGATTTTTTTTATAGGATGAAAATTCGTTAAAAACAATAAAATAGTGTTTGCAAAATAATTGTCATTAATCCCAACTTTGAATTAACCTTTTAAAGGGGGACACTAATCTCAAGTTAATTTCTTTTATAAATACATACATCAGAAATGTTTAAAAAATTTTGAAAATTAGAGTTAAATCATTAGAGTCTGTATAAATTATTGTGGCTTTACCGGCAGGGAGACGGCTTTTTTTATTAAGCTCAAAATCCAGTTACAGGTGAATTCAACTTATATTTACTTTTTGTCTATGTAGTATACGTTTACAAGATTTCTGGTATTTTCTAGGCGAATCTCGAGATTTCTCGTTTTTACCGGTGAAATATGAGATTTCGCGTAATTAATTGGTTAAACGAGGATTACGCAATTCTTAAATACCCGTATATTTTTTAAAGTCATCTTAGCTCTTTATTTGTTAATATTTAGTGACAACAAACAATAACTTGATTGCGCTGTTATTTGCTTCAATTTTTTTTACCTTTCGGGTCAGAAATGCAAAACATTTTAGAACAAAAGTTAATACAGCATTACCCATATAATTGTTTCATACTAGAGCCGTGATGGATCAAGGGATAGAACGTTCACCTTTCAGTGAGGTGAACCGGGGTTCGATCCCGACGATGACTGGTCGATACGAGTTCCGCATACGGCTTACACCGACCACAGTGCTGACGTGAAATATCCTCAGTGGTAGACAGATCATGGGTTAGAGTCCTCTTCCCGTCAGGCTGACCGTGAGTGGTTCACGTGGTCTTCATCCTCACGTAACGCAAATGCAGATTAATTCCACCAGAAAGTCTCCACGAAGTCAAATTTCTCCCAATACTTGATCTAGGAGTTCCCTGGTCTTCTGGATTGGGTTCAAAATTACAAGGCTACGGAATTAAATATTAGTTGCCGTCAGCCCTAAAATTGGGTCGGCTATTCAACGATGATTATAAAATGAAATAATTATGTCATATAAATATATATTTTCAGCTTTAGCAGCTTTGGTGGTTAAAGATGTTGTAAAATATCTCTCTTCAATCCGAAAGAAAAAGTATTCTATAAACTTTTGGTTCAAAAACGGATGGATATACGCATTGAGGAAAAATAAGCAGCTTACATTTTTGCAAATTTTTGAACGTAACTCACGACTTTATGTACGAAAAGCGCAAAAATGATGCATTGTCTAAAATGAGTTATTTAATAGAAGTAAAAAGCTTCGATGAGCATTGACTTCAGAAGAAATTATAAGCAGCGTAAAATTCAGAGTTTAGATTCTTTATATTTTCTGTTTTCTTTGACAGAAAAAAATACATTTTAGAATTAATGTTCTTGTAAAGGAGATTTCGAGAAATCCATTACTCTATATCATCCATCTTCGGCGATGTCAGTATATTACCGCAACCAAGATGAGACGCTCCTTTCTGGAACACTTAGATTTGTTGGTTACGTTAGGAGACTCTTTAAGAGGAATGACTGTAAAACGACCGTTTTGAGACATTTTTTTAAGGTTTGTTTTATTTTAAATAAACCCAGAGATCTTCTGTTTTTGAAAAGTTATGAATGCTGAACGTTTTATGAAGATACTTTAAAAGAAATTGAGATAAAAAACGTGAACAGTTTCTTGAAAAATTTTAAACTGCGAGTAATAAAGTTAGTAAAAAGACCCAAAAGTTGGAAGGATCATTTATACCACGATAGTATTCTTAGACTAAATTCATGGATAAACTTAAGGAAAATCTGCTTTTTCATATCGCAATAAATTTGTTGACAGAAGTGGATTACATAGTAAGAAGTAATTCTGTTTTTTATTACCTATTTATTTTTATTTATTTATTTATTTTTGATATTGTCAATTTTGAGTTCGTTTTTATATGTTTTATCTCATCAGGGAGTTAAAACAATTTTGAAAAAATACAAATTTTTAATTAGTTTATAAACAATTTATTGTTTTTGCCCATATTGAAATATATTTTAATTATACTACAGAGTTTGAGGTGTTTCTACCACTGCAAGAATATAATTCCAATTCACTAGTATATAAGACATGTTAACTCGATTCTATGGCAGTGGTGCCTCTTCATTGATGAAGGTTGACATTGCCTATAACTTCTCTCCCCACATTGATGACCCGGACGTGATATGAACACGCCTACCTTGACAGAAACTCAAACTTCGATGGATTTTATTTTGTTTTGTTTTATTTTATCCGTCGTTGAGCAGTCGACCCAATTCTGGGTTTACGACTACTAATTTTCATCTCCGTAGCCTTGTAATTTTGAACCAAACCAGAAGACAAGGAAACTCCTGGATCAGTACCCCCAGTGGTATTGAGTTGTTATGGGAACATGGAAGACTGTGCGATTCGACAGATTTAACGTGCATCAGTCACCATTTATTGTACTACACGGGGAGTCTTCGGCCGGCAGGGATCAAAACCACGAACTCTTGGACATGGGCCCAGTGACCCACCAACCATGGATTTTCCACATAAAATAGTTGATTTGCTACTTGTGACTGCGACATTAACCACCTCCTCGCGCTGTTGCTACTCAGTCTTCATCACGTGCAACGTTGGCCGCCTGCATACACTCGACTACTAATGGCTACACAGGAGCAACCGCGACCGTGAACTTAATGCAGCTTTCACGATCAGCAAAGTACGGTGATCTTAATACAGCTCTCCCGGCTTCTTACAAAACAGTAATAAATCAACTAGTGGTATCCGTTCATCGAATTCTATCACAGATATAATTTTGGTGGGGGAGTACTGAAGTGTTTCTACCACAACAAAAATATAATTCCAATTCACTGGTATATAAGACATGCCAACTCAATTCTATGGTGGGGTGCCTCTTCATAGACGATGGTTAACATTGTCTATAATTTCTCTCCCTACAGAATTTAAGACTAACTCTTTATACTTGAGAACTTATTCAAGTTCAGTCACGTTTACAGATGATATTTAAAACTGGGCTCGAAAAATTTTTTACAGACTGCACCGGCCATGTTAATCAACAAAATACATACAAAATTTTACACTTCCGAGCATTTTTTTCCGATTGCATATTAGTGGTAACACATGACTGTACCAATAATTAACCTGACAAAAGAAATTTCATAATATTTTATCGACATCAAGGCTTTTATTTTAAATATAATTAAGAAGTATCACCAATTATTATTCAAGTATTAGGAAGTATGAACAATTAAGGATTAAGCACCCATTGATAGAGTGTATGCAATGATAAAGTAATGATATTAAAAAGAAGTAAAATTATAAAATACTATCAGCAAGTGCGAACTTCACATCATATTACTTTAAAACGATGTTATAAACTTTTATATTAATTATTTTTTTATGTACAATGTTTATTTTTTTCAACAAAAACAAGCATGGCAAGAAGAATGAATAAGCTATTTTTGTTTTATAAGCTCTTGTTTGTTTAATTAAAATAAAAAACGCTTTTGTCAAATATAATTAGTTTTCCTTTTTTTCCCTATCCTTTTGGTGTCGTTTATTCAACCTACCCGATATCTTGGCATTTTTCTTCGAAATTTAAGGGGCACATAATCGATATTTTACGCTATTTCTCATAGAGTATTAACATGCCCAGCCAGAGAGTAAAAATACACGCCCAATCAGAATGCCCCGGGCATGTCAGGGAATATAATTTTCGAGTCTTGCTTCATAAGCAATCCATCTTAAAAAAAGAATAAGTGAAATATTTCTAACTGCGAAGTTTGTAAAAAGCTCTAAGAGTTGCATGGATCATTATGGTCATCAATATTCGTAAGTTAAGTATTCCAGCCAAATTTCTAATAAGTTAAATAAATAAAAGTGAATAAATTAAAAAAAATAATTAAAATAATATCCCAGCATAATAAATATAAAATTGAAAAAATATCTCAGCACTTATAAAGAGCAAAAATTATAAACTAATATTAATCTATGTTTCATTTTTACAGAAAATGTGCCTTCTTCTTTTCATTAGAAAGAAATTTGTCAGAATCAAAAACCACAAAAAACATAGAATCAGACACTAAGGTAAAAATTTCAAATTTCTGTTTAGTTTTGCTATTATATCCTAGAAAAAATTTTATAAGATAAATCAAAATTAAATCTACTTATTCAGGGAAAACTGATCAGTAATCAGAAATGATTGTGGATAATATTTTTTCGAAACTTTATCTATTCAGTTGGTCTTAATATGTTTAATCAAGGAACAATTTCATGAAAACCCAAAAATTTTCAATAAATTACTGAATAATTAATTGTCTCATTTAAAAAAGTCTATCTTAGAAAGTAAACTTCGAAGAAATAATAAAAATATTAGAGGTAATTTAAAACAGTGCGCACTTTTGATAGACAATATAAAAAATATTAAATAATGCCACAGAAAGATTTTCTTTCAAATTTAATTATATTTAGCATCATAAAAGTTAAAAGATGAATTTATTGAAAAAATTACATAAAAAAAATATCCCAGCACTTATAAAGAACAAAAATTATAAACTAATATCATTAATCTACGTTTCATTTTTACTAAAAACGTGCCTTCTTCTTTCCACTAGGAAGAAATTTGTCAGTTTCAAAAATCACAAAAATCATAGAAAAAGAGAAAAAAAATCGAATTTGTGTTTAGTTTTAGTATTATATGCTAGAAAAAGTTCCTTCAGAAAAAATTACGGTAGAAAGTACTAGCACATTCGGTACAGCATCCGTAAAATCCATTTTACCATAAAACCCAGTTTTACCTTAAAATTTTATACTAAGACTTCTACAGTAATATTTTTTTAATTGCAGTGATTCAGAGATTTGTAGTATATATTTTTGTCCAAAAGTCACGGCTCATCAGAATTTTTGTTCCGTAAAATTTCATGGTAAAATTGGATTTAAAAAAGTATCGTGATTTGATCCATAATTTTTCACAGTGTAGTAGCAAAATTTAATATTCCAAAGAAATATGCATACAAGTTGCTACCACTAGAAATAAATGTGGGTAAAATGCGATAAGGTTAATAGTGCAGAATAGACTTCTACAATAAATATTAGCGAACAGTTTATTATTAATTTTTGAGGGATTTTGAAATTAAATAACTCATGTATCCTTCTTTCATCTATGATAAAATGATTGAAAAGTGTAATATTCCTTTAATCTTCAGTTGACGTAAAGCTTTCTAAAGTTCGCAATAACAGAATTCAAAGACTTTCAATGGCATTGTTTTTCTTTAACTTAGAACTTTTCCAAAACTGATCAAATTTAAAATTTTTTAGTTCCCCACCTGATTCAACAAAACCTATATATTTTTAATAAACCCTAATATAAAAGATACTTATTTAATTACCGATTTCTGAAAAAAAATAATCAGAACTTCGGAAATGCTAACTGAAATGTTAATTGCTTTTAACTGGGATTTTGATTATTATTGATATTTATCTTCAATTTAAAATAAATCTGAAAGGAAAATTCTTTAATGCTTCAGAATTCTGCTAAATATATTTTTTTAACCAATTATGGGTGTAAATTTTGCACATAATCTATATAAACGTGTAAAATAAAAAAAAATTGTCAGCATATAATTTGATGTTCATAAAGCTTTGACTTTCATAAACTGTTCGAAAAATTTATTTCGCTGATGTACTTTTGTCCGCAAAACTATTAGAATAATCAAAATTTTAATTTTAAACACTGATTTCATTTTAGTAATTTTTATCTTGATTATAAATAAACAGAGCGTAAGAGAGTTTTAATAAAATTAGATTTGACCGGGATAGCCTGGTCGGTAGGGCGCTGGGCCCATGTCCAAGAGTTCGTGGATTCAATCCCCACCGGCCGAAGATTCCCCGTGTAGTAAATGGTGACTGGTACAGGTTAAATCTGTCGGGTCACAAAGTCTTCCATGTTCATATAACAAATCAATACCTCTGGGGGCACTATTACAATTATTTACTCATATTGAAGTTAATAAAATAAAAAAATTCTTTTTAAACCGTTAGCAAACTACAATGGGTACATTTAAAACGTTTAATCAGCTTAGTATTTAAAAATAATACTTAAATTTTAATCAGAACTGTCTTACCTTTAAAAATCACTAAGTTATTTAATCATTAATGATTTAAGTTAAGATTTATGCTTTTTCTATATTTAAAATAGAAAATAAAGTTTGTTTTGAAATAAAAGGAAATAAATATTAAAAGTTGGTTGAAAATGTCATGTTTTATTTTATGACTAAAACTGTTATATTTGTTGAATAAGCATATGTATCAGAAAAACTGGCAACTAGTGTGCATTTACTTATCTAAACATTTTACGTTGCATTAAAATTAAATTTCGATTAGTTAAGAACCTTTGTTAAAATTCCTAAAATATTCTCTAATGGTTCTTCACAGCTAATATGTAAATAGGAAAATATAAAAGCTTTATACCTAATGCTCCTTGCAGTCACCTAACAATTAATTTTAAAGAATTCTGGAAAGATACAATAAATAGTTCAACGAAAATTGTATGCATGTTTTTACATTCTTCCACAAGATATTCTCAGTAGTTGCTGAATGAGTTGATAACTTTAATTTAGCAAGATTCTAACATTATTTACATTCCTTTCATATTTTTCTTATTTAGTTTCGTGTTATAAAATTACATGAAAAAGTGCGTAAAAATATTTGAATAAATTTATTCAAAGAAGTTAGGTCTTAAAAATTATTTCCACGATACTTTAAAAGTTATTTGAAAGCAACATAGTTAGAAATGCCAGTTGTAACTTGAATTTTCGTTCTTAAGATTTAGTTTGAAAAAATGAACATAATTATTTTTCGTTTAAAGTTTAAGTGAATTAAAAACTTAAACTTTTAAACATATTTCAAAGTTAATCATTTATCTTTATAGTAAAACATAAGTGCTTAAGCATAAAGCAAATTTAAAGTTTTAAGTTTATAGTTTCTAGACATTTTTATTTTAAACATCTTTTTTTTTAATTTCATGGCTATTGCACATAATAATAAATGATATAACAGTTTAATATTTACTTTGTCTAATGTGAAAAAAATTTCTGAATCAATAATTTTATTTTGGATTATGATAGAATATGACCACTCAGAAAAAAGCATTTTAGATTCAAACTAAATGAAGGTAAAAAATTAAGAATGTTTATTTTATTCAATATTACAAAATCATAATTTTTAAAGCATGGTCCGTTTTTTAAAAACTTTTAGAATTTAAAAATAAAAACAAATTATAGTTTGAGGATTATAAATTTGATTGAAATATTACTTATTCAAAAGCTATGAAATTACTCTTTTAGAGTAATTCTTTTACGAGATAATCAGATTTGTTATGCCCGTAAAATTTATGGCAACTGAGTTAGTTTACCGTAACAAAAATTTTTACAACAAAAAGTTGTTGCATGTGTTATCTAAGCAGTCTTTTCTGGTACTTCTGTGAAGTTAAAACTTTATCTGATGTGAATACATCACGGGGGTTAAATTTGTACAGATCAATCATCACGGGGATTCGAACTTGGATCACTTCATTGGGGGACGAGCGCTCTGTCCCCTGAGCCACTGAGGCATAAGTGTCATATTATGAGGAAATAGTGATAGTGAAAATGTCGCCTCAATATTGTATCAATTTGACAATAAAAAATTGCAGTTTTATTTATACCATGTTCAAATCCATAAAGTACCGTCATTCGGGGCTACTTTGTGCAGCGGGGGCTACTTTGTGCAAATTCGAATTTGGCATTTTTCAAGTGCTGCTATTCNCCAGTTATGAATATAATATCGATAAATTTTACTAAAGTTTGAATTAACATAGTTTGTTTGCATGTCAAAGTTCAAAAACTGCGAAATCCTGCACAAAGTAGCCCCGAATGACGGTAATTGCTAAAAAATAAGAGCAAGTATAGAAAATAATGATAAAATGATTGGAGAAAAGATTTTACGGTCAACTAGCAGTTTTAATTCGTATGTGTTTCGGGGGGAAAAAGGGAGTAAAACCGTATTATCAACAAAACGGGTTTAAACCGTTAAATTTGCGGAGGAGTTCTGAAAACTTAATAGGTATTCCTTGAATTGCAGATTTAGATTCTATATATATATATACATACGTGTGTGTTTGTATTATTATTATTACAAAGCACTAATTAAGAAGCATGTGTGACTCTCGTGTACTTATAATTTATTTATCCAGATGGTTTGAACTATAGAATTAATTAATAATTTTCCCTTTACTTTTCTCATAAAACTATTTTAATAAAATAGTACCGTCATTACATGTATACATTAACATTATATGCAACAATTTGTATATTTTCTAATTTATATATCTATTAATTTCTATATTATTTTAACTTATATATCTTTAATTCATATACTTTTAATTAATATATTTTTTAAATGAAATTCTTTTAGGAATTTTTGAAAATAAATATGTTTTGAACACAAATGTAAAATATTTATGCATGTATACAGAAATAATGCATTTTGCTTTTTCTAAGCCTAAAATAACTCTTTCTAAACTAGATAAAAAAAAATCAATATTGATATGGCTATGCATTTTGAATTGCATAAAAACCATTAAAATTTATAAACTTATTTCCTCTTTTTGGTTTCAATTTATGAAAAAAAAAACGCTAATTTTATTGAAAAACCTGACGAAATGGTAACCGAATTCAGTTTAAGCTAACCTCCAATTCAGATATTAACACGATTTTCTCTTTTATTTCAGCAATTTTTCAAGGCAATCGGAAGAATGAAATATTCAATTTTCCACTTTCTCCGCCATCGATCGAAAAGAGAGTCTTTTTGGTCTAGCATTTACAAGAACTCAATCAGAAATTCCAGATGCTCATTTGTTGCATCCTCGGAAAAAGAATTAGGATTTTAATAATAGATCGTGTTTGATATAAGAAGTTTTGTTCTAAAGCAATCCACCAACATGAAATTTAGAGCGTTATTTATTTACGAGAAGATATTAGACAAGGTGTATTTAATTTTCTCATCAAATGTTGTTTGAATTGTCAAAAACGGAGAATTTTCTTCTATATTTTATTTACGTCCACTAGAGCTGCGCAATGGGCTGTTGGCGTCGGTATGGAAACCATCCTTGAGGATGATCCGAAGACACGCCATCGAAGTTTTGATCCTCTCCAGAGGGGATGGCTCCCCTGCTTTGGTAGCTCGATGACCTGCGCGAGAAATTGAGCGCTTTATGGTAGAACAGTTTAATGATGACCGATACCGCGCTCCCTCGGTCCCTACACAGGCTGATCAAAGTGGTCACCGACACGCTTCGTGACAGCAGCCAGTGATGCCAGACATTAGGAACCGTGTCTTTACGATCAGTCTACGGCGGGACTTTCTTTTATAGCATATTGTCATATTTATATTACTAAATGTCCTCACGTTTTTGTACCTTTTCGTCAAAAAAAAATATATCAGCATTTTTTTATTTTGAAGCAATAACATTTTTAACACTTGATATTGATAAATACTGCTTATAGTATTGCATTTAGACTTAATCCTTATCTTTTGCTCCAATTCTAATAATACAAGGAACCTTCAAATTTCAGAAATAGTCATTTAATTGAATTCAATAAGGGCATAGAAATTCCAAAGATGTAGTATAGAGTAGCCTATATATTATTCCAATGCTCATTTAGACTCATTTTCGTTGAAAAATTTTGGAATATAATCCTATGATGATAACAGATCTTGATTGGTACAAGAAGTTTTGTTCTCTAAACTACAGAACAAAACCTCGAGTCATCAATAATAAAACAAAATTTAGTTTTTTTCTTAACGATAAGCTATTAAGAAACATAGGAAATTTTATAGAGATATATAAAATTTTCTCTTAAAATTTTGTTCTAATAGTAATTTTTTTAGATAAAAGCAGATATTTGCACATTCCCGAAAATTTTTTACATAGCGTATTATACTATGCGTCTTCAGAAATTTCTCTTTGGTGTCCTTTTTTTCAAAGCCTATAAAATTTTTTAAACAAATTTGATTTTGAGCACTTAAAATTTCTTTTTTAAAATAAATTTTATCTGAAAATGATAAATGTGATAAATAAAATGATAAATATATTTTTTTTTTGACAAATGCTATCTGAAAGTCATTTTCTAAAAAAATTATTTAAACGATTTGTTCAGGTTTCATAGTACTGCATTTAAACATATCCACTGAGTTTTCTCTAGTTTTAATTCTACAATAAACCACGAGCCGTGATGAATCAGGGGATAGAGCTCTCGCCTTCAAATAAGAAGAATCGAGTTCGAATCCCAGCGATGGCTGATCGAAACAAATCCGCATCTGTCTTAGACAGACCACAGTGTGGGCGTGAAATATCCTCAGTGGCAGACGGATCATGGGTTAAATTCTCTTTATAGTCAGACTAACCGTGGGAAGTTCTCGTGGTCTTCCTCTCCATGTAACGCAATTGCGGGCTAGTTTCACCAAAAAGTCCTCCCAGAAGGCAAATTTCTCCAAATACTTGATCCAGGAGCTCCTTTGTCGTCTGGATTGGGTTCAAAATTGCAAGGCTACGTAGTTGAACATTAATAGTTGTAAACTCATAAATTGGGTCGGCTGTTCAACAAAGCTTATAAAATTATAAAATAAAATAAATCATCAAACTTGAAAAATAATTCACTAAACCATTATTTACTAAAAATTCTAGAATCTTCCAAAGATATTGGCAGAAGAGTCTGATATCTTATTCAAATGTTCATTTGGATTCATTTCCATATTAATCTCAGGAAAAGAACTAGGATTTTAATATTAGATCTCATTTGATATGAAAAGTTTTGTTCTTCAATCTACAGAATAGAATCTCTATTCGGCAACAAGAAAGGCAAAATTAAGTGCTTTGCTAAAAGGAAAGATATTAAAGCAATAGAACCTTTGAAGAGGTATATTTAACTTTCTCATAAATTATTTTAAGGTATTCGAAAGCAGAGACTGCAATTTTCTTCGACAGTATATTAAACTCCTCAGATATTTCACTGTTGCATATGTCTTGTTATAAATTTTTTTAAGGACATTTTCACGGAACAATAATCTGCTGAATTAATTTTACACTAATCTAATTTGATGAAAAAAGTTAAAAGGAGTTAATCAAAAATTATTATTTGTGAGTCAATAAAATTATTTATATTTTTGGCTGAAATAAGTCAATCGTGTTTTTTTTTCAGCACGATAGTGAGTTATACATTGTACCGGAAGTAATTTATGATTTAATCTAATTATTTATATATTTAGACGAAACTTACGACTTAACCAAATTATTTTTGATTTCGGATGAAAAAAGTCTATCATATCCTTTTTAAACGCAATAGGGTATATGGAAGTTATTTATTACATAATACAGTCAAACTCCGCTATAGTGAACCTTCAAGGGACCAAAATTTCGGTTCACTATAACCGGGATTTCACTATATCCGTTCCTAAAACAATTTTAATTAATCTTCCCCCCTCTTATTACACATTATTTAAATAAATGACCAATAAAATGTGATACAAAAATGACTGAAAAATAATACGTAGGAACAAAAATGTGTTAACTGATATTTTTTATTATTCTTTCCCTTGCGTAAAAAAAAAAAAGTTAGTAATCCTTTGCGGATGCGCAATCCCCAACAACAACTATGGAAACACTCCCCGACTCTCCGATAATTTTTCCTGAATTTATATTATTCTGGTTTTTAAACCTGTTTAACCATCCATTCGAACACAAAAAAGTAATCTCACCAAATCGCTTAGTTAATTCATAGGCTTTGACTTCAAGCATTCGTCCAGATACTGGAAGATTACGTCTTCTTTGAATGCTGAACGAATTCAATAATGCCATTCAATAAAGAAGCAAACAAGAAAAATGCTTATTGATACATTCCATGCTGTGGGTGGTTTTAAAAATTGGTGTACGTATTTATTTTGAAGTAGAAATTTCAAAATTATTACAAAAAAATGAAGAAAATAAATCAGTCGAAGACAGAAAAAAGTTCATAATATCAAACTTCCTCTCTTGTTTAGGTTTACTATATCCCCAAAAAATAATATTATACGTGTGTAGCAGGCCACGGGAACGAACATTTCTTTCACTATATCCGAGAGTTCACTATAAACCGTGTTCAATATAGCGGGGTTTGACTGTATAAATAATGATCTGACAAAATTAGCTTATAGTGCTATTTTCTTAACACGATAGTGGGCTACAAAATGTACGTGAATTTGTTTATGACTTACCTAATTACTTATGTTATACGATGAAATAAGTCTATCGTGTTCAATTTAAGCACGATAATCATCTACAGTTTGTACCAGAAGTTTATTTATGACTTAATCTAATTATTAATACTGTTGGCCAAAATAAGTCTATCATGTTTCCTTTTTAAACACGGTAGTGATCAGTGATCTACGTGATGTAGTAAAATTTATTTATGAATTAATTCAATTATTTATGCTGCTTTCAGACAAAAAAAGTCCGTTGAGTTTCTTTTGAGCACAATATTGAGCTATTAATCTTATAAAGAAAGTTATTTAATAATTAATCTTCTCCTTTATGTTTTTCAACAAAAGAAGAATTTATGTTATTCAATTAAATACATAACATTTTAATAATTTTTGGCAGATTACATTGTACAAAGACAAAATATAAGATTAATTTGCATTTAATTGTGCAGTTGTATATTGTAAACAGCGTTTTTCCACGAAACAGCATATACAATGTGTAATTTAAACACAGTGAAATCAAAGTATATATAATATCGTGTATACAATACGTAATTTCAGCGTTTTAACAAAATAAAATTATTATTTTATTAAATACACTAATTTCATAACAACTTCTGTTTTTAAAGAAAGTAAGCAGGTAATTAAACGTAGAAAGGAAATTGGTTTCTATTTTGCTATTATATAAATGTTTTTTCTGCAATACAGTTTATAAAATACAGTAAACACTATGAAATAATATAAAAATGTGTAGATGCCAGTAATTGAAAGGAATCATTCAATTAAATTTATTCAATTTGATTCATAATTGCCTGATTAATTTGTTTAAAATATTTCTATAGAATATGACACTAATCTGCCTATAATTATACCATAAAAAGATGTTTCTTCACAGTTTAGAATATAAATTGTTGTAAAAACTGTAAAAGAATACGAGAAAGAGAAGTGAAATTAAATCAGAATGAATTTTATTTTAAAAAATGAATATCTACTGGAAATTAAATATATAAAAAGTTTTTCATCACAAAGACACACGAAATATAACGTGACTAAATAAAACTTTTCTCGTAAAAACGAAGTTCTTGTTAATATCACCATATCGACGAAACCATAAGTGTGCAAAGATACCAACACAAGATAGAAGTATACTGTAAAAATAAAAGTATGTACTAGGAAGATATGTTAAATATTTGTCAAAATCGGTAATGGAGTGTAAAATCTAAAAATAAGATAGTGGAAAGAAAAAAGTTTGCAAAGTAATGGCTTTTAATTTTCAGCTTGCTGCCTGTATAACTGGGAAAAAGACTGAAGAAAAAATTGAAATTCTCAAATCGATTCAATGCTATTAAAGTGCAAATGGAGGTTTTTTAATCTTTTAGTAGTAAAATGAGTTTGTGCCTGTGTAAGAATCTATCTAAACATTTATACGAATTCATGAATAAAACCTCTCAGTTCAATTTGGTCGCAATAAATTGATTCGTTTAAATTGTTCTCCAATAAAAAGAAAAGAGACCCAAGTTAGATTTAAGAAAATGCTTGAAATAAAAGGAGAAGAAAAAAATTTCGAATTCAATTGACTGCGGTTTTCTTAAATCACTAAGAATGTTTAAATCGATTTTTTTTTTCGAGAATTAATGAAATGGGATTTTTAAAGTGTTGGCGCTGTTAAATGTATGACTAATTAATTGTTTGAAGTTTTGATTGTTTGATAAACATACTCCTCTTATTACAAATTCTTTTCTGGTACCGATTCTTTAATTTATTTTGTTGGAACATAACGTGAATTTGAAATTTATCTTAATCTAATAGCTATTGAATTCTTCATCTGTTATGCATGATGGAATTCCTGCAGATTGAGCCTGGTCAGCTATGCACTGCGGTTGCTTAACAATATTTTAGACTAGGTTCTATCTACTATTAGAAATTTTGCATTGTATTAAACTATAATGTAGTTCAAACTTGCTGCAACTTTAATAAGGTACTAAGTCGAATAACACTATCGTGTAAGTGATATTACCTGAAACTTGATCACACGATATTATAGTATACTTTAAACAGAAATTAGGCTGAGTTTTAAAACTTATTAATATTGCAGCAAATTTGCATCGTTTTATGATTCAACGTTGAACTGATATTTCCTGTATCATTCTACAAAGTTTTAGCAATTTTGTATTTTTTTGAGCAATTATTTAATTTCAAAGAAACCATTATTTATGTTGCACGTGTTGATAATAATTTATTGCTCCCCATTTAATATTTAGTTCTTCATTTTAAGAGTTCAATAAAAATGGGAAATAAAATACTTTCTTCTATGCAATTAACTTATATACTTGCTAACAAATCTTTTATAATATACACTGGTGTCATTGGTGTTAGAATTTTTATATTAGTTTGATTTTCTCTGGAACTACCCGACAAATTTCTGTAAAATTTGGTTTGAATATAGGTAGATATAATACAAGAATAATAACTATTCATTAGTTATAATATCAGATTTGGATAGGAAAGATTTGGACAGAATTAGGAAAAACAATGATTTAATAGAGGGTATGCCCCCCCCGTATACAGGCCATACACAGTAATTTCATTCTGGAAATAAGGCAGTTTATGAGTTTATGAGGTAGTTTGAACTAATGTGTTAGTAACGCTGTTTACTGACGCTGGATGGTTCTNGGGGGGGGGGGGCTATATGGTGCTATTGTTATCTCAAAAGCATCCCCGACTTGCTTTATAGAGTTGATGGCTGGTACCCCGAAAAAGCGTGAAGTGGCATAAGCCATAATCTTTGGCTTGACCATAACTCGATTTTGGTCCGAAATGCTCCGTGTGATGTCACATTTTCTTCCATTATTTTTAAATCGGGGCGCACTGCACCCCTGAAAACACAAGCTTAGGACTTCAAGATCAAATTCATATACCTTATACCAGTCGCAGTAACTCTTTCAAAGAAGTGTGAGGTGTACGGGAATCCCTTATTATGCCTACCCAGACCACCAAACCTCGGCCATAATGATAGATTTTTCCGCATTAGTGGCAAGTAGCTGGTCGCTGGCTCTTTTTTATCTGAAAGTACATCGAGAACTAGTGGTCAGACTCAAGCGTGACACATCGTTGAGGAAAATATTCGATCATTGATTCATGGTCCAATTTCTATGATCTCTGCACCATTCTAAATGGACTCTTCTGTTGACAGACGTCAGCAGGACACAAACAGCAGGTCTTCTAGCTCTCACTCTCTCTCGTGAAGCCGCCTGGGAACAGTAACCCTTAAAACTCAGCTTCCTGTGACAAATAGAGTTCATGTGAGAGCTGAGAAGTTGCAACATCCCTGTTACTCCTCGCTCTAATCTACAAATACTGATAATCGTTGTCCGTTGTAGCCCTTGACCGATCTTGGTCAGGCTTTTTCTATACAGATCTGGAATCCGGAAAATGTTTCCATCAGGGATTTGAGCATTAAGTTGAGTTAGCGACTGTCCAGCATGTCTGTGTCTTCCCTGAATTTGCTTTTTATTCCATCATTTAAATGTTGGCTGTGATTCACTATTGTTGTTTGAAATTAAATAAAGGAAATCGGTTAAGATTGCTGCAGAAAAAAAACCCTGAGAAATTCGGCAAGATATTCGCGCGAATGAAATCCTTATAAAAACTAATCTTTTACTAGTTTTTTAACTATTTTTTTACCAGTTTGGGGTACAGAGAAAGCATTTTTGACTTTTGTCAAAGCTTTCTCGATAGAAAGAGTTTTGCATTTTTGTGACAATTCAAGGCTATTACCCCCTGATGACGTCAGCCTTGATTGTCATATTTTTTCATTTTTTCAATTTTTACTAATTTTTCTTCGTCTCATGTATTCTTTTACTAGCTCCGCCCACACAATTACGCCATCGTTTATATTTTTGCTTCGAAGCAATAATTTTACATTTCGCTAAGTTGCTCTAAGGAAATTCTATAAAGTATGCAAATTTTCTTAATTTTGAACACCAGTGTATTTTGAATTTCTTCAAATTTTCAAAGTACTTAATTTGGGGTCAATTGATTAATGAAAAAGGGTATATCTTTCACAGGGAAAAATAAAATCAAAGCTCTTCAAGTGAATAAAAAAAGTTTGAGTTCGGGGCTTTGACTTCTCAGCCAAATCTTCGAAAATCCATAACTTCGCTTTTATGAAACTTCGCCGATCCATATATTCGCTAATACAGAAATTCTCTAGTCTATAACTTCACAGAACTTATTTTTGATTCTATTAATATTAAATTAATTATGAGTTTAATGCTTTAGAACATTAAATTTTTTTAAGTTAACATTAAGCTTTTATTTAATCTTATTTTCTGAATTAAAATTTAAAAACATGTGAAAAAATATTTAATTCAGCATTTTTACCTTCATTAAAATTAAATTAAATAAAAATTTAAAGCTTTATAACATTAACTTTTCTAAAATAAATTATGAATTTGAACTTATTGAAATTATATGCTGTAAATATTCTTCCTTAAAATTAAAGTATAAATTAATTATTAATTAATAATTTAAGATTCTGAACTTGCGAAGATTTGCACACGCAGAATTTTGTTAGCGTTTTGTTCATGTGGATTTAAGGCCAGGAGGTCTTGTGAGTTATTATTCGATTCTTGCCGCATTTCTCAGAGAATATACTTTATTAAGAAATATATCTTGTTAGATCTAATTCATAAAAGCATAACAACTAAGCATGAAAGTAATTTATTTATGAAAAAGTAACGAAAGTTTAAAAACTGGATGGACGTTAAATGTACTTATAAAACAGGACAAAGAGCCTAACAAATAAAGACAACGCCTTTATAATTAAAAATGAAAACTAATATTTTAAGATATTTATTTTCAGGATTCAAGATATATTTTTCTTTACTGGGCATATATATATATATATATATATATATATATTCCACAAAATGCGGACTTTTAATTCTACCACCTTTTTTTCTTAATTAGTAAGCTCAATATTATTTTTCATGATCAAATCCCGAAAAATAAAATAGGCATGCAAACATTTCAGCAGTATTTTCTATGATTAAAATGTTAGCGAAGATTGNTTTTTTATTTATTTTAGGTAATTAAAATATACCAATATGTTATTCCCTCACTTGTCCCCACTGTCGATTTAAAAGAAGAAAAAATTGTTTCTGAAATAAAAATAAAAAAATTTACAAATTCGTGTCTTATATTTCAGACTATTGAAATATAGAATTCAGAAAATCAATTTTAAATTTAATTTCCGATAAAAATATTAACACAGCACTATTTTAAACTTTGTCCCTAGTGTTTCGCGTCATTCCCACACAGCAATGTTCTTATCACCTGCAATCTTCTTAGAATAAAAATATTTTAATAAAAACTTCAGAAGTTAACAACTGGCATCATAGAACAAAATTGCAGTATGTTTCCATCTTCAACTTAAAGAAGCTTTGCTGTGGAATAAATTTGAATGAATCAAACCAGG
>NC_092215.1:45577371-45639152 GCF_043381705.1 Parasteatoda tepidariorum | reverse complement strand
TGATTAATATTTTTGTAAATTGTGATGATCCCAGATAATGCAACATTGGGGTGCTTTTTTAAATATTAAAAAGTTATATCAGAAATGCCTTTTCTTTTCACAAAACTATGGCTTCTATTCATAATGACGTTTTGTGCCATTTTCAGAAAGATCCTGGAGAGTACTGGCAAAAAATAGGCTAGCTTTGGCCAAAAAGTTGACTGTTTCTAACTCACAGCAGTTATGAAAATAGCATATTATTCGCAAAAAGCATTATTCCTTACGATAACAGATCCTTCAAAAAGCAGGCCTAGGAAATTCAGTATCAAAATAATGCTATTTCTATTGATTATGTTTTCTGGTGAAAAAGAATGTCTTATTTATTCGAGTTAGGATAATAATTGAATTTCCAGCCTTTATTATTTCTTTTTTTTAAAAAATGCTCTAGGAAATGGTGGCTTCTTTTGGATTAATAAAATAATTGGATTGTGGTTACACCAATAAGATATATTTTTTGCATGCTCAACTCTGAAAACAATGGATTGTATAATGAAATATTAATAATTAATAAAGAAATTTAAAAATAAGAGAAAAGGAATCCTCAAGTAAAATTTAGAATCAATACAAGTGTTTTCAAAACTAAAAATTTATATAAAAGCATTCTTTGTAGTTGTTGTTTTTCCCTAAAAAAATTATTTCAAAATGAATAAAGTTGTCTTAAGGAATTTAACCGTGCCTTTACAATATTTAAAATCTATAATTTCCTTTTGCATGAACTAATAATTAATTTGTGACATAATTATTAAGAGATACTCTAGATGAATCATATAACTTCAAAAACCATGATATATAGAAATTAGTCTTTCTTCTTTTATAGACTAATAATAACTAATAACATAACGATCAGAAGAGACTTTGGATATACAGTCAAACTCCGCTATAGTGAACTTTCAAGGGACCAATATTTCGGTCCACTATAACAGGGATTTCACTATATCCGTTCCGCAAATAATTTTAATTAATCTTACTTAGTAACAAAAATGTGTTAACTTTTATTTTTTATTATTCTTTTCCTTGCGTGCAAAAAAAATTAGTAATCTTTAGCTGATGCGCAATCCTCAACAACAGATATGGAAACCGATAATAATCTGCGATAATTTTTCCTGAATTTATATTATTCCGGTTTTAAACCTGTTTAACCATCCATTCGAGCACATAAAAGTAATTTCACCAAATCGTTTAGTTAATTCCTCTGCTTCGACTTCAAGCATTTGTCCAGATACCGGAGGATTGCGTCTTCTTTGATTGCTGAACCAATTCAATAATGCCATTCAATAAGGAAGCAAACAAGAAAAATTTTTATTGCTACATTCCTTGCTGTGGGTGATCTTAGAAATTTGTGTATGTATTTATTTTGAAGTAGAAATTTTAAAATTATTACAAAGAAAATGAAGAAAGAAAATCAGTTTAAGACAGAAAACGTTCCTAATATCCTAACTTCCTCTCTTGTTTTGGTTCACTATATCCACAAAAAATAACATTATACGTGTGTAGCAAGGCACAGGAGCGAACATGGCGTTCACTATCCGGGAGTTCACTATAAACCGTGTTCACTATAGCGGGTTTGACTGTATTATATACTTTAAAAAACAAGCAAACTTTCATTATAAATGAATTTTTCATTTCGTATAAATTCTTAATTTGCTGAATAATGAATAGGAAATATTCTGGATAAATCTTACACTTTCAGAAACTATCTTTGAAGTGGAGTTAACCAAAAAAAAACTGACCAATTTGAATAACTTTTGATTTAATAATCTTCACATTCTAGGACCTAATCTTAATGGTTCGTGGGGGTAATCTCAAATATGCTAATTAATTAGTGCCGACGATATTTGAAATTACGAAATCAGACACAAAAACGTACTTTTTCTAAATAAACATACCTTTTTTTCGACCGATTTGATTTCTGACCACAAAAATGTTGGGGATTGCCGCACTTTGAGAAATATGGTCCCAATAGTTTTGTTTGGAAAGCACTCCTCAGTTAGGACTCCGTAATGTTTATTTTACTTTCTGCGTATTTCGCAATATCTCGAGAAAATTTGAAGCAATTTGAAAAATATTTACACTTAATTATAAAATTCGTTTATTCCGAAAAAATTCCTTGAAAAAAATAACTTCTGTGCCTGTCTGGAAGCAATACTAAGCATGAATTTGATGAAAAAATTGCCACTTTCAGAAAAATTGTAGCTTATTTCTTTTACGTTATTAACACATATTGAAAGTAACTTCGTTTAAACTTTATTATTATTGCCATCATTTATTATAAGTTTTAAAGAAAAACAACTATGGAATAAAGATTTAAGGTTAAAAAAGAATAAATATTCTCTCATTAAAGGTAACCACATACAAAAATCATTTATGTCAAAATATGATAGATTGATTTTATTCGGAATACAACGAAATGAAAGTTTGGAACTTTCATTTGATATATGAGGATTGGATGATGCCGATTTGAGTAAGCACTAGCACTGCTTTTGTAGTGAAAAAAAAGCATCGATTTAGTTCTTTTCTTTACCGGAGGCTGAAAAATATGAAACTCTTTTCAAAAAAGTTAGAAACTAGAAAAATTATATGTTAAGAAAACATTCATAAAAGGTTATGAAAATATTTTTGAGTAACTGTGAAACTTGTGTGCGATTCAAAAATGTATATTTCGATTATATTTGTTTTTGACAGATTGAGTTTTGAGATAATAATTCTCTTCTATTCGCTCAATCGAGAAGTATTGTTTTGAGAATCACTGATAGTTAAAAATTATGTTAAAGAATAATGATTTGATTTTTGGTGGGGAAGGAAAAAATTTCATCACCACTACCCTGAGTTGGCGTGATTTAAATCACTTAAACAATTATTAATTATAGTTGAAACTATAATGGTAGTTGAAAAGTTGGCGAAATTCATGAATCAAATTGCAATTTAAATCACTTGATTTTTAAAAAAAAATAAATCGTTGATTTGAGATAAAATTTTTTAAAATGAAAAATCATTGATTTAAGTTGAAATTATTTTTAATTAGATAAATTCTATCGATTTTTATTTTACTTCTCCAAAACAATATGAATGTTACCAACTCACCACTGCAATTGTGATTACATTTATAGTTTGGAATAATCACATAAAAAATTAATTTAACTATTTTTGTCTTTTTTGGATTATTTTCCAACAGGGAATGAAAGTAAAGAAATGTTTGTTCAAGTAATAAACAGAACAGATTAATTTTAGTCTTAACTTTTCTGAACTCATCTAAACATTGAATCACAATAATTTTTATAATTTATTTAAAAACTTATAATGAGTAAAATGTATTGCTATTTTTTAAAGTTTTTGAGGATTTACAGTGAATTCAGAGTAGGACACGAAAGTGCAACACATAATAATCATCAAAATTCAATCAATTTCATCTTTTGTCCCAATGATATAGCAGAAACTATTTATATGATTTCGATTTTTATGAGGCTTTGAAATGAGCGGGTGTTTGGTAAATAACTAAGTTATGAACCCTAACACAGAAAACTTGGTTTTAATATGGATAATTTTAAAACATCACTTTTTAAGCTTATATTCGTGTAGTAATGCCCGTTATTAATCGGATGTGGATTTATAATGTAATTTACGTATGAGCTTCTAGTGTTACTTATTAACTTATAGTATTATGCATAAACTTGAAGCGTCATGCATAAACTTTAAGGGTTATGTACAAATTTACAGTGCTATGTATACAGTTCAGTGTTATGTCTTAACTTCCTGTGTTATACATCAACTTATAGTTTTATGTATTAAATTCTAGCCTAGTATTAACTTAGCGTCCTTGTAAGAAAACGGTTATTTTGTCACATAAGAAACAAGTGGCAGCACAAATGCTTCATTATTTTGATTCATATTTGAAGTAGCGAGATAACTAAATGAAATAATAATAGCATAAATATTAATGCATGGATCTAAGGTAAAGCTCATTGTTTCTTAAACTGGTAGGTATCAGAAAAAAATATCCATGTTGTACTCTTTTTTTTCATACATGTGTTTCTCATATATAAAACACTATTTAAGGGTTGACTTCTCATTGGTACGTATTGACTTAAAGCATTATATATTGACCTCCAGTATTATGTATCAACTGCCAGTGATGTGTATTAACATGGAGTGTAAAATATACAAAAAGGAACACATTACAAAAATTAACTTCTACTTAAATCTATATTAAATTTATGTCTTATTATTCATAAAATTCTTCCGAGAAATTATTTTTGGAATAGAATTTTTATATTAGCAATTGAATTATAGTTTCGAAATATTTATCTTTTTATGTTTCCTCAGAAATATAATTTTAGCGCAGAATAAAAATCTTTTTAAAACGGCTTTCTTTGAGGAAACAAAAGAACTCCTGTTTGCTTTTTTAGGGACAAGGAAAAATGAATTATAGGATTTTCCAATCCATTCAGCTTTGTTTATTAAACTTTTTTGCATTTTTATTCTTTTAGCATATTCTGCTGAGAATGTCTTTACATAAAAGGTGACAAAGTGCTTCGAATAATGAGTGAAAGAACATGAGGCGAAATCTGTAATCAGACGAACGCCTTTTGAATAATGGGTAAAATAAACCTTATTTTCAGAATTTTTTTTTCTTCAGGTAAGAAAGCTGCGTTTGGAGAATAAAAATTGTGATGATAAAAATGGCTCAAATCTTGGGATGAAAGTGTAACAACATTTCTAGGACATAATTGGTTCTTATATTACGTTTTTTGATGAGCCGAGGGAATATTAGAAAACCCAAATTGGTTTGGGAAATATATCTCTCACTTAATGAATTTTCCGTTAACACAGACAAAAATAGAGATTTATGATAATAGAGTTGAACAAAAGAGAAAAAAACTGGCCAAGTAATGATAAATATAAATTGCTGAATGTAAAGTTTAATCCTTTAAATTGTCTTTACCTTTACACGGATAATAAAGAATTCGGAAAAATTACCGTACTATATGGTAATGATATTTCTAGTAAAAAAACCCTCATAATTCTGGTTAATAAAACCAAAATATATACGGTACTTGAACCATTCATTTGGAATTTTTTTCCGCTTATATTGTAATGGTTTACCGGAAATTCTGATTTTGAAAATATAGCTCTTATTACTACACATTTAGAAAAAAAAATGTAAAACTAAAAAGTCTTAATCTCAAAAAATACGAAACTGAAAATCCTTAAACTTAAAAAATATAAAACTAAAAAACCTTAAACTTGAAAAATATAAAGCTAAAAAAAAACCTTCAAACTTAAAAAATTTAAATCTAAAAAACCTTACACTTGAAAAATATAAAACTAAAAAATCTAAACTAAAAAATATGGAACGAAACAATATAAAACTGAAAAAATAATTTAACCAAATAAACGGTTTTAACTTCACGTTCTTAAGTATCAAAATTACCAAACATCATCTCATTTAAAAGCTTTTATCTGACATTATAGGATCATATTTTATTTTTAATTTTTCTAAAATCATTACCAAAGTTTATCGGTTAAAATTACAGAACCTTTTTGTGTTCCCATACAGCCCAAACCATAGCAAATTTTACCATATTCTGGTAGTTTTGACCATAATTTTTCATTCTTCATCAGATAAACATGAAGCCGAATTAGCTTCATTTCTTTCTATTTGTTTCTCTTTTTATCTTTGTTTGGCAACCATTATATTTAGCTTCATTTAAATCAATTACCTTGCATGCTATGTTTTTTTAAATTCTGAATTTGACGCTGCATAAAGAATCAGCATCCTGTAAACATAAAGTATATCATCATACAACATAACATAAAGAATCAGCATAAAGCGTAGCATAAAGTAACTAAATTTGGTGGATATTTCATTTTATACTGATATTTAAATAATAGAGTTTCACTTTTCTTCGAAAATATTTCCAAAAAGGCATATTTAATGTGATGAAGATGTTTCCTTATTTTCTAAATTTAAACTCGAATTCAAAACTCAAATTCAAGTCGAGAATTCATTCAACTAAGATTTTTATATTTACATCAAAACAGTTTTTTGTTTGCTTAAATTTATTGACTCTCGTTTTAATCCATCAATATAACAGCAAAGCAGATGAAAATGACTGAAACATAAATGTTTTAACAAAAGGTTACAATTAAATACATTCTGTTAATTTCTTTCGGTTCAATTATATAAATTCCCTTCTATTAAGTCATTTTCTATTGTTAATTCCATTTTACTGAAAATCCACTATTAATCTTTTTTGGCCAAAATACATATCATCTATTGATATATTTATTTTTATTCAATTTACTATTTCATCTTCAACGAACATCGCAAAGTTGATAGAAGTTTTTACCACTGAATTAATTAAATGCTGCTATCTTGTTTTCCCCCTCAGGAAAAATCAATATATGTACTTTTCCATTAATAATATATCTTGAACGATTTTTCAATTTACTTCAATGGTACTTAAAATTTTTTTCTTTACACAACAAACAAATAAGTTTGAAAAGCAAAGAAAATTAATGTGATATATTCTTTTATTCAGTGAAAGGAAAGTTTAGTTCGGATACTTTTAATAATGGTAGGTCTAAAAGAAAGCAAAAATGAATCGTTTCTTTTGCTAAATGCAAAAGAATTACAAAAGATTGCTAGAAATAAAGCAAAAATGAATCGTTTGTTTTGCTAAATGCATAAGAATTACCAAAGATTGCTAGAAAGAAAGTTAGAATTGTATGATAAAAAAATTACATTTAATTATAGAAACATGTAGATACTGCATTATTATGGAATACATTTAAATTTTATACATTTTCTTTTTGTTGTTGTTTTTTAAGTTTCTTGCCAATATCAGCAAGCCTGCTTAAGAAATCAAGCGAATTTTAGGCAGAGGGTGAGTTTCTTATTTTTCAGTGTCACCATCTATGGCCAAAAATACAATTTCAGCCACGCACACGTCACAGCTTGTTTATGGGGCGGACCCATTCTTACATCCATTCATTCTTCCACAGATCTAAATTTTGACTTGAACCAGGGAATGATCAACTCTCAATTCAGTACCCCAGAGGTATTGATTTGTTATGGGAACATTGAGGACTTTGTGTCCATACAGATTTAGCATGTACCAGTCACCATTTACTGCAAGGATTGTCTTCGACTGGTAGGGATCGAACTGCATTTTAATTTATTCTCGGAACACTGCCAGTTGCACTTATAAACCAGAGTGTATCAAAGTGGGAATGGAGCCGCTTTCCTGCTGGAAGGAGCCTTCATTGAAATATTGTTCGAAGAATGTTCATTTCCATGTCTCTAATCCCAGGATCTATGGGACTCATGCTAAATCATAAAATATACCATCATACCATGCTCATTTAGGTGGTTTTTTGGTATTTTTTTCCAGATTGAATATGAAAGAATTATAGCGCAGCTCTTAAATTTAAAACAAAATAGAAAATGACAAAATACTAAAGCAATATTTTTTAACAGTTTTCCTTTAGCGAACTCAAAATATTGCCTTGTTTTCTACTGTCATTAATCAGCTTATCTAAGCAGTTGGTTTAAAATAAATTATTTCGCAGAATATTAATGTTCACCTAAAGACATTAGTAATACATTTTTTTTCATTTTCGAATATAATAGTTTGAATATAATTATGAGACAACTAAAGTTATAAAATATCATAAAATAAGATTATAATATATCATAAATTAATTTAATCTTTAATCTTAGTTTCAGCTCAAGTTTGCTACATTTTGGTTTTTAAATCGTTTTCTATATTACTACAAAATAGTGCACATGTACTAATTCGGCACGAAATAGTTAACGGCATAGCGGCTGCAATTCTGTTTGGATTAAGTCAGGATTTTCCATTTTGAATTAAAAGCGGAAATATTTTTATCATCACATAATGCAAAAATACAGTGCTGGAAAAAAAAGTGTATAAAGTCTTTAAAGAAAGTGATAAAACGTAAGAAGAAAGAACTTATATGGTTTTATTTTATAACATAGCCATAGATTAAATCAAAAGCAAAATAAAAGTAGTACCGAAATACATTACTTTTTGTGTCATAATAAGATTTCAAGACAAAGTAAGTTGGATAAAAGTCGGCTCAATTATTATATCAGTAATCAATGTTAGATCCTTTGTTTTCGATTACGAGTACATTTATCAATCTCGCTTTCAGATTCGTCTTTCTTGCCTTGATGAAATTTTCTTGCCTTCCAATTGGCTGTTTACTGCCATAGCTTTCAGGATTACATAGGTAACTATTTATTGCAGCCATGGACTTTCCTTTTTTTTTCTTGCAATCTCAGAACCACTCAAGTCCTTTTTTTAAAAAAAAAGTTAAAATTATACCTCGTTCCCCTTTCTTCAAATGAGTTTCCCTTGCATTCTACTGTGCGTGTAAACTACAAAAATCTGCTTTTATACAACTCGGATGTGCTTGTCAATGCCTGACAATGGCGTAATTAGTATCGGCTTTATACTTTTTTCCGAATTGTTTTTCAACGATTATGTCCATTTTTCCACGATTTAAACAATATTCAGATTAGAAATAAAATTGTCAAGCCTAGCAAATAGGATCTTTATTTGGCACTAGAAAAGAAATGTGCATATTCACACTATATTTGGCGACATTTTGCTTGGCTTCTAACTTTTTTCCAGCACTGTATCAGTATCCGTAATATTTTTTTAAAAAGCCAGTGAGGTTGATTATGAAATCAAATTTTTCATTCATGTTAATGGAAAAGTTTTGCCGTGCGAGGGTTAAGTCAATACCTCCTAGAAAAGAGAAGGCCTCAACACGGGTTACCATAAAGGAGAAATTTGATCCCTTAAAAAAATATTCCAAACAATGTAATGACATCCTTCGTATTTTCTATCACTGCGCAGCTTAGTAGCCCAAACGTCGTGACATCTTTCTTGTATTTCATCCACTGCGCAGTTTATGCTAGTTACACCGGACTGCTAAATTGATCCGTGTTGAAGCCTTCTTTCTCCTAGGAAGTGTTGGCAAAGTACATTTTACACAAAAAGCAAATATGCCGTGTGAAAGTTAAAGTAAGTTCTACATAAAAGGTGAATACGCCCATGCGAAAACCAAGAATCCAACTCAAATGTAATCGCACTGAAAAATGTTACTAAACAAAATTCCATTTCCAAAACCAAAAGTTAGAATATATTTAGACTTTGTCGCAGAAAAACATTCGAATTTTATATCAAATGTAAATAATATTCTGTTTTCTATCGTGGAATTTACCGTTATTTTAAGAGCTTTCTTTATTCCGTTTTCTGTTGTACTTGGTAGTTTACAAAATTTCTGCGACTGACAACAACAAAAAAATTATTTTCATTCTTTTATATAAAAAATGCAAGCGCAGAAAACTTTTTCATACAAAACAACTATCCAATCATCCAAACATCAAAACTACAGTCCCTTCTTCACTGGATATTCTAGTGTAGTGCTGAAACATTATTTATTCAGCACATTTACTTGAAAAAATCAGTCAGAATGTTATCGAGAAATGTTTTAAAATTTTCAGTTCTCATACAGTGGAGTCGAAATAGTTTTATTTAAAAATGAAATTTATGTCCTATAATCATTGTGTTACTTCGTGTTATTTATTTTCAGTGATTGAGTAAATTCTTTTGTGTCGAGTAAAATAAATACTCTATGCAAATAAAATATTCCAGACTTTCTTTTTTTCAAACATTATTCACCGCCTCATATTAATCATTAGTCAATTAATGCAGGAATCGTTATATGGCATTTGGAAAAATTGTTTTATTAAATAATAAGAAAAATGTTCACATATAAACTAATGAGATTTTTTTTCTGTTACATGTGCTTTGGATTTGTTAAAAGCAATTGCATAATTTCATATGCTCAAAAGTATTTCATTATAAATTTACTATGGTACATATCAATAGTTTTTAAAACTTAAACTATGCTCGACTATTTACTTCTTGAAATATAGCAACGAATCATTTCTCCATTGAAGATACTGGTGCTAATTAGTTAATCTTTTGAATTCAAGTTTATGAGAATGTGGTAGATGATTTGTGTTTAATTGAAAATTTCTTCTATTAGTTTCCAATATATTCTATGGATATATTGGATAATAGGAATCAGAATTTATTATAGATTTTAATATTATTAATATAAATCAATGTGTTTTGTTCCCAGGGTTACAGGGTTACAATTCTTACAATGGATTTTTTTAGAAATGAGATACGTTGGTGCGTATTATTTCCATAGTTTTCAATAAAGCAGACGATGATCTCATTTTTAACTTATGGCATTCGCCACCGTTATGAACAATCTAAGCTTAGAGCAAGAATAATTATAATTGCTAAACTTCACTCAGGAGTAGATCAGCTAGATTTAGTGGAAAAGCATAAGTTATTTAAACTATAAGCCTTATTTTAACATAATGTACCCAAGTCAAAATTTTTGATGTTTCTCCATTGACCGACATAAGTAACTATCACCGCAATGCAGGAATGCGGTCCAACATAAAAATAACAACTTGTTTTTAATGTTTATTCAAGTTGAACCATCAGAAATTTCCAACATAGTTTGTTAGAAATCATATATTGGAATGATCATGAACCACCATCACCCCACTACAGAAATTCGGACGGATTTTTAATTGACCAACATAAAAAACAAATTGTTTTGATGGTATATTCCTGCTGAACCAACAAGAATTCCCATTTAACCATGATAAAAATGTATAGTTGGAACCATCATGGACTATCAGGGATTGTTGGTTCATGAAAATCAAACTTCTCTTGATGGTTAACCATCATAGTATTGAAGTAGCATTTTCCATCATGGAATGATTGAAATTTGTTGGCATATCAAAAACCATGAACGCGTAATGGAAAATGTTGGATGACGGTCACAATCATGAATCGAACTGAAACCAACATAAACCATCAAAATGTTTTTATGGAACCATCAGATATTTTGACTCAGGTATTAGTGCTTATTTAATAGAGATGTTTTTTTCACTACTAGAAAATTAGAATCTGGACATCAATAGCGCGTAAAATTTTTTTCCTGCTCTGTTCGCAGGGAAGTAAAGAGTTACGTTAACCAGTATGATTGCATGTTCTTTTCAATACGAGTTTATGGCAATATAAGTGAGACGCAGCATTTAGTCCTACAGTAGGGAACCGATAATCCGGAACAATCGGGACCATCGTTATTCCGGATAACTGATTTTTCCGGTTTTCTGAATCGCTACAAAAAGCCGTTTTTTTTATTGTTAAACCAAACTAAAAAAAAAAAAAATTGGAAATAATCTTAAAAAGAAGAAAAAACGATGAAGTAATACACTAATGAATATTTCCAAAATGATGGTAAGGTAAACATCTTTCAAAAAAGAAAGAAAAATCCTAAAATCTTATGAGGAAAAAAAGTTTTTTTTTAAAAAATGGGGGGAAAATTTATCGAATTTCGTTCCGGTTTTTTGGTTTTCCGGTTTTCTGAATTCCAGATAACGGGTTCTGTACTGTATTATGTTGTTGTTTCACACCCACAAGATCAGCAGGACTTAATCAGGTCTGAGATTTTGTGCATCCTAAAAAAGTCCAATAAGCATCACGGGATTGTCCGTCATATATTGCTTAGTACACCCCTGGCAAGCAAGGATATGGTCAAGGGACGCTTGTTTACTGTAGCACTTGGTACAGATATCAAAGCACCTGGAACCACCAGAATATCTTAAAGATCTTAAGTGACCACTGAGAAAGCGAGGGTTGTCTGATCTAGTCGGCTGCATACAAGTGCCACAGGGTCTCCAGGCTTATTACTCCTGTACCAGTGGTGTGCTGGTGGAACTCCCCAAGAGTCCTTAAGCCTAATCTTAGCCATGGAAAAAAGTTCCATAAAAGTGAGAGGCACAGAAGATGTCACGGTCTTCTCAACACTCGGCTAGATTGTCCGCTAACTCACTACCCATAATATCGACATGGTAGAGATTCCATTGTAGGTGTATCTGATGAATCAGATGAAGGAGCTTTAATTTCTTGATTATACTCCCCCCATGCCAACTGCAATGTAGTATGTAATAGTTCTACAATGTAGTAAATATTATGTACTACATTGTAGCAATATTGCGTGGTTTTTGTGGTAATTAAAAGTTAAAAGGAATCAGTTATGTAAATTATATAAGCGGGACCCTAGAACCTGAAATTATATGACCCAAATTATTTTAATAAAATTATGAAAAAAATAAGTTGCATACAATGATATTGAATCATTCAATTGTAATGAAAAATATAAAAAATAGTAAATGCATTAAACTATAGTATAAAAGCAGTAATAATAAACTTTCCCTAATATAAAGAATATTTAAATATGACTTATAAAACTTGAACAATCTTGTGTCTTAAATTCGTATTAACTTCTTTCTTCAAAGTAACTGAGAAAATTTTCTTCCTTTCACAAAATTCAAATAGAGCCAAAAACACATTTCAAAGTTCCGTATGATGCTCTTAAATATTATTTTATTCGCTTAAGAAATGATTGATTTAAATCTCCGAAATGGGAGAAACTTCTAAAGAGCAACCTTTTATCTCGCATTTTAAGAAGCCTAAAAATAACTTCGTTTGGAAATAGCGCTTTCTCGTGATTTTCATACAGCAGACTTTAAAATCTATTTTACTCAACTTTTGGTATTCGTGCATAAAGATACAAACACGAACAACCGTTGAAATAAGTATCTTATGTATACAGCAGCAAAATGTAGTGATCGTGAAGAAATTGGATGAGTAGAACATTTCTGAGTTGGAAGCTTAACGTACATATTTATACCTTTCTTCAGTATTGAACACATGCACGCATTTCACCGTAATGTAAAAAAAGCAAATCAAAAAACCGTAAAAATTTCCATGAATATTTTGATTCCCATCTTTTTTTTTCACTCCGTTCAATATATTTTCCTGACCGCTGCAAATTTTCCCACTTCATACTAGAAAAGAGATTTCAGCTGCGTTCAAATTTCCAACAGGAACTGCTACGATAGCATCTTTTCTTACCTTTATTTCTCTTTTCAAAATGAAGTTAGATTTGATTTTTTACTCTCGAAAAATCTTTGCTTCTGAAACTTTAATGAACTTGAATTGTTTCCCATCCAAACGGTTGTTATGCATAAAGTCAATAGTAATGCTTAGCTTACAGTATTCAAGAGATATGCAAATACGAGTATGCTTATGTTAAATATTACAGTACTCCAAGCAAACTTTCTGAATATCTTCAAAAATATCTCCGATTTTCAAAAGTACATTGATTTTTAAAAGTTTTCTGAGGGTAAATATTTCAGAGAAAAAAAAGTGGCATCTTCTAGTCTTTTTTATTGACAGAATGAGAATTGCTTACCTTACAAAAAACGCAACATTTCTATGCTTTTTCAGACTTCGCTTTTCTTTACCAATCAGTCGAACATAGCCTCCAATTATATGTCTCAGAAAAAGCGAAAAAGGGTTAGCATTATTTTTCCAAAGAAAAACATTTTCTGTCAAATATTTGGAAGATTAAAGATTACTTTTCAAGATTTTGAATTATATGATCGTTTCTTCTTTTCATTTTAACGGGGAACGACAGTTTTTCTTTTTTTATACTTTCATGATATTTTTTCTAATTTTTCTTCTGTTATCTTAGTTTTCTGAAAATATTTTAATGTTTTGTTGAAAACTTTGGAAAGTTATTTTATTATGTTTCAGTAAAAATTTGATGTACACGTGAAAATTAAATCTTATCATTGTTTTTAATTGTTTAATTGTATTGAATATGAAATAAAAAAGAATAAAAAATTTTATTTTAAAAATAATGACTCATTTTCACTAAAAAATTTAATAAAATTTAACGTAACCATTTTTTAAAATTTTTTTTAACGTAAATCAATAAAACATATATTCATAAATATCTACTAGTTTAAATGGATTTTTTTAATTATTCAACCCTCCTTTAGAAAATAAACAAAAAGTGGTGCTTCTTCCAAAGAAGATACTAACCTTTTTTAGCAAAAATTCTTTTCCTTAGACTGGACCAGATTCATTTGTAACGCTTTTGGTCCAGTTTACTGGCTCAGAAATGTCCAGTCAAGGTGTTTTTGCACTAGATTATGTGACCGGACGTACTCTGCTAGTAACTCAGTATCTGTTAAAAAGGTAAATCTCTTAAATAATGAAAAAATCTTCATTTCTTTAAACTCTATTCAATGTGATGTTACGTTGCACGCCCTGTAATGAATTATATTTAATAATTCCTTACTCTAAATTTATGCTTACATACCATTTGTCAGAAGCCTATTATAATCGATGTTTATTGCAGTGTATTTTCACAATAGCCCTTTCAGGTCAAATAATATTGACAATTGGGTAAAGACTTCCATTTCAAATTATAATTAGCATCATAATGGCCAATTATATTTTAGAGTGTAATAAATATGACTATATAAAGCCTAGATTATTATAATCTTGTTTCGTAGACTGGCAAAGTTCAATATGGCGATTTCATTACAATTCAATTGTTTCTTTTATTGTTAAATATATTACTGTAGTTGGTGATATTGTAATTAAATATTTTATTTATGTAATTAATATATATTACATGAGATTCGGTTTTCAACACAGGGAAGTAATTTTATATTTTTTGTTATTTTGAGAAAGACTGCAATGCTTTCAGTAAAATGTTATAAGTGTAATCCAGTAGGTAGGACGTTGGGCTCGTGTTCGTGAGAACGTGAGTTCGAGTCCCACCGTCCGTGGAATCCCCGTTATTAAATGGCAACTGGTGCACGTTAAATCTGTTAGAGTCACAGAGTCCTCCAAGTTCCAATAACAAATCAATACCTTTGGGAATACTGAATTAGATATTGATCATTCTCTGTTTAAGGGTCAAAATAACGATATGTGGATGAATTGGACGATTGGGTTCTCTCTGTAAAACGGGCTTTGACGTGTGTGTGGTTGAAGTCGTATCTTTGACCATAGATGGCGCCACTGAAAAACGAGAAACACACACTTTGCCTTTAAATGTCTCTTGATTTCAATAGCAGGTTTGCTGTTATTGATAAGTGGCATAAGTAAAATCAACAACAATAGCAAAGAATCACTAAAATTTGAAAATATTATGTATAATTTCCGCGATAGTGTTTAATCAAAATTTGTGATAATTTTTATAAAACTTCTGAACTAGTATCCTATTGATTTTAGCTTCATTGCATTCGGAAATGCAAGGGAGACTTTACCTTACTAACTCTTCCCCTTAAACTTTACCTAGATAGCGAGGTTAAGCACCTTGATTCAGAAAATATAATGGTGGCTCACATCAGATAAAAAAGCAAAATTTCAGTTATTAACTTTTGACTCAAAGCATACATTTTAAGAATGATTTCCAGCTTTTTTCAAATTATTTCAGCATTGAATTCCTTTTATTAGAAGAGAACTGCTCTTGAAAACGCCATGACGGAATTAAATTATTTCAAAAGTAAAAAAACTCAAATCTGCATTTTATAAGGACAGTTACACATCTCAATTGCATAGCACCTCAGGAATTTAATTTCAGAAACAACAAAACAGCCTACATATCATTCCTCATATCGTACGTCATATAAAGAGAGTATTGAGTTTTGTTTCAAAGTTACAAATAACACGTATTTTTGTGAGCATGCGATGGTTTTAATACCTTATCACGATATAGAAATATATCCCCAATGTTATAATCTCAAGAACAAATTGCTTTTGTACGAAAATATCCAAATAGAATGCAATTTATATGAATCCTTTTAGCGGAAAAGAGAGGATCTTTCACACGTTCCATTCAAATCTTTCCCTAGAGACAGAATATTAATATCTTTCCACATCATTTAACTAAAGAATCGCTAAGTTGTGAAATTCAGAACATAATTCTCCTAAGTATGCTTGACCAAAAATTTATACAAATAGTCTTTTCGAGAGTACAATAGTTTTCTGAAATTATCTTTGCTGATTTTATCTGTATTTGAATGCATAAAATATTTCTGCCTAAGCAATTACTTTTCCCGAGATAGGAAGATTTGGATGCGTGTTGAAGCGAGAACTCTAATAAACAACCTGCTTAATCGTCAGGACCACCCTTCATTCTTCCAATCCCGATTTGAAACAGTATTAATTGTGCGTATATCAGAAAGTATTACCGATAGTTTTGGAAATTGTTTGATTTGGGATATTTAGTCATTTGGAGTATGCAAATAAATGTTAGATAATACTGGGGAACAAAATTTTCGCTGCTTTCTTTTTTGCTCCATTTGTGCTGCAAGTACTTGACTTTAACTAATCTGTGCAGTGGCGTACGCAAGGGAGGGGCTTAGGGGTTTAAACACCCCCCTTGAGCTCAGACAAAATGGCAAAAATAAAAATTTTAGTAGAAATTATGCGGGCTATTATTTTTTAAGACTATATATTTTTATTTGCCTTATGCTACTTTTTTTTTCTCACTTTATTTCTCAGAATACTGAAAAAACATTTACTATAATAGGGTAATACTTTTCTTTTGAAACCTAATTCACGTGACATTTTTACGGACTGGTTCCTTTCTGCTCTGCCAGTCGCGATAGTTTTCGAGACTGTCATTCGCAAGGTCTTTAAGCGATGATTCTGGAATCCTAGACGTTCTGTCGTCTTTGAGACTATTCGAGAAGTTTGGAGATGCGGTGAAAAATTACATAAAAGGGGGAACGGAGTACAGTGGAGTTAGTTAGTCAGACAAAGAGTTATTTCTGCCTCTTGTCTTTCCGAGCTTGTCGCTAAATCTGTTCTGTTTTGTCTTAACAAAAATTCATTCAAAAGTTATTCTTATGAAATTCTTAAAAAGTTCATTCAATCGCCGAACCCGTCGTCGCCACTATTTCGACTAGTGAAAAAATCAGTAACGATACCATTGGAGATACTGTGCTCGTTGAAGTTATTCATTCCAGCTCGAAACTTTGAGATCCTAGCATAGCGGATATTTCTGTGCCAATATATGTATATATATATATATATATTTGCTGTTCTTGGATCTTTAGGATGTCAAAACGCAAGAATTTAACAATTTTTAATTATTTTGAGAAAAAATCACGACCTGAAATTAGTGAGGTGACAGCATCTAGTACCAATGTAAGTTTTTCTGTTGTACAGAAATGTGATACTTCCGTTGAAGAAAACGTTTCTAGCATAACAAAATCTGATGAATGTGAAAGTGGCCCTCAAAGTGTTACTTCCCACCCATATGACATTGGACTTTTTTCAGAAGATATTACATGCGAGAAGATATTACATTATGTTCTTAAACTTAAAAAATCAAATCAAAATTTAACTAAACAATGTTGTCTAAATAAAAAGTCAAAACTGTCTAAATTAGGGAAATAATAGTGCTTTATTACATACTCGAATTTCTTTTAGTAAATTATATTTCAGAAAATTATGAACACCCCCCTTGAAAAAATTCTGCGTACGCCACTGAATCTGGGTGTAGGTATTTCGAATTTGAAGTTATTTTTGTTCGGAGTGCTACAGATTTTTTATTTTTTAAAACTATATTTCCAGTTTAGTTTAGTCTCGCTCTGAATGTACAAATTCATAAAAAAACGTATATGTTTATTTACAAACATACGCACTTGTCTACTAATGTGAAAATAACACTTAAGAGGAAAAGCATATGATCTTAACGTATCGAGTCGCAAACTGAAATGTACTATCGCCTTCTATTTCCACTCCCCACTTCCTTGCTATGTGGAAAGTATTACCGATAGTTTTAGAAATTCTTTGATTTGTGATATTTTGTCTTTTGGAGTATATAAGTAAATGTTAGATTGTACTGGAGAACAAAATTTTTGCTGCATTCATACAAGTACTTGGTTTTAACTAATTTGGGTGTAGGGATTTCGAATCTGAAGTTATTTTTGTACGGCGAGCAGCAGATTTTTTATTTTTGAAAATTATATTTTTAGTTTAGTTTAGTCTCGCTCTGAATGTATACAAGTTTATAAAAAACATACAGGCTTATTTACAAACATATACACTTGTCTACTAATGTGAAAATAAAACTTAAACGAACCTAAACCTATTAGCTATGAATGAATGGAACATTTAATCCATCAGCATCCACTTTGTTTACAGAATTCAAATGAAGAATTAACTCAACCCCATTAGGACTGAACTGAATGAACATTCCAGTAAAACGAATTGAAAACCTATCATACACCTAAAAGCTATGAATGAATGGAATATTTAATCCATCAACACCTACTTTGTAAAATGAATTCAAATGAAGAATTAATTTAACTCACTAGAACTGAAGAGAATGAAACGAATTGAAAATCCATTATAAACCTATAAGCCATAAATGAATGGAAAATTTAATCCATCAGCACAAAATTTGTTTACTGAATTCAAATGAAGAATTAACTCAACTCACTGAAACTGAATTAAATGAAATAATATATTCAAATAAAATGATTTGAAAATCCATTATGAACCTATAAACTATGAATGAATGGAAGATCTACTATAAGCTTATAGAATACTATATATGCTTTATTTGAAAAAGTGCAAAAGTCTCTAATATTTTGCTATTTTATATAAAATACTAATGTGCATCAAAATCTAAGAAAAAAGTATATTAAACATATTTGTTTCCTAAAACAAATTACATTCAGAAAAACCATAGTTAAATTAACCATTTTCTTCTTGACATTTTAAAAGCCTTTAAAAAACATTGGTTCAATGTTTAACCATGCTATAGTATTTTGAATCATAATACGCATTTAAAATTTGTTTCTGTCTTAATAATGCGTTTAATTGAACAAAGTTCAAGTTAACTATGAATCATGTTATCAAATTAAAAATAAACAATTTGCATGATAATAAGTCTCAACTTGTCACGGCATAAAAATTGAAGCTAACAAAATATAAAAAAATTTCTAACATAGTATCCTGGTATATGAAATTAAGAAAGCTATATTTTCATTTGAACACTTGCTTCTAACAATTTATCACGATGCACAAAAAAATAAAGTCTACATTTTCTACTTAATATGCATTCTAACAATGCATTTTGTGACTTGAAAATTAAAAATGTGAAAGCTTGATTAACGTTGGCAGTCATAAAATTGCAATTACTTATGTAAAATTCAAGGAAAAAAAGGCTTTTTTTCAAACAATTTAAAACTGTCGCTAAAAATGAAAGCTGAGAATAAATGTATCAAAATTAAAAAGTAAATCATAATATTCTCCAAGGAGTCACAAATTATCTTTAATTTATTTTCCATTACTGTTCTTGTAACAAATATATTTAAAAAAGAAATGTTTAAAAGAGTAAATAACTCCTTTAAGCAAAAAGTATTTTTCAAGGTACTTTTAAATCACACGCTTTCATTATATTCGCAATTCAATAATTAGGAACAATATCGAATGCCACACAATAAAGTACTTATAAAAAATAAAATTCAATTCCCTATATTCGACTAATTGAATTTGGTCGACTTAGTAACCAACTAATTGTTGTATTGACGGTTGTTTAATTAAATACTGATGAAAAACAAACATTAGAAACACTATTACAAGCTTATTCAATTACTATATGCTGAAAAGAATACACACAGTAAAGATTGAGCAGTTAACAGCGCAGCTAAAATTTATTTTCAATGATCATGTAAATTAAATAATTACGGGAAGTTTTGTAAAAAGATTCAAGAACACATACAAAAAAATTAGCTTACTGTTACTACCATACTTTTTATTTCATTTTGTTTATTTCTTGCCTAATTGAACGTTAAAATCTATCAGAGTTTCAAAAACAAAATTAATTTCGTCAACACTGTAAATATTTTTATCGATCTAAACAACAAAAATGGTTACTTTTTAAAGTGGTGTATTCCTAAACACCAATAATATTCTATTTCGTGTAAAATAGATAAACCCATTTTTGGTAGCACAAGTATTTATAAGAGTCAGTAGAATTATTAAGTAAAAGTTTATGATGCACTTATACAAACATTTTTGAAATAGTTTCCAAATGAAATGTAATACAGAAAGAACATAAAGACGAATTAGGTTTAACAGAACTGAAGTCTATAGAAACTACAAAATTATTTGTGATACAGAGACTTAGCTAAAATATAAATATTCTAATTAAACTAAAAACAAACTTATGCAAAAACTGAAGATTGTGTCAATTTAGGCTTCGATAAGGCGTCTGAAGAAACCATTTAAAGATTTTCTGGTGACATTTGAAACAAGAGGGATATTTTTTTTTCATTGTTTTATCTTTAGATACAATTTTATAAGATATATCAATAGAAATTCCTTTCAGTTGTCACATTTAATTTAGCACAGTTTTAAAAAAGGATTAATTAACAGTTAAAAAAATATATCAAATTGAATTTTTCTCTTCATTGTAAATGTTGAGGATAAATAGCTGCAATATTTTATATTTGATTTTCTTTGAAAAATGTTTTACCTTACTGAGGTCCATATAATGGAATTTAAACGAAACAAAGTACACATAAAAACATAATCAGAAAGTCATAATGTGCACTATTGTTAAATACATAACCTGCAGAACTATTTTACACAGAGTGAAATCCGAAACACCAGTAACTTACTACATACAAATTATGAACAGATTTTTTAAAATTTCCTCACCACCGAAAAACAATATAATTTGATGAGAGACTGTATAAATATTTTTTGTGTAATGAAAATTTAAATTATATGTATATATGTATGCACTGCTAGAAATTTCTTGGTAAAAATGGTTAATTAAAAATTTATTGAACGGTTATTTTACCATATTAAATCAAAACAGTCAAATAACCGTAAATAAAACTGTTAAGCATGAGAAAAAACTGTTTATTAACTGCTTTCATCTAATACGGTTAAACAACCAGAATTTTATCGCACGAACTGGAACCACCTAACGAAGCTACTTAGTTCTTTGCAACTGCGTACGGCAGATCTGGAGTTCGAGTCCTAGTGTTGGCACTGCAATATTTGCTCCAATCCCACCAATACGTGAAGAATTTCCAGTGTTCGGTACTCTCCAATGCCCATTACCTTACAAAAAGCCGAGCTACTATGTCTAGTTAAGTAATTATTTTCCTTTTTACGTTTTTGAAAAATGCTAGTTGTGAATGGTTAAAAAACCATAAAGGAAAAAAATGTTCTTTACCGTAAAATTTACGGTCAATCGGATAGACAGACAGCTGCCAGTAATTTTACCATAATTTTGGAATGAAAATTTTAACAGTATATATATATATATATATATATATATGCAGTCAAACCCCGCTATAGTGAACTCCCGGATATAGTGAACGAAATGTTCGGTCCCGTGCCTTGCTATACGCGGATAATGTTATTTTTTGTGGATATAGTGAATCAAAAAAGTTAGGAAGTTGGATATAATGAACTTTTTTCGGTCTTCAACTGATTTCTTTTGTAATAATTTTGAAAGTTCTACTTCAAAAAAAAAAAAATACTTATACCGATTTTCAAAACCATCTATACAGGGGAATGTAGCGATAAGCATTTTTTCTTGTTTGCTTCTTTTATCTCACTTTCCCATCCCTAAACAAACAAAGCTAATGTTTCCAACCCAGGCTGACGATGCCCCTGTAAGGTGTCAGTCAGATCAATATGCATTTTATGTCAGAGGGAATGAGCAATTATTCATTATTGGTCAAAGGGTTGGACATTAATATATGTTGATAAGACCCTCATTTCAACTTCTTTTTGCTCTCAGTGCAGTTTAAAAAATCCTGCAAACAAGTGTCTAAAATTTAACTATGACGAGCAGCAAACGTAAAACGTTCTCCATTGATGATAAATTGGCATAATCAGAAAAATTGAAAATGGATGCAATCAAGCTGATATTTGCAGGGAATATAAACTATCCAAATCTGCAGTTTGTAACATATGGAAAAGTAGGCAATTAATGATTTCTGCTCATGAAAAAAATTTAGATGCAGAAAAAAGTTGAGAAAAGCAGATCACAAGGATGTTGAAGAAGCAGTACTGAAGTGGCTCACCAATCGAAGTATCTAAATAAATGTCGATGAATTTGCTAAGCGATTTTATGAGACTACTTTCATGTGCTCGAATGGCAGGTTAGACAGGTTTAACAGTTTTTCCATATCAGATGTTGAGGATTGCTCATCAGCTAAAGATTAAAAAAAAAATTTTGTGCGCAAGACAAAGAGTAATGGAAAATAACAAATTTTTTGCTACTACATAATATTTTTCAGTCATTTATTTGAACAATGTGTAATAAAATAGAGGATTTAGGAACTATCAGTTAAATTGCCTGCGTAACGGATATAGTGAACAGAAATTTCGGTCCCTTGAAGGTTCACTATAGCGGGGTTTGACTGTATATATATATATATATGCTGATTTTATCTGTATTTNGCACGCTTAAATCTTTGACAAACTCAAAATATAGTGTAAGTTCTGGAGCAGACAAGACAATATATTTTTTACTGGCTGAATCCGTCAAAATGATGCATACACTTATTACATTCGACATAAAGAGTTAAGAATTATGCTGACAAACCGGTGAAAAGGAATATTTTCAATGTTTATCGAGAGTATTGATGATCGTAACTAACAAAACTTTCTTACATTTGTTAGCATTCATAAAAATATACATGAATGTTACTTTTAACTTAGCATGCAAATTATAGTTACGTTAAATTGTTTCCCTTTATTTTTGATTCATTTGAAATTTAACGTAGTAAAATACCCACTTAGCGAAAGATAGATTTTATTGTGGGTATTTTGCATATTTTATAAATATCACTATAAATTCATGAGCTTTTGCGATTAAAAACAATTTATTTCTACCAGTTTAATTAGAACTTTAACGTGTACGATTGAGTATTAGTCATATAAACGTTAATGTTCAACCAGAGATTCATATCCACCATTCATCTTGAGGAGTATTTATATCCAGAAAAATATTTTAATAATTAAAAAACTTATTTGGTTTTGTCATATAATTGTGAAATTTTAAACTAATTAATTTTTTGAACAAAATATATTCTTAATTTAATTACAAAATGTATTATCAGAACTATTCTCATTATTTAAAAATGTGACTCTGGAAGGTAGCAGGTAAAAATAATTCTATAAATCTAGGTTTTTATTATAAAATAAATTATTCTATAAATCTAGGTTTTTATTATAAAATAAATTATTCTATAAATCTAGGTTATAATATGAAATAATGATAGAAATACTATTAGAAGAATAAACTTAAAGTAAGATAAATACAGATAATACTAGATAATAAATATTGGAAGAATAAGTGAATTTTAATTAAATTGATTTTATAGGACACTGAGACTACTGAGTTAATAAATATTAATACTATTCGATAAACATTTAAAATAATTCTTCTCTATTTTTATTTATATAAAGAGAGAAACAATCATGAATATTATCTCGCCCTTTTTCCACGTAAGAACAATTGCATCAGCAGGCTAAATGGCTTAATATAATGAATTCATCAGGTTGGACAAAGAAAATTACCTAATGTGAAGATTTAATCAGAATGTTACTAAAATTGAGTCTACCCTATACAAAAATAAAATTGTTTAGTCCTTTAAAGACAAGTGTGAGTTTAGGTTTTAAATAATCTTTTAATTATTTGTAAAATTTTATATATTTCAAAGTAGCATTTAAATTTCGTAGTTAGATACTTATTTTAAATATTAAGTTTTGTTTGAGGTGATTCGTAAAAAAATGATATTTCTTAGCAATTATTAAGGAACATTGCGCATTTTCTGATCATCAATTCAACGGAAGTATTATTAGCATATATTTGAGTAATAATTTTGATCGAATATATAAAAAAATTCCATTTTATTTAAGGAATAATATGATTTCCCAAATAATGATTTAAAAAAAATTTATTGTTAATATCTATATGTGTAGACAAAAATTAAGTAAATTTGAATTTGTGATGAGTAAAAAGATAATATTCTTTAGCAATTTCTAGGAAATATTATTAGTTTATAATCTTTATATCATTAAAAAACTATGTTAGTGTCCATATGAGTATTAAAAAATTTAAGTATTCTTTCATGAATGATTAGTAAAATTAAAATATTTCTCAGAAATTGTGAAAGAATATTATTGTCTTTCTAATAATAAATTCACTTTAAATTCCTTTCAAATTAAATTAATTCAATTCAAATTAATAATAATATTCAATTTAAACATTGTAATTTATAAGCTATTATTAATTTCCATCTTCTTTAACAGGTTCAAGGTAATCAGAAATAGGTTGCATTGCTTTAAGTAACAAAAACTCATGTTAGTTTAGTATTTAATATATTAAAAGAGAAGATGTAAATTATTTTAGTAAGACTTACACAGTCTATTTAACTGACTTACTTAAAAGAAAAGATTAAATAATTAGTTCAATGAAATAATATATTTTTATTTGTTTTTGATTCACTCTATAAATATATGGAAGTTAGAAAATGGGTATGTTACAAACAAAACAACAACAAAAAATTTTATTAAAAACAGGAGAGCAAACGATAAATAATGGCAAATATTTAATTAACCATAAACAATAAGATTGCAAGAAAATAGACTTATATATCTCTAATATAGAAAGCGGTGCATCGTATTTAAATATTTCTATTTTGGTGCCATATTTTGCTTCCAAAAGAGAATTTTTTTAGGATCATCTTCGATTGTTTCATTGCCAAAAACTTTTTTTAATTCTCAAAATTCTTTCGAGGCAGTTAATTTTATTCCACTGCCATCTTCGGAAATGCATTTAGCAAAACAAATTATTTAGTATCGCAAAATAAGACGGAAATAGGATTTTTTCTCGAGAAATGTTAATTTTTGCAGTTACGTAACTTAAAACCTCCAACGATCTTCAATTATTTTAGCTAAACTAATGAAAAATAGATTAAAAATTCGATTTTATGAAACCATGGTTTAAAACTCACAACGCAATAGTGCAACGCATTTAGCTGGTTTGTAAGTTATTACAACTATGTTGAAAATTATTTCTAAAAATATCATAAAACATGTCAAAGTTAAACTATAATATCTATACCTTGAACCATAATGTTCATATTTTCAAAGTTGTGACGAACTTAATTATATGCCAAATTTAACAATAGTATTGTGTAAAGAGTTTCATGAAATACTATAATATGATTTAATTTAGGACCATACTAAGGTGGTGGTAGCATTATAAACTGGGGTTTCTCAAAATTGAGCAAAAATGTGTCAAAATAGCTTTGAAACAAATATAATCACTTTTGAAAAACCCATGTATTAATTATTTGGTATAGTGACATGCTCAAAATTCAAATAATTTGATAATCTGTGTACTTTTGCAAGTAAACATGGCGGAAGTGTTGATTTCTGTATGAAGATATTCTTTATTCGTGAAATAAATTTGGAATGAAGGTAAGCTTGTAAGCTTTTATCTAATTGTCTTTTTTTATTATCTTCTTTTAATGATCTTTTTGAATATTTGACTAATAAAGCTTGAACTTAGTTGCAATTGAGGATAATGTGCCACTTTGTCATGGTGTTTCATTTTTGAAACTGTTCAATTTTAATCAAGTCAGTGTAGTCAATAATGAGTTCATTGGATTTGAAATTTGATTATATTAGTTTCGGAGCTGTTTTGTCACAGTTTTGCAGTCAGAAAATCCTAACAATTTATGTGGTGAAACAAGCGTCGAAATTTTTAACAGTGCATAATCATTTGATACTTAGTCTTATATTTTAAACCTCAAATTTAAGAAAACATAGTTTTCTATTTGTAATTTTATTTAAGCTTCAAAAGAAAAATAATTAAACAAAATGAAATAGTTTCTAGCTATTTCATTTAGAGAGTTATTATATTGTAAAAGAAAACAAAGCTCTTTTTAATATAAAAGACTTTTTTTAAACAGAATTATTTTTATATACGCTCTATACATTGGTATCCTATATTCAGTATACTATCTCCAAAATTTCTAACAGTGCATGATAAATTAGTACTTAGTGTGAAAAAAAACCGAACAAAATGAAACAGTTTATGTCATTAAAATTCACATAATTTCATTAAAAGTTTCATTATATTATAAAGGAAAAAAAAGTTCTACATGAAATGAAACCTGTCAACCTTATTTATATAGTTCTATACGTTATATTTTACACACAAGCTCAAAAGTTTCTAACAGTTTATAATCAATAAATATTTATTCAGAAAAAACTTTAAATATAAATAAAATGTTATTTTCATATATGTTTATACATCCATTCATCTGTATTGCCTTTTGCTCAACATTTTCCAATATCTGCTTTTATTTAGATAATAAATGAAAAAGTTCAAAGAAATGGAAAGCATTTCTCGCTACTTCATTTAATGATTTATCATATTGTAAACGAAAACATTGCTCTAAATAAAGTAAAATCGCTTTATTTTATATAGAATTGTTTTTATATACTTTTTATTTATTTGCATTATATCCTTTTATCTAAATACTCCAATTTTTTTTAAAAATCCTCCCTATTTTTTTAAAAAAAATAGATTTACCTTATATGTTTACGAATCCATACACGTGTGTGACCTTTAGCTCAACATTTTTCAATTTCTACTTTTATTTAGGCAATAAACGAAAAATTTTAAAGAAAATGAAACAGTTTTCCGCTACTTCATTTAAAGTTTTATCATATTGCAAAAGAAACAAAATAAAATAAAACCTCTTTTCAATATCCACAGAGCATCAAATTTTACGACATACTGCTTTCTTTTAAAGACTTTTTTACTCAATCTCCAGAAATATGTTTTTTCTTAGATAAAGTTGAGACATATTTGAAGTTTTGGGTGGCTCAATGTCTTTCTTGAAAACCAAGAAATCAGCTTTTTACCATCTAGAATAAAATGTTTTCCCACTTTTCTTCTGGATAGATATAACCCAATTTCTTATTTTTATTCTGGGTCAATGGGAATACTTTACCAGACGTAGCCACATTCTTAAACTTATTGAACTTTCCAATGGTGTATATCATAACTTAAAGTAGATCTCTAGTTTTTTTTTAGGAATATTGGTTCGATAGTTTTTCTCAAAACCATCAGGACATGCAATGCATACAAATATTTTCAATCTCGAATGCACTAACTTGTGTTAAAGCTTTAAAATTAATTTTATTTTTATAAAATGTTTTAAAAAAGGTAAAATAAATTTAATATAGGAATAAAGTTAAGATAAATAAATGGTAAGCTATTATTTTCAATTATAAAAACACCGAAGTATAAGAAGTATTTTCATTTCAACTTATTTTCAAGGTTTATTTTTGAGCAAAATAATAAATATTCTTACCAAGTCACCGAACATTGAACTGTAATTTGAAAATAAAAGGAAATAGAAGTGTTTGGTTTGCTGCATTCTACATTATGAACGATTTCTGTTTTAAATTTTGAACATTAGTTACCAAGTTCAGCAATAGATGGCGCCTTTAACTTAGACAAACTTTGATGCAGTGATTTTTCAGCATGTGAGACCAATCCAACTGCTTAGAAGAAAAAAACTCTTATCAAATGTATAGCATCATTCGAAAAATTTATTTAACTTTCCAATGATGTTTATCATAACGTAAAAGTAGATATCTAGTTTTAAAAGAATGGTGGTACTGCAGTTTTTTTACCAAACCATCATGACGCGCATTGCATGAAAATATTTTAACAAATGTCTATTTAGATTACCTTGCTTGTGTATATATATATATAAAAGTATAGCAATAAATAATTATTTTATACACGATAAATAATAATGGGTAAAATAAATTTAGTATGAAAAGTTAGCACAGGTAAATTATAAACATTTATTTCTTTTCAAATAATAGCATAACGAATAGAGAAAAAAAATTTCAAAATTTACTTTCGTTGTTTAATTTTGAAACAATAAAAATTCTTACCCAGTGTTTAAAAAGATGGTTTAAAAATCATTTAAAGGCAAATCGAAGGAGTTAGAATTGTATGATTTTGCTGCGTCATGAATGAATAATAAATACTAATCAAATTTCTAAATTTGTTATAAAGTTCGTCAATTTGTTCAAAGTTCATGCCATTTAAAACAGCATTTTTCAAAATGATATTAAATATTGTATACCTTACAATACAATTTTTTTGACTATCATTAAATAAAATAATAAAAAATAATAAATATTTACATTTACATTTTTGATGGCATCATTTTTGGATAAGCTATTTTTATAATTATGTGCAAAAATTTTTCAATTTGCTTAAAAAGTTCGAGAGATATGGTAAAAAGCAAAATATATACGTAAAAAGTAAGTATATAAGGGTAAAAAGCAAAATTAATATAAAGGAATCCAAACATTGCACAGCTCTCCTGACCTGTACAATGGTCCTGTACTATTGTACAATGACCTGTACTATTGGGATCATATGCCCCAGATTGCTGCTACCCCCTATATTTTAGAGTGAAAAATCTGAATCCTTCATAAAAGAAGTATATTTATTCAGAGAAAGTTCGTTTTGTTGTCTGATTTTGCAACTTAAAATATTGTCTGCACTAATTATAATTTACATATTTGAAGTCGTCCTCTCGAACAAATAAGATTGGCTTCCTAGAACGTGAAGAACTGGTCATCACATCAAACATTATTTAGAATGGTCCGTTTAGTTTTTTGCGCAGTATAAACTATTTTTTATGTAAAGTGACGATAATACAAAATTCATTTTAATTAAAATTCTTTATGAATAAGTTTTTCTGTAAAACCAAGCTATTTTATTTTGTTTTTTTATAACTTGCACATGTTAATCTTGAATCTTAAGATTTTGTTTGAGAATTTATCCTTTTCGCACCGAAAGAAAATTTCTTTAATTTTACTCTTTACTTTTTCATATAAAAATGAAATCTCGAGAAGCACATAATTTGTATTCTGAAAAGTCATTTTCTCCCCGAAATTTGCTTCTTTTTTAACTTACACTATCTTTTTGGGTAAAAAGCAAACTGAAATCAACGGAGCACGTCATGAAATAAAGACTCTATATTTACGGAAGTCTCAACGAAATACAAAAAGAATTTATGCACCTCATTTTAAAAGTAATCCTCAAGCACTCATGAGTTGTTTCAATGAGTTTGCATACTTGGTGTACTTGGTGTTATTTCTGTCGAAAAAATCAATCATGTGAAGCGAATATAATGTAAGTAATTTTGGAAATAATGTTACTGCAGAATTGTTATTCAGAAAATAAATCTATGTATAGTGAAAAGTATGAATGAAATTAAATTTTCATTGACGAAACTATTAAAGTTAGAAATTAGTTTAGAAAGTATGCGTTATTTTGTTTTTGAGTCATCTGTTGGGTTTAAAATGTATTTGTATTTGAACTCTGTTAAAAGCGAAAAATAATATTGTTTATAATTTAACAACATTTATCAGGTAGTTGATCATTAAAAGAATTATTAGAAATTTTTTTCTCTAATACCTATATTCCATAATAACTGTCCTGAACAATAATCTTATTATTACACAATATTCCAATAACTCCAATATATATANCATTAAAAAGTATTTAAATCGATATTTCTTAACAACTATTCATTAAAACTTATGCCATCATCAATATTACAAGTTAAATAGAATTTATATATGTAATTTCATATATATATATCTATATATATATGAAGATCAATCTCACATTTTATTTTTAGTATCTTACACTAGACGATCTTTTTGGGTAAAAAGCAAACTAAAATCAACGAAGCTTGCAATGAATCATTAAATAAAGAGTTCCACATCAGAATTTTACGAGAGACTCTCAGAAATCAAGAAATATTTTATGGCATATTCCGTTACTTTATTTTAGAAGCAATCCTTAAACTGGTTATTTTTGACGAAATATTTAATCATGTGAAACATACATAATGAAGATTAATCAAAAAAGTTTAGAAACATAATTTATTTGTAATACAATAGTGTTATTTTAATGAAGTATATGTGAAAAGAAAAATAAAACATAATTCTCATAATGGAACCATTAAGAGAAGGATCCATGTTAGTAAGTATATTACTTTTTTTTTAACAATATTAAACCAGTGAATTTAACAACATTAACGTAGTTGATAGTAAATTTTCAAAAAACATTTTTAAAATAACATTTCAAAATGCACTCCTAGTCAAAAGTTCGAGCATCAAGAAATTTCAAAAAATAGATCGGGAAATATTGCGTGTTTGAGGGGGAGATTGCTATAAAGAAGCAATTTCTTTGAGCTGCTAACAATAAAAAATGTACGCCTTGCAGGAAAAAAACACATTAAAATTGAATAAAGCACAATGGCAGTGTCCAACTTTTCAGTTTCAGTCGGAGTAGCCATCGCAGACTCTTAATCTGATAGAAATTGTGTGAGATGAACTAGACATGGATGTTCCTAAGCATCTGGTTTCAATAAACACAGAATATCTATGGAAGGCTATTTTATTTTCAATTTATAACCGTCATTGAACAAGGCAACTCCGTAGCCTTGTAATTTTGAACCCAATCCAGAAGACAATGGAACTCCTGGCTCAAGTATTGGGAGAAATTTGACTTCTAGGAAGACTTTTTGATGGAACTAACCCACATTTGCGTTACATGGAGAGGAAGACCACGAGAACTTCCCACGGCAGCAAGTAGTCTGACGGCAAGGGGACCCATAATCCGCCTACCACTCATGATATTTCACGTCAGTACTGTGGTCGGTGCAAGCCGGATACGGTATCAATCAGCCATCGCCGGGATCGAATCCGGTTCACTTCCTGGGAAGTGAAACGCTTTATCCCCTGAGTTATCGCAGCTCTATTGAAAGCTATTAAAAGTTGAGGAAAGGTCACATATTTTGTCAAACTTTGGTTAAATTGATAAAATAAATGCTTCCATCGGAGCTCTTATTATGGCCAAGTATGAGTTCCTTGAGAGATGCAAACTTTCTAAATAATTCTATATAAATAAAAGCATTGCATGCATTCTGTTTTCTCAGATTAACAATTTTGCTTATTTTGAAAACAAGACAAATAAATAATTAAATAAGATAATAGTAAGTATATGATATCCTATTTGCCCTTTCGTTTCATATGTTCACGTGTTTCTATTTGTGTTTTGTTTAGTATTTTTCTTGAAATCTTGTAATTTTTACTTGATAAATCTATAATTTCGAATCAGTTTCTTTTGTTTTCTCCTATTGGTGCTCCCCACATTATTTTATCGATATTTTGCTTTGGTTATATCAACACAATATTAGAAAGAACTGATTTTGCTGATATAATCGTGTGAGCTGTTGACAATATTATATATTTCAATTACTTTTTTTTTCAATCTTGGTTGATTTTTGGTTAAGTTTCTTAATATTTTTACTTTTTTCTTCTTCTTAATATTTTCTTCTTTTTTCTTTCCTTCTTTTTTTTTCTATTTTTCTTCTTTTTTTGCATTTTTATCTTAGATTGGGTTCTATTTACTTACAGCTTATGCACAGTTAGTAGAACTTATTAAATATTAAATTTGATTTGAAATTCTTTTATTTGAAGTTTTTAAACAATTCCAAATTTAAATCTTACATCTAAATAAGTTTTGAAGCAATTATTTAACATAGTTTAGCAATTCTTTCACAGTTATTCTTATAGTCATCTTTTATACAGTTCAGATTTTTTTGTGTAATATGAACGAATGAAATGTTTTTAATATTTTCCAAAATAAAAAAAAAATCTGACAATTCAAGCATAATAAAACAGAAAATCTGCAAGTAATTGTTTCAGTTTATGAAGAAATTTAAGCTTAAATGATAAATCAACTCTTTACAACGCCTGTTTCATGAAATACGAAAAAACACTAGAATCATAAGGATATAAATTTTCGATACTTTTTCATAGAAATATATCCAAAAAAAATTGAATAAATTTATACAAAAAATATTTGATTCATAAACTTTTTTCTTCGTTTCAAAAGATTCATTTTTTTACTTGAAAGCAATATTAAACCTTTGTTTACAAAACTGCTTAAAAAACTGCAATTTGGTATCCAATTGTCTTCAAGTTTGTCTCATTAAAAAAGATGGAAAAAAACAAGTAACTTGAAAAACAAGGAATAAAAATAAAACTGTTTTTTTTTTTCACAAACTTAAGTTTTAATGTATATTAAATGTTTTTTGTGAAAGTGGTTACATTTTTTTTAAACAGAATTTTGCATAGGTATACATTTCATTAGTTTTCAAGTACGAAAAAGTCTTTTTTTTGTAGCAATAGCAAAAGAATTCTTATGCGAAAATGCGCTGCATGCGACTTGTTTTTCAAATAAATTAAATTCACTTTCAGCTATTCAAAGAAAAGTATTGGAAGTTTGAGAACCTTTCTTTTTGAAAAGATAGAGAAAAAAAAAATCGTTACGCATCAAACGCTAATATTTATTTTTATAGTAATATTTTTTTGTCCTTTCATATTCTTTATAAGAAGAAACATTCAGTGATAAACATAGAATAAAAACGCCTGACTAAATCTTAAAATACAAATATAAGAAAACTTGGTTCCAGTTGCCACAGCTGCGAATACACATCAATATGACAAAAGGAAAGCAAAGAAACATTCAGAAACACATTGAAAGATATAAAAGGAATTTTTTCTAGTTTTGTAGACACTAAAAGCAAATATCAATAAATATCTGAACTTCAAGCACTTTTATCTATTTTTTATATTTGTTTTAGTCTAGTATATCTAACTTGTGAAGACATGTATTTAAATGTTCTGGGAAAGTAAAGTTATTGAAAGAGAGTTTTAAAAAATACTGAATAAATAAACACAAAATTCAAATTTATGTATAAAAAAATAGCTTTACGATATGATATTTTATCTTTTGTTTAATTATTGGAACGTCTGTTATCAGAAATTGATTATGATCACAATCTATCAAGGTATTTTTGTTTGTAGACACTGAAAGCAAATATCAATAGATATCTGAACTTCAAGCACTTTAATCTATTTTTTATATTTGTTTTAGTCTAGTATATCTAGCTTGTGACGACATGTATTTAAATGTTTTGCGAAAGTAAAGTTATTGAAAAAGAGTTTTAAAAATATACTGAATAAATAAAAAAAAATTCAAAGTTATGAAACAAATTTATGTATTCAACATTTGTTTTTAGATATGATATTTTATCCTTTGTATATTAATTGTAGCATCTATTGCCAAAAATGGATTATGATCGCAATCTATCAAGGAATTTTTTCTACTTTCGTAGACACTGAAAGCTAATATCAATAAATATCTGAACTTCAAGCACTTTTATCTATTTTTGATATTTGTTTTAGTCTAGTACATCTAATTTGTGAAGACATGCATTTAAATGTTCTGGGAAAGTCAAGTCATTGAAAAAAAGCTTAAAATAAAAATGCTGAATAAATAAACAAAAAATTCAAATTTATAAAATAAATCCATGAATAAATTTTGTTTAATGATTTGATATTTTATCATTTGTATATTAATTGTAACGTCTTTTACCAGATATGGATTATGATCGCAATCTATCAAGGAATTTTTTCTACTTTTGTAAAGTAACTATCAATAAATATCTGAACTTCAGGCACTTTTATCTATTTTTTTTATTTGTTTTAGTCTAGTATATCTAGCTTATGAAGACATATTTAAATGTTCTGGGAAAGTAAAAATATTGAAAAAAAGTTTTAAAAAAGATTGAATAAATAAAAAAAAATCACATTTATAAAATAAATCTATGAATAAAATTGTTTTTATTATATGATGTTTTATCCCTTGTATATTAATTGCGACGTGTCACCAGAAATGGATTATAATCGTAATCTCAAAATCAGTCGAAAAGTAAGAAAGATGAGTCAAAGTCATCGTTCATTTTTCGTCAACGTAAGAATATTAAATAAAAATAACAAGAAAAAAAATATAGATGGTTTTTAATTCATTGCAGGACAAACTAAATTATGAATCGTTAGGAGCTATTAGGCATCGTATGCACGCCCCAAATGAAGTAATTTGTTTTGTCTTCATATTTTTTAAACTTTAAAGTAATTGGGGTAAACTTCTCAAAAGTCTTAAAATATTGGTGAGTTTAATCTAAAATTTGATAATTTAATCAAGTAAGTGATGGTCAAAAGATAAAGTTGTTCGTGAAATTAAATTACGCATTATTTCTAACAGAAGAGTTGTTTCCCCTTACACCTGAAACTGTTATATCTCAAACACCTTAAAAGATTATTTTATTTACGTAAAAACAGGATCTTTACTTTCAAAATACAATTGTGCCCTTTTTTACTTTCTCTTGTCATTGCTCTTCTCCTTTTTTAAACTTACATTTTCTTTCTGGAACCACACAGTATTTTGGATCAAATTTAAAAGTAAGAAATGCGAGTTTCAGCAAAATACACTAAGTTTACATTTTTTCAATATGATAATTATAAATTGGCTCTAAATTCCATCTGGAAATCACGGGCTTGTATTACATGTTGTCATAATCTAGTAATATCGTTATTCTAATTGCAACAATTTTGCTTTCATTTTTATTGATCTTTGAATAGGTTTTGCACTATCCAAAGAGCCTCAGAGTTTTAAATACAAAAATACATTTGATGTTTTTTAAGTTATTATCAGTTATTAAGTTATTTATTATATTATATTATATTTTATATATATATATATAGTTATAAAATTTTTCAAACAAAGATATTTTTTTTAATAGTTCCTGGTTTTTTAAAGTTAACTATATTTCCTAATTATACTATCCAAATAAAAAAATTTCCTCTTGCCACCACATGTTTAGAGACGGCTTACATTTCTTCGGTATTTATTTTTTTAGTTCAGTAAAATGCGACATTTTTTTAATGAAGTTTCCCTATTTTTCTCTGTGAATTTCCTATTTTTTGAAGCAATCACGAGCTTGCAGAACAAGAAGTCATAATCTAGTAATATCGTTATTCTAGATACAACAATTTTGCCATTATTTTTATTGATTTTTCAATTGGGTTTGCTCTATCCAAAGAGCCTCAGATTATTTGATACATAAATATATTTGGTTTTCCTTAAGTTATTATAAGGCGGCAATGACTTACACTAAAAAATAAATATATATATATTGGTTATAAAGTTATTTCAAACAAAGTTGGTTTTTATGTAGTTACTGGTATGATCGAATAAATATTTTTTAAAGTTATCTATATTTTTTAATCATACTATCCAAATAAAAACGATTTCCTCTTGCAGCCACATTTTTAAAGACGGCATACCTACATTTCTTCGGTATTTTTCTTTTAAGTTATTTAGGTTATTTTTTTCCGGTATTTTTCTTTTTAGTCCAGTAGAATAGTGAGGCATCGTTGTATATATCTTTGTATACGATGCATTTTTCACATTGAATTAAATGAAACCATTTCCGAGACGAGCAGACAATTTGTACAATTTCGTACTTGCTCTTATTTACTCATCTTCAATTGTTATACAAAAAAGTGAAGTATTTTCTTCGCGTGCAATTTTTCCTCTTAATCGAATGAAATCAAACACGAAATAAAGGGAATTATATTTTCAATGGGTTTCTCTTATATGAAAAGCACTATTTTTTAATTGTCCTTATTATTTAAAGAAAAACCATAGTAATTTTAAAACTACATTTATGCTATTGACTCAAATTTTATCTCATTGAATTCAGCATAAAGATGACATGGGAAAATGCACCTTATGTATATTCAGATAGCTCCTAGATAGAAACATTAAATAATCGAAAAAGTGTACATACACTGAAAAATAATACTTCGTGTTGTCTTCCTTTACTTTCTATCGCTGTTTGCTCTTCGATGTGGCGATGAGTCAAGTTACGAATGATTTCAACAATAAAACAATAAATTTATTGAAGAAATAAAGGAAAATAAACTGCTTCAGCAGCCGAGTACATTGCTGCTTCCTAATCGTTTCATATTAAAAATCTCTCTCTTACATTTGTAAACAGACACAGTAGTTGTGGCGCTGCGCCACCTGCTGGACAACTCACTATTAAGGGGAAATGTTAATGTTCGTTTACTTAAAAGTTTTCGAACTTTCAAACTACAGTGAACTCTCACTTATGCACCGGTGTAAGGGGCCAAGAGAAAAAGGCGCATAAGTGAAAGAGGCGCATTTGTGAAAAACTTCAAAATTCTAAAACGCAACATAAATTGCAGTGACAATATGAATAAATATGTTTCTAAAGATTGAATGTTAATATTTATACTGTTTTGGTATTTAGTACTATAATTATACAAAGAAAAAATTTAACTTACCTTAAGACAATTTATTTCCTTACAAAATAATCTTAATACATGTTTGCATTTGTTTTTGCCGACGTATTTCAAAAATAGTTTCCTCCAGTTCATATAAATGGGATAAGGGGGAGTTTCAGAAACAAATTAAATTGTAAATAATCACGAATAGTGTCTAAAGCTTCCAATACTGTTGTGTGATTTAGAGGAACTTTATCATCCTCGTCAGTATCATCCACCACGTTCTCATCGTCCACAAGTTTTAGTTAGATGTAAATGAACACTTCTTCCCAAACAATTTGAGTTTTATGGGAGGGGGTGAAACATCACATGATAAATTTCTAAGAAAAGTACTTGACGTCATAATATACTGCACAATAAGTTGTTCGATTACTAATGTCACTGAACACATCACCTCCTTTTATTTACTTATAACTTATAATGTCCATCTGACTGCAAGTAAGTGATCGCGGTCTCCTTCATCTTTCGTATTCCAGGTGTCTTTTTTTTTTCTCTAGAAAACAGCATGGGAGTAAAACTAACCTCTGGACAAGAGGAATGGTCATTTTCTAAAAGATGAATGGACTTTCATTGTTGTTGGTGTAACAGATAAGACACCCTATTCAAAATTCTAGAAAGAATGTCTTTCCAGAAACAGCAAAAATGAAAAGGTCACAGGGGAAAGCAAATTCAATAGGATCTAACAACATATATTTCTTTTTATCTGTAACAAGGATTGCTTATTTGCTTCATTTTTAATCTAAAACATTTTTTTTTAAAAGAGAAAAAATATTTAAAGGATTAAAAAATTAAAATGTTAGCCTAAAATTTCGGCGCATAATTGAAAAATTGACCTTTAGAGCGACGCATAAACGAATGATGTTTATCATTATTTTCCTATCTAATGTACTGGGACCTATAAAAATCGTCGTATAAATGAAAAAGGTGCATAAAAGAGGTGGTGCATAAGTGAGAGGTCACTGTATTCGTTCTACTGGCTCGGAAATAGTATCTTGCCTCTCTAGAAGAAATTCAACTCCACCCACTTTCTTCCAAAAAGGACAAAGTATACAGTAAGGTAGCATTCGTGTACAATGTATTAAAAACAGTGTTTTTTATTACCTACAATACCTACAAAGAAAAATCAGCAATGAATAATTTCGACCGGATTTTCATCGCAAGTACTTCTCCATATTGTATCGCAAAACAGTATCTTTATGCTACATTGAATTTGACGCTGTATAGCCAAATTTGTAATCTTTTGAATTTTTAATTTAAACTTTCGCCTTTTTAACTTGTTTTTTTTTAATTTGATGTACAAAAAAGAATAAAACTGTACTTTTGTACATAAAACTTTATATCATCGAAACTATTACTCCGATCATTTCGGAAATAGTCTTAGTCAATTCAGTGGAAATTTAACTCAGTGCCTTACATGCCTGTCTAGAAGAAATTCACCCCTTCTACCCATTTCCTTCAAAAAAGTAGAAAGTATATAGCATGAAAGTTTTTATGTATAATGTTACCTACATTAAAAAAGCAACAATAAACAATTTTGACCGTATTTTTATCACAAATTTTTCGCCTTATTGTATCGTTGCACTGTAACTTTATTCTACCTTGATTTTGGCACTGTTTTGCAAAATTAGGAGTTTTTTAAATTTTTTAGTTTGATGATCTGAGATTTTATATTTGAAGTTCTTATCGTGAAAGAAACGAAAAAAAAGCATACGGAAAATAAAAAAAATTACAAGGTATTTATAGGTAGCAGTACATATGAGATATGTTGTGGATAACTTCATTTTTATAATAATTTTATTTTTAAAAGGAATATTAAAAGGGTATCTAATTTTAAGAAGCAATTCAGCTTTTTACAATTAGTTTACTTCTTTAATTCCCTATAAACAGTCCAAAAAATTTCGTCACCACTTTTTTATATTTATATTTTCTTTACACAGATTTTCTTAAAGAGACATTAAGAATATTTTTTGAAAAGGAAATAAAGCTAAGATAAGATAATCAGCTTTAGGGCACTTACATATCCACGGAACAAAATTATTAACGCACATTAAATATCAATCAATTAATATATATTTCTGAGGAAATTCATAACTCATAAATCCAAGCTTATAACACATTAACACAGTTTGGTTTGATGTTAACGATATTAACTCTTTAACCCAAAACAATATATAAATATAAGATTGCCATAAAATCTCATAAAATGTTTGTAATCCTATTACTGTGGAGCAATAAAAAAGGCAATAAAAATTTTATATTTATAATTTAAGTAATAAAACTAATTGTTTGGAATGAACTGTTCAATAACTGTACACATGTACATATATTTAAAACTTTTTTCTATTTCTTAAAATAATGGTAAAATTCGAATACGTTTCAATTCATACTGATGGTCAGTGGGTTTTAAACCATACTGATGATCAATTCAGAAAGTATTTATTCATCATGGTTTATCTTTAAGCACATTAATACTCTTTATTAGCAATATAACAGAGGACTCCTAGTTACAGCCAAAATGGATGCATTAATATCAAAACGAGATATTAAACTTAAACAAAAAGTAACGTTAAAAATGGAGTATTTAAAGAATGCTTCAATATCTACATTTCTTTCTAACGTTTTTAAGTTTCAGGTTTTTATCCAACTCGACATAAGTAGAGTTTGCTGCCCTCGACAGGAGTAGAGTTTACCTATCTTGACAGGAGTAGAGCTCCCTCACTCTACACGAGTAGAGTGTAACTACCTTGACAGATGTAGAGTTACCTATTTCGACTGATGAGGTGCTTACCCATATCGACTGGCGCAACCAGATTTCTTAAAATCAAGTCTGTTTATGTCTCTGAATAGTTTTGATTAAAATTGGTTAAACAAAAATGGAAAAATAAAATTAGGAACAAATTTACTTTTTGCATTTAAAAATCAGCTTAATTTCGTCATGTATTCACTACAATATCAATTTTATTTGCAAAATGAATTTTACATCTAAAAGTTGAATTAAACTTGTTTTTTTTACTGTATTGGAAGTATTTCTTTAATTAGTCCACCTTACAACACATTTCCATTTTTAACACGTAAATGAATTGGAAAAAAAAAAAAGGAAACGAGATTACACGGGGTTTGAACCGTACACTGTAGAAAAAGAAAAGAATGTGCCTTTTCCAATACGTTACGGGGAATTACCATGGCTGCCATTTTTCTCTCTGAGCATAGAACGAGGGGTAAGGGGTAGAAAATAGGTGCGTTATGTGGCCCAAAAATAAGTAACATCTTTGAATTCATCCTAAAAATAAATGTTTTGTTTCGTATCAATTATAACTTTGGTGCTTATTCATTATTGAATTGGGACAAATTCAACATTAATGATAACAGATAAGTGTTGACATTAAGTGAAGTTTTGTTTTCGCTACAATTGATGCTTTATTGGGTTGCAAGGCTGAAATATATATATATATATATACAAATCAGAATTAATATTGGTTTTAAAGTTATGATAATTAACTTGGAATTAAACTTATTTATTGATTCAATACCTTAAAGCAAACTTCAAATGGTATATAATATTTCAACGACAATACACGTAGGAAAACAGATAAACATTGTTTAGGTAATAGATTTCGTGAAAATTCTCTTAAATTCAATTTCATCGAAATTCTGCGCAAACTAAGGAAAGGATTTTCCAACTAGGATATCAGATAGATTTATAAACGTAAATTGCTTTAGTTAATTGGCTTCATCATAAACTGAGATTACTTACTGCAAATTTATACTCAGTTTCTTTCAAACTAAATGGTATTTATTGAAATGTCCTACATGCAGACCATTAGAAATTTCTCATCGAACAAAATGCTGAAATTTTAAAATGTACCACATAACTGTACATTTAATATGTTCTGCGTACCAAAGGTACATGAAATATAATAAGTGATTTTTAAAATACGAAATGTCTTAAATTAGTCACTTTATTATTTGGCCCGTACATTTTTTGCAGATTTTTAATATAGTACCGGGTTTAAATTTATGATTAACTATTAGCCCAGGTGTCATAGCGAGCTTTTGATCGATCAATTCTTTTTCAAAATGCATACCACGACAAGATATCTTAGAGTCTATCCCATCGCGAGGCTTGCTTAAAAGCCAATTATTAAGCAATCCTGCTAATCATCCACCTTTTCGTGATCTGGGCTGAACTTGACCAAGCTAACAGAAGTAGCGGCACGAAGGAAGCACCTTATTAAGCAATCCTGCTGATCATCCACCTGTTCGTGATCTGGGTCCGAACTTGACCGAACTAACAGAAGTAGCGGCGCGAAGGAAGCACCTTATTAAAAAATCCTGCTGATCATCCACCTGTTCGTGATCTGGGCCGAACTTGACCGATTTAGCAGAAGTAGCGGCGCGAAGGAAGCACCTTATTAAAAAATCCTGCTGATCATCTACCTGTTCGTGATCTGGGCCGAACTAACAGAGGTAGCGGCACGAAGGAAGCACCTTATTAAAAAATCCTGCTGATCATCCACCTGTTCGTGATCTGGGCCGAACTTGACCGAACTAACAGAAGTGGCTGCGCGAAGGAAGCACCTTATTAAAAAATTCTGCTGATCACCCACCTGTTCGTGATCTGGGCCGAACTTAGCCGAACTAACAGAAGTAGCGGCACGAGGAAGCCCTTATTAAACAACCCTGCTGATCAACCCTGCTTCGTGATCTGAGCCAAACTTGACCGGACTAACAGGGGTAGCGGCAAGAGGAGCAGAAAATCCTTTATTGAAGCATCAAGCTACTTCCAGGCGCTATGGAGCCGTTTCTTTCTTTTTTCCATGTTTTTTTTTCTACACATGCGATCAAATCTGACTTAACTCTTCCTAAACCAAGGATGTCGGACGAATATTCAGAAGCAGAAGAACATAATAGGCCTCTAATTTCCAACTAATTCCCAACAAGAAAAGAAAACTTACTAATCACATAAAACTTTTCAGGCTAAATAAGGATTATGAGATATTTTGGATTAAGAATCACATAGGGATCGATGGAAACGAAAAAGCAGAGCAATTGGTGAAAGAATCACTAGAAAATGATGAAAGTACCGAAGACATTCCTGTTTCAAACATAAAAAGAAAGACATATAATAAAAAAGCAAACGAAAAATTGCAGGAAAGATGGGTACACTCTGCAACAGTTCTTAATGTAGCTGAACGACTTTCTACATAAGATATTAAATAAACATCAAGAAAAATTCTTCAACCCAAATTGCCTAAGCTGTGGAGTTCTGGAAGATGCAGCACACATCGCAATTAAATGTAGAAAATCTGAAGACATAAGAAAACAATACTTACTTTTAAATATTAATTGAGAAAACCTCAAGAAACAAATTATCTGCAACCAGCAAATAAAGACTCGGCTAAAACTAATGATTCAAAGAATGTTTGAAGATAGACTCAAAGCTATATGCAAAATGTATCCTGACTCAAGCGCTCTGAAATTTTTTTGCATACATTATATTAGAGCCGCGATGGCTCAGCGGGATAGAGCGTTCGAATTCTAATAAGGTGAACCGGGTTCGAATAGCAGCGATGGCTGGTCGATACGAATCTGCATCTGGCTTGTACCGACCACAGAACTGGAGTGAGTTTTCCTCAGTGGTAGACGGATCGTGGGTTAGAGTTCCTTTGCCGTCATGCTAACCGTGGAAGGTTCACATGGACTCCCTCTCCATGTAACGCAAATGCAGGTTACTTTCATTAAAAAGCCCTCCTCGAAAGCTACGAAGTTGAACATTAGGGTGAACATTAGTAGTAGTAGTTTAATACCGCTTTCCAGTGCTATGCAGTTTCGAGACACACCGAGTCATTCAGTTCTATTTTATGATAGAATTATGATTCAGAAATTTTTTCTCTGCATTGCTTTATATACTCCATATATCATTAGTAAACTGCGCGAATTTGAATGTACTATTCAAAAACTAAACTATACAGATATTATTTACATGAATGGTATTTATGTAACTTTAATATTTCAAAAAATAAGTGCTGTTGAATTTTTTAAAAATTTAGTTATTATTTTCTTTGCAATTTATTCTCTACAATTAATTAATTATTCTGCAAGTTTTTAAAAACTATGCAAAATTGGACTCTAAAAACCTTATTTTTATAAATAACAGTCATGTAACTTCCTTATTAAAAAATTTTGCATAACAAAACTTCTTTATAAAAAACTTCCTTATAGCAAAAATGTATCATATTGATCTTTAAACAATTATGTTTTTTTTGCTTTGCAAGGCCGTAAATCTTCCATAGGTTTTCAATAAACAGCACGAAATTTGATGAACTCTTTTGAGTTAAATTATAAAGATTTAAGTTATTTAAATAATTAATTATAAAGATTTTAATTTCTGCTGATTTTAATTAATTAAAGAGAAGTATCATTAATACGAAATGGGCAATCATTTGTTAAGTATTCAGTAATACCTGGAAAAAATATATAACATTAAAAATAACAAATCAATTGGCTCTTTGTTTGTTTTATTTTTATTTTATAACCGTCGTTGAACAGCTGTCCCAATTCTGCATTTACGACTACTAATGTTCAACTACGCAGAATTGTAATTTGGAACCTAACCCAGAAGGCAAGGGAACTCCTGAATCAAGTATTGGAGAAAATTTGTCTTCAAGGTAAGACTTTTTGATGGAACTAACTCACATTTCCGTTACATGATGAGGAAAACCATGAAAACTTCCCACAGTTAGTCCGATGGCAAGGGGACTCTAGCCCATGATATGTCTACCACTGAGGATATTTAAAGGTCAGCACTGTGGTCGATGCAAGCCGGATACGGAATTCGAATCTACCAGACATCGCTGGGATTCGAACCCGGTTCACCCCATTGAAAGGCGAACGCTCTATCTTCCAAGCTACTAATGCTCCTTCTTTGTTTGTTTTGGAAGAATAAAAAAAAAATGATGATTGTTGCAGCATTTTAACTTCCAAGCGTGCAAGTGACGCTCAATTTTATATGGCAGTCATAAGCAATTAAAATAAAAAAATATGTTTCTAAACACGATCGTCCAATTAAAAGTGTGCGGTAACATTTTAATTTTCTCAGCACTTCAACCGTTTGTACCTACCTTATGCGCGTCTTTAAAATATATCAATGATCAAAATAAATATGAATATAAAGTTTAAAACCTAAATTTTTCTTCCACTTTAAAATCTGTGACAACTCTTGGGCTTCAAGGCGAAGAAGTTGGCTGATCTGATATTTGGTTAAAGAAGCAATTTAAGCGTATAGGAAACGCAAACAATGGTAGAAAAGTAAAGAAAACAAACTTACGAAAATACATATGACATGCAATTTTTTGGATAAAAATAATTCTTCATACCTGCAAAGAAAATAAAAAACAATAAATATAAATAATAAAAGTCAAAGAAGTTAAGGATTTATTATATACATTTGTAACTATTAAGATAGTTTTTTAAATTATTAGTTAGTATATTATTTAATTTTCCTTTTTTAAGTTTTTTAAGTTTTTTTTCTTTCTTTTTTTTTTTTTTTTTTTTTTTTTTTTTTTTTTTTTTTTTTTTTTTGGAAATTTCGTCATTTTCTTACGTATATTATTAATATTTTTAAACATTATAGTGTTTTACTCGACTTAGTATTTTCAGAATTTTTACTATGTAATATTTAGAAAAATACAAAATTTAATATTCATGAAAATATTTTATTTAATAAATTTATTAAAGTGTTNTTTTCTTACGCATATCATTAATGTTTTGAAACATTATAGTGTTTTACTCGACTTAGTATTTTCAGAATTTTTACTATGTAATATTTAGAAAAATACAAAATTTAATATTCATGAAAATATTTTATTTAATAAATTTATTAAAGAGTTAAGATAATTTAGTAATGTCATAATATTAATATAAAATACAATCTAAAAAATTTCAGGCAAATTTTGTGAGTTGATCATTAATTTATACGGTAAGCTGCCATCTTTGAGAGAAAAAAAACACAGGTAAGGAATTTCTGCAAAATTAGTAGAGTTGACCTTTAGATTAAGCGGTCAGTTCCCTTCATTGAGAAACAAAATCATTAAACCTAAAAGTACCTTGGATGATAATAATAATAATATTGATAAAGTACACAAGGTACTCATTTGTAATTATTATACACATTTTAAAATGTTCAAATATCGAACATTTTTGAATAAAATGTTTACATATTATAATTATTTGAAATTCTTTTTAAAATTATGTATTTTAGTAAAGTTTAAATTAAATATGTTTTTATAAATTGCTTCTTTTATTTTACCTTAAAGAAAGTTACTTTCAAACAAAGTTATGACGATTAGTTATAGTTAAAAAGTTGTTATAGTTATTTCGGGGCTGAAACTAGACTAAGCATTTTGTCTAATTGGAATAAATTACTTTCATTATTTTTTGGGTTTCAAATAACTGCTGCAGCCACGGTAAAAAGCTTCTAATTTCAAAAAGATTGGTGTTCTTCCTGACGGTTACAGGAAAGGACTTTAAAACTCTGAACGAAGGTTTGAGGGTTAAATTTATTCAATTATCCTTCCGAAGCGCACGTTTTTAAATAACGAATGATATATCCACCATCTTTTTTTAAGTAAAATTTTTATTGCGATCATCAATTTTTCAAATATTTAAAATAATATAATTTAATTTAGATTATATTTAGAAATCTCAAGTTTAAAAAATATTGCAAATTTTTTCTTTTAATATTTTGTTCCTTTGCGTTTCATAACTGAGAGCTTAGAGAGTTTAGTTTCTAAAATATTTTAACGAGCTCCCGAAAATCCAATACTTTTAATACTTCTTATCTTACTGGAAATAAATAATTACGTTTTATTAGTTTTCGGTCGCGTAACTTCCTTCTGTCGATAACATCATAAAAACAATTTACTTAATTTGTATGCCAGAAAACGATAAGTAAAAAAAATCAATAAAAAAAATGGTTATAAAATAACTAGAGGACTGGAATTTGCAAGGAATAAAGTGAAAAAAGAAGTGCATTTTTATATTTTAAAGCTTTATTATAAAATAGTCATGGATTTAAATAGTTATAATTTTATTTTATAATAGTTATTGATTTAAATAGTCAATGCTTCATTGCAAAAAATAAGGAAAAAAAACTTTAAGAATTTTCTAAGTGTGGTGGATGGTTTCTCGTTATAGCTATTATTTGTAATTTAAAATTTATCTGAGAAAATAAATAAATCTGAATTATATTTTCTAAAAACATATTTTGCTTTAAAATAAATAAAAAAAAATGAGACTAAAAATGCTGAATATGCAGTTTATCCCTCTCCCGGCATTAGCATTTCAATTTATGGTTACAAAAAGAATGTGAAACGTTTGGTATGTTTATTTTACATTTTATGTCATAAATATTCCCTAAACTCTAGGAAGTGTAGAATAGAATGTTTAACTCTCATTATAAGACAATTAAATCACGTTAAGATTCTTATGATTTTCAAAAGTTGGTGACAAAACTTCTTCGCATTCATTTTCTAGGAAGATTTAGAAAACGTTAAGGAATGTGTAACTAATATCCAATTGTACTGAGAGAGGGATCTTTAAAATTGCAGTAGTAACTGAGAAATCTTTATATTTCAGCCATAAAATTAAACTCCAGTCTTTTTACATTTGAAAATGTTTAACAAATATTTGAGCATTTTTAGAATACATAAAAGGATTGCTCAAATGAAGAGAATACAAGTGTGATAGTATCAGAAATACAGTAACGATAAGAGTATTCACCATTGGTAAGAAGAGTCGACCGAAGACTGTGTATAACTAATTAACTACTTCACTTGACAGCATTTAAAGTGAATGTAAAGAGAATGCTAAGAGAGATGCGTCCAGATCCGAACTACGGGAAGTAATACGATTTATAGTGGCAAATAATGGATGCACTATTCCTTAACCAAAACCACATTTAGTGCTGTTCAGATATCAAGAGTACAGATAACTTCTTCTATTACCTTAAATTATTTTAAAGCAAAGAATTTATTGAAGATCATGACATGTGTTTACCCTGGAACTTAGTAGATCCGGTATTGATGCACGGTTTGAACAAAAACTTATAAACAACTTGTTTACAACTGTTTGTTCAAGGCAGAGCATGCCATAAGCGGCAAATATTTGACAATAAATATAAGCATTACTTATGGAATATAATTATGTTCTAGACACATCCACATTAGCACGACTTTACATTATCTTAAAATGTTCTCATGTGAACTGTTAAATCAAATATAGGTAAATTTAGTTCAGTTGTTTTACGTTTTAAATTCCTGTAGGATGTCACTACTGTAGCTTTTTCCACTTTTTACTTAGACAAAAATTCTATACATAAATTTAACATAATATCAAAATAAAATGAAAAGTTCAAAAATTCAAATAATTTTTCTGTTTTAATAAGGTATTCTTTAAAGTAAATTAATATTAACAATGAAATGTATCGCCTTATCATTGTATAAAAATTCATTCATTGTATCAAATCAATCGTATTTACCGTTTAAATAAGAATTGTTTCATAATAAAAAGTTAAAATAAGTACAATGTTTCAAAACCAAAATCATAAATAAAATAAGCAATTCTAATATTACAAATAGTTCAATGCGATCAATTTCATAACATATTTTATAACAGTCAACAATTCCATTGTTAAAAAGTTTTACAATTCTGATAAAAACCATATTTTTAGAGAGAGAGAGAGAAAACTAAACCAATGTGATAGAGGTAGTAGTGGTTCTTGTTCTCGATTACTTTCAAAAATATCACGATTTATTTTAAGGCTTTACTACGAGAAAGTTGATCGAACAAATGGTATCGTAAAACATATTTCCTGAAATTCGCTTGATAAAATAGTAGGAACGAATCTTTTGTTATTCGGTTTTCGTATTTCCTTCAACACATAGTGTCCGAAAGGAAAATTTTTATATGGGAACTGAGATTCTATAACTATTTAATCAAATAGTTTCTTTCATTCCTTTTTTATCAATACCCATTGTGGTTTTGCATCAACCTATGCATTGTCAACTGATATTTCATCCAATAGCTATTTCTGAACTTCATTTTATCAGATTTTTTGAGTGTTTCAATTCTGGCACTTTATTTTTTAACATTACGTCACGGGTTGTAGTAGTTCTCATAATTCAAGAGAGTAAAAATTTAAAATCAAATGCGACAAGTAAAATGTGGTATCATGTTATATATATATATATATATATATATATATATATATATATATATATATATATATATATATATATATATATATATATATATATATATATATATATATATATATATATATATATATATATATATATATATATATATATATATATATATATATATATATATATATATATATATATATATATATATATATATATATATATATATATATATATATATATATATATATATATATATATATATATATATATATATATATATATATATATATATATATATATATATATATATATATATATATATATATATATATATATATATATATATATATATATATATATATATATATATATATATATATATATATATATATATATATATATATATATATATATATATATATATATATATATATATATATATATATATATATATATATATATATATATATATATATATATATATATATATATATATATATATATATATATATATATATATATATATATATATATATATATATATATATATATATATATATATATATATATATATATATATATATATATATATATATATATATATATATATATATATATATATATATATATATATATATATATATATATATATATATATATATATATATATATATATATATATATATATATATATATATATATATATATATATATATATATATATATATATATATATATATATATATATATATATATATATATATATATATATATATATATATATATATATATATATATATATATATATATATATATATATATATATATATATATATATATATATATATATATATATATATATATATATATATATATATATATATATATATATATATATATATATATATATATATATATATATATATATATATATATATATATATATATATATATATATATATATATATATATATATATATATATATATATATATATATATATATATATATATATATATATATATATATATATATATATATATATATATATATATATATATATATATATATATATATATATATATATATATATATATATATATATATATATATANACAATAAGTTTCATTTATTGCGCATAAGCTGCAAGTAAACAGAACTCATTAGATAAGTTCAAAATGAAGATAAAACAAAGGAAAATAATAGACATATGCAAAAGGGGGGGGGAAATAATAATGAAAAAAATAACAAACAACTGATTTAAAGAAGAAAAAGAAAAGGATGACAATTTTTAAAAAAAAACAGAAAATGAAAGATATAATCTTTTCTTCAGCCCATATGATTATATCCCCCCCCCCTTTTGCATATGTCTATTATTTTCCTTTTTTTTATCTTCATTTTGAACTTATCTAATGAGTTCTGTTTACTTACAGCTTATGCGCAATAAATGAAAGTTATTGTTTTTCTTCACTTTCTTCGTCTTTTCTTGTATTTATTTATTTTGTTGTATATATATATATATATATATATACAACAGTATATATATATATATACAATAGTTATTTGTTTTGTATTGCATCCATGTATGTGCAGATGAAATTTCATTGAAATCGGTACAGTAGTTCTAGGGATAATTGATCAAATTCGCAAATTCTCTTAATCTTTTACACCAGTGTAGTATGCGAAGAATTAAGATTTAATAAACATCGCAAGCAGGTAAAAAACTTCGGCAAAAACCATTAAAGATGGAAGTTATGGTATATCCGAAGAGAAAAGGTTAAAAAAAAAAAATTTTTTTTGGAATCTTTTGTCAACGAAGTGTATTCCTATTTTTGCTCCCTTTTACTTCTTTAGATAACAAAACAATTTATAATGAAAACAATTTTATAATGAAAACAATTTATTTCATAAGTATTCTTTAGATGTATCGATTCAAGAAAAATTCGAAAGATAATAATTTCAGCAAATTATTTTTCACGTAAAGTCATTCTTTATCAGCTAAAAATGCTATTCGATGCATAAAAACATGCTTCTTTGTACTAAAGCAAAACTTATAATATAAAATAAATTCCTTAATGAAAATGAACAGTATAAAAAATGCAATTAGTTCTCTCAGCCAAGTTTAATTAATTTATTTAGAAGACATGATTATTCTCTTTTTCTCAGAATCTTTAATTTTTTTTCAATAGATTGTTTTAACTCCATATTCATAATAAGGTTGATCATAGAAGTCAAAATAAATAAAATCTGAAAGAAAAAACACATAATCGGTTTTGAAAGATAAAATTATTTGACTCTGCTAACTTTTTTTAGCTTTTGTAGGAAGTGAGATATCATAGCAAATAAGGGAAAATAGTTTTTGAACAAAAGATTTTTCCTTTTCTGTCTTTTATTTTATATACTTTATTTTCTATACTTTATTTTATATACTTTATTTTATATACTTTATTTTACATACTTTATTTTATATTTTGTTCACTGATAAAGGGAAAGAAAGTTCAATGCTCATACATTAAGTCCTTTAAATTGTATTAAATAAACACGCATTTTTCTTATTTCTAACATCGAATGTCGAGAATGAAAATTAGTTTTCGAATTAACACATTGAAAATTTCCTTTTTATGTATGAACAATATGAAATAAATCATTATAAAAGGAAAAGGAAATCATGAAAGTAATACATTGATACATAAATTCAATGGATATTTACATGCCTCAACTATCACGTATTTTTTTTCTTTTTATAAAATTCAATAATTGATATTCCAAATCAAAAACTCGCTAATACTATTTAATAATAATTTTTACTCAAAGCAAATGTAAGTCTCATAATTAGTTTTGAAAGATAAAGGAACAAGAATAGAATAATTTTTCTCTGGTAAGCTATCATACTTTAATACTCACAAAGATAAACTTTTTAACTATTTATGGTGTGGAAAATGGTTTTCCAACAAAATGTTTTGAAATTATAATATTTTTTTTAAAAAAATGAAAATTTACTTGATGTTTTATTTATTTTGGATTTTCATTTATTTTTTTTTCTGAAATAAAGTAAGCAGAAAGAAAAAAACATTTACAATACGCGCAATGTTCAAACATTAAGATCTGATCATTGCCTTAAATTAACTTTTTTTTAACTTTTTCTTATTTTTAAAAAAAGTCTAAATTGAAAACTAGTTTTTGTATCAACTCATTGACGTATGAATTTTCATATATGAATGATATTAGAAATATTTATTAAAGAAAAGAAAACTGAAGCATTGATATACTGTCAAAAAATGCAACTATGTGTCATAATAGATCCGAAAAAATAATAGTCGAGTTTGAAAACTTCATGTACTTCCAATTGAAACAGTAAATATTCATTTTTGAGCAAAATGCATGGTCTCAAGAATGACGTGAAGGGAGAAATATTTGATGTCAGCTGCCTACCAGCGGGATTCAAACCAAGGACTTACAGTTTCGTAATAGGATGCTCTAACCACCACTGATGTACGCCCAATATCCAGGGTGACTTCGGAAGCTTTATTTAGTGGCCGCCAAAATGATACATTTGGACATGCTAATTTCCAATTTCAATGATACAAAGGATTGCAATTTGAAAAATATGGTCAGGAGATCAGTAATTTAAATTTCTGTTCTTGCTTATGTCGCCGTAAAAACTTTTAAGCGAATGAAATGTATCTTATGATGTTTTATTGCGGTAACCAATTTGAAACATGAAAGCCTAAAAAATAAAATGATTTTACTCCGGCAATATACTTTAAAATACTTTAAGCCTTACAACGATGAAGAAAACTAAACTTTTGAAGTGAGATATTTGACTCGTAGCAAAGAACAGAAAACCGTTTTATTACAAAGACTTCTTTAAAATTGCAGTTTTTTTCCTTTCAAATGGAGGGAAAACGAACAATATTTTAGATTTTGGACATTTTAGTTTTCTGCAATATGGTAAGAAGTTAAAACATAGATAAAACTAGGTACAATGCACAAATATTGAAGTTTTAACATTCCATTAAAAAACATTCTAATAAAAAAATAATTTCACTAAATAAACATGTATTTCAATAATTTGAAATTAGTTTTCTTTAATTCAATTAACCCATATACTTTTCAAAACGTTATTGGGAGATATTTAAGGAAAACATAATAAAATGCAGTTATCTTATAGGGAATTTTTTAACAGAGGGAAAAAATCATGCTTAACGTTTCCATAACTGTCTAATCTTTCGCTTTCTCAGAATAAAAACTTTTTTCAGTTAAATCAAAATTTATGCATTATGATAATTTTAAACGACTAATAAAATGTTGCAAAATTATTATATTCATCTATTTATCTAAGAGAACTAGCAGAAATTATCCGCCATATAAAATATCATTTACATGAGGTGTCCTAAAATAATGCTTTCACTTGGTTTATTCTCACCTGCTAGTGTAGAGAATAATTAATCTGGTAAAGAAAATAGTAGGTATGGACATAAAAACTTCGTAGAGTTTTAGTTATATATATATATATATATATATATATACAACGANAAATTAAGTAATTTTAAAGTAACTTCTCATTAAATATCTTAATTAAATATAGTTCTGTGTAATAACACTTATTATATTTTAATAAATGCACATTTCTTTAAATTCTAGTTTTTTTTAAATTTATTTTCCCCTTTGCATTTGAATTACTAAAAATATCCTGCATCTATACATATTAATTAAAAGTTATCAAAGTTTCAATGAAATTTAAAATCACAGAAATTTAACTTTTTTTCTTACCATGTCTTGTTTTTTTTCTTCTTCAGTTCTTAAATCTTCTATAGGTGATGGCATTCGTTTTAAAATAGGAGAATTTCTTTTAATAGGTGCCTCTTGTACTTGTTCATCTTCACTATCACTGTCCTAAATTTATAAGTAAATATATCAGTACAATAAATATAAGCCTAGGAGCAGAAACCCCCCAGCACTGCAAAATTATCTTTTTAATCTGAGATATAGAAAGAAATTGATATATATTTATATATATATATATATATATATAAAGAGAGAGAGAGAGAGAGAGATAATAAAACTTGGTAAGCGGATTCCAATTCATTGCAAATATACAAATGCAAACACTGTTTGCTGTAATATGAAGAATAATTTAAAGAAAAAAATTTCGTTGAATGAATTACTGTAGGGATAAGAAATAATCGAACCCAAGATTTATATTCTTCGTTTAGTTTCAGAACAAAGTAGATTATACATCCTGTAACTCACAGTTACAAGGGAAATGAATTTTCTTTCTTTTCTTTCTTCAATTCCTCTTCTTTTCTTTTTAAATTAAGTTTGGAATTGGATTAAGATGCGAAAAAACGTTATTTAGATTTAAGCGTATGCGAAGATGACAGAAAAGTATGCTTGAATACTTCAATTTAAAGAAAGGACAAGAAAAAAAAACTAGTTGAATTGAATCTATGTTTAAGGGAATTAATCTTTATCAAATCCTGCTCAAGGATCGTCATGTTTCCTAATCTGTACAAAGTATATTGTTTACAAACACCAAGCTTTGACTATCAATTGATTAGATTTCTCCAATACTTTTGAGGCAGATAATTAAAATTTCTGATTGCTTTCCACTTGTCCAGGTGATCAGCTAAAGTTACATAAACAACATAAGGGAGATTCTATAAATTTAAAACGAAACATGTAGATAGCAAACAATCATTCCCGGTCAAGACTTGCAACTGCTGCAGAAGATTTAGGACATTCTATTTCTTGCTCACATCATCACGCATAAAGTCCTGCATATTAGAAAGTTCTTTTTCATTACCATTTAATCGATTGACGTTCCTTTCTTTGCTCGTTTCGTTGCCTGAGATTCCACAGTGAGAATAAAGTAACAAAATTGACCAGTTCTTTCGTTCAGTTACGAGAGTTATCATACTTGCATGAGGTTGGAGAGAAAATCACAGATCTATTCTTGAAATCTTTTGTACCAATAATTTCTGCAGGGCAATATAGATTTCTTCAATATCACAGTTGTAACGGATAGTTAATTCGTAGCAACAGATGGCGCTACCTCACTATCCGCAATAACAATAGTCTTCGTTCTGATTTTTACCAAGTGAGATGAAGCAAGATGAGCCACCCGAACTTTCCTGGTTCTCTTTTAACCCAATCAGTTTGGGCAAAACATTAAGCTACTTTCTATTTTAGTCAATGTTATGTTGCTACTCATTATTATTAAATGCATGTGTGAATGTATAATTAAAATACTGAGCTCTTCATGATGGTGTTTCCTTCCATCCTCTTGTGTCCTTATACAGTCAAAATGAGAGTGGTGATCACAAACAGGGTAGTAAAAGAAGCACTGTCTCCCACGCTATTCATCAGAGAATAGACACGTGAGTCGGTTTTCCATAGTTGATAAAGCGATTGTCATAGTCTGAAATGAGCTCATATCAGTTTCATTGACAGGCAGGTCATGGACTTCAAAATACAATAATTCCAGAAGATTTGGGCTCAGCAGAAAGATCTGTAGAAAGTATAAATTGTAACCTATCGTAATACCATATTGTCGGTATTCGTGGTCATCTAGTATCTTCAGATGATTATTATTGCAGTTACTATAATAATACTGGACTAAACTTACCTCAACACTTCGGCGATCGAAAATGCTTATTGAGCATAGCAACGATGATGAATGATGATTAGAACATACGATTGTCTCGCAGCAATAGTTCCTACAAGAATCGATAGTTTTCCCTCAGTTATGAAAGCTTTTCCTTCTCATGAAGGAATTATTTCATAACTTTAGAGGTGTTATGCATTCTAAGTAAAATTCAAAGCTATACGAGACCGGCTGTAAATTACGAGAAAAGGATGTTATCGAGCATCCTATATCGTAAAATTTAAATTTGTAACTTGTATCGATTACTTTGTTTATTAAATTCAATAATAGCATAAAATTTTGCAGATCTAGCTGAAATATTTATGCAGATACGGATATTATGAATGAAAAACAATTTTTTTTTTAAAATTTATCTTTAAAAATATTTCTATAGCTTTAAAAATATTTAATAAAATGAAACAAGGTTTTTTAAAGATTTTTTTAATTTATATCAAAATCATAATTTTAAAATTTGAAAATAATCGTTGAAAAATGAGCAAGGTATGGGCATTTAATTTTCTTTCATACTGCGCATGTATGGAAAATATGCAAAAACATTTTTGTAATTAATCGCATTTAATAAATAACGAAAAAAAATTCGATTTGAATATTTTGAAAATTTAAAAAGTATTCAGCAATTTTTTAAGTAGTTTTTGTTCGTTTTTAAAAAAAGCTTATATTATCATATTTTGGCGTAAGGACGATTATTATAAGGAATTATCATTTGTTATTAAGTTTGTCGTGTCACGAAAGCAATCATCTTTTTCACGAATAATGAATCAACAAATATAACAGATTTCTCACTCGTGCTTCATATGAGTGCATTCTTGGAGTTTTAGATCTCGCATATTAATAAATTTTGCTATAAAATGTGGTATTTAGGGTAATATTTACCCTTTACAGTTGATTATGCAGAAATCGTTGTCTAGATTACATGTATGAAAGGTCATGGTGGCTTTCTTTTCATCCACTACAACATCATGACGGTTTCTAAAATTCTATTAAATCAAATTTTAAGACCATTTGAACTGTGATTTCTATGACGGGAAGGTACAGATGTTAGAGCTGCCACTTACCAAATGAGCTTAAGCTCTAATTTTGGGAATAAAGGGATACTTATTTACTCATACTCCTTGTATTTTCATTTCAAATGAGTTATTTGATTTATTGAATTTAGCCTTATGATTTTTATGAAATAGTATCCTCAAACAAATAAATATAAAATCGTCTAAATTTGACAAAATTTTAACCTGGAGCATTTTAAAGGAAACAGTTTCATCATAAATAAAAATAGTGAAATTTGTGCAACCATTTTTAACAATATTAGATAAAAAATATCTTATTTTTAGAAATGATAAGTCTTTTAATTGAACAACACAAATAGTGCTTTAGGTAGGGTATAGTATGGTAATTTTTTAAAGAAAAGGATTCCCCAATCAGGGTCTTGGAATTTGGCCATTAGGACAACAAGTTTAGCATGAAAAAAGCGATGGAAATTCGGGCTATTTGTCTTTTATTTAGGCATTCTCAAATAAGCTCGGTTGCAAGTCTTTCTCTCGAGCAATCATGATCCGTTGTAACAGATGAAGCAAAATAACTGTTGGGAATTTCAAGGATTTTCTTAATGAGTATATTTCCAATAATTATTACCCATTAACTTCAGAAAATAATCTTTTAATTGGAATAATGACTTTTCATAGATTGTATGAAAGAACAATTTCTACGTCGTAAAATTATCAAAACTATTTAAAGCTATTAATTAATATAGAAAGTCTCGTATGAGACATTATATATTAAATGCATATACGTCAAATAGTTTTTGAGTGAAGAATTTACCTTAAAAGTATAGTATCTTAATGTTAAGGATTTAAAAGTGTAAGAATGCAGCTTTTGTTCCATACTTTTAGAATTTATCTTGAGATTTGATAATTCTGCTTTATAAATAATAATAATAATAATAATAAAAGAAAAAGTCGTTAGGAAACGAGAATTTTAGTTTTTAAGAAAAGAGATATATCCGGAAAGAGCAAAAAACAGCCCATCCATTTCCTTTTTAACCTGTTTTCGATTGGGTTAAATTTTTGTGATACCGTTAATAACCAAGTATTCTTTCCTTACGTATATTTATCTCTAATATTCCATTGCCTCTACCTGAAACTTTATTTCCTTAGAAGAAGAACTATTTAACTTGTATGGAGAGTTTATTTAACTGCTGCTATTTACAAAATACCCTAAAATTTGTACTTCGCATTACTTAGTAGACGTTTTACTTAAATATCGAAAGTGATTAAATAGCTAAAAATGCTTAAATTAATTTAATTATCGACTTAGTGTACTTTGAAAGCTTTTATAATTCCTAATTATCGACAACTATTTACTTTTATTTGTCTTGAATTGAATTAATTTATATCACAGAAATACTTTTATCAATGCATTTTAATGAGTTAAATTAGAGACAGGAAGAGAAAACTGCGAAATATATAACAATTTTCATATATTAAGCGCAAATAACTACCACTGTTGGTACAAGAATAGTAATGCAATACTATTAAGTGCAAATTTTTCTTTAAAATGTTATAATTTTAAAACATAAATTTTAAGAAAAACTGTACTAAATCTATTTTAATTTCATTCTCTCTTATCTAAAATATATCAGACGATTAGTTACTTTAAGGATAGGTTTCTTTATTGTTAAAGTATAAAAAAAAATATTTAGCCCCTTAAGACAATACTATATTTTCCTGAACTATTTACAAACATTTAAGTGAAATTGTAGATGAATTTCTTGATATCAGTAATGAAGAATTTGTTTCTTAGTACATACTTTGCATTCTAAAATTAATTTAAAAAAGATGCTATTTTTCTTAATAATTATTAAATACCTGTAGTTTAAAGAGGTACTTTAATTAATTTTTCATTAAAACTATTATTTACTGAGTGAAAATATTATAGCAGTCTGAAATGTTTTTAAATTTTAAATAAAAGGATACAAATAAAGAGCGCATATTTTTAAGTACATTATAGCATTTAATTTACTATAGATTAATTAACTATAAAGTACGTCTCTAGCCACTAAAAACTAAATGAGAATGATTGCATTTAAAACTATATCATCAAAAGAATTATTTTTAATTAATATAAACGCATCACCGTAAAATAAAAGTTCATAAATTCATCTGGTGTTAAATATATATTTGTGTCTGTATACATATAATGTAAAATAATATACAAAGGGGAACAATATTGAAAATTGAAAGTAAAAAAAAACTATTTTAATTCAAAATATTTTAAGAAGTGTGAAATAATGAATTTACAATGATCACTCAATGTACGGCAAAACTTTGAGGGAACACTTTATATCAAAGCTAGTGATGCAAAGAAAATTACATTTCTTTTAGAATAATTTGAAATAATGCTGTTTCTGAAATCACAAACGAATGTCTCTCAATATTCATTTAAAATCCGTAACTCTAGAGTAAAAAAAAACAATCATCTAGACGTACTTATTTCGTTTTCATCCTAAGACATATCCTGTTTCTAAGACATAGCCTCTACCCGTGAAAGCTTTTCTTTACACATGAGCTACACAAGATAAATATTGGTCAAATAATATTATTACTTTATCGAATACTTATGTACCTACTGCATGAAATTTTTTTTTAAATATGTCAGCACAGTTTATGCATAAATCCTTAAATATTAGCTATTGACAAGCAAAACTTTGTTAATTTTGAAAAATTAAAGATACTCAAGAATAGGAAACTACAGTAAAACTCCGAAGGAACAGTGCTATAAGTGCTATGTATATCGTATAATCTTTAATAATACCCTTCCAAAAACAGCCCACGAATTTCAATTCCCGAACTCGAGAGTCAGAAAAACAAATATTTGAAGGTACTTCTTTTGTCTCTTTAATTCTCTCGGCTTAAAGAAACGCTTCGATAACCAATACTTACACGCCCCCCCCTTATCCGAACCATCCCCTACTCACACCCAAAGATTGATCACTGCCATCAGCTAAATTTCGATCGCCTTTATTCTCTTACGATATCAGAAGTAAATTTTGAGTGAATTGTTATCGTTGCCCAGTAAAAAAGAGTTAAGGAATTTAAATGTTTTTACTTTTATGGAAACGTCTTGATTTGAAGTAATTCTTATTTCAGGTATTTAAATCGTTTTCTATTGTAAAATAAAGTATGATTTTATTAAATTCTATTACTTCCGTTTATTAACGAGGGTAATTTAAACGAGTTGTTTCGTTTATATAATTATAATTTTGATTACTCAGTGAAAGTTATAATTAATATTGCTTTTAAAGAAAGGCTCAAGCTAATTTTGAATGATTAGTCCTGAATGCAGAGCAGAATATATAGCGTGAAAGAAATCAAGTAGAGAAATAATTCTACAGACAAAGAAAAAAATTTAAAGGTTACAATCAGGAGTGTTTGGTTTTATGAGAACTTTGCTTTAAAATGCTTACATAGTCACTAAAAATAAAATAATAATTTTGTACTGCATATACACCATTTTTATATATTAGTTGTAAATTTTGACTAGGGACCGGGATAGCCAGGCTGGAAGGGCGCTGGAGTTCGAATCCAGCCGACCGAAGACTGCCCGCACAGTATACTGGTGCACGTTAAATATTTCGGGCTACAAAATCCATCCTTTTCCCATAAGAAATTATACCTCTGGGGGTACTTGATTGGAGATTAACCGTTCTCTGTTTCAGGTTAAAATTACGATTTATGGATGAATGAATGGATGCATGAATGGGTCCGCCCTATACACGGGTGTGACGTATGGGTGTGGCAAAAGTTGAATTCCTGGCCATAGATGGCACCACTAAAAAACAAGAACAGTTGTGCCCCCATTGCCTTAATGGCCTATGTCATCAACAACTTTTGCCTTTTTGCCAACTTGTACAATTATTCAGAAAAATGTTTTATAGTGGTAGCAACATTTATGTTACAATATGTAATTGCAGATTCAAACTTAATTGCTTTGTCCACAGAGTTAAATTATTATTTCAAGCATATAATCCTCTCTAAAATTTGCGACAAAGGAAGTCATGATTTTATGTGTTGGTGAAGTAGCTTGAATTTTTAAAAAAAATAGTTTTAGATTATAAACCTTAACAGAAGATAGATATTTTAAAACTTTTAATGTATTGCGTATCTTTTAAAGAAAAAAAAATCTCTAAGTGATGAATTGGTAGCTTTAACAAAGCAAATTCCTCTAGTATTAACAGTTATTTACTATCTCAATTAATAAATTTTAAGGCCCGTGGGGGGCCGTTTTTCCCTTGATAAATTTGGTTTATAATATTAGTATAAAATTAAATTAAAGTGTTAGCCTAAATAAAATCAACCAACAGTAAAAGAAATATGGCTAGGCTTACTAATAATTCATTTTGAGGAGATCACACAATAAACAAACCTTCACAATAATAACATTACATTGTACCAAACATTGCAATTGATAAAAAATAATAAAGATTCAAGACATGGGTTTTCCTTTTTAAAAGGATGTTCTCTTTGTAGGGAATAAATATTGAGCATATCTTTTAGCTGACAAATTAACTGCCGAATAGCAACAAGGTGCTAGTTAAATATGATGTGGCTAAAAGTCCTCTCGTTGGTTGTGATGTAAAAGTTCAGAGAGAGACGTACCAGCTCAGGTGCTGTTCACGTTGTCTAAGAGAATTCTAATGGATATCCGGGGGAAAAAATTGACTAAGTTTGAGTTTGAATGTCCAAGACCAAGCGCTCGAGAATATTTGCCAGAAATACGAAAGGTGGCATTCGTTCAATTTGGACTTCAAAAGCACCTTCAAGGAAAATTGTTAATCTTACGTTTAAAATTACAATTTTGCATAGATCTTTTCTTTCCTCTCTTTTTTTAATAATATAAAGAATACATTGTTTTTGTGTGTTTACTTACCATTTGTAACGTTTGCGTTTTAAGTAATTTCATCTTTATTTAGTTAGTTTTTGTAACTAATTTGTGACTTGAAAACATAATTTCATTTATTTGTATTGAAATATTGAGTAAGAAATAAATTCCTTTTTTCAAATCACGAAATTAAGTTTTGTTTACAAAGTATTTATTTATTATTTTTTTTTTTTGGTCTGAAAATTTCTAGCATTATTTCTTTTGAAAACATGGTTGGATGAAAGGTGCTAACATTCTTAATGTTTTTTGTATGCTATACAAAGACTGTACAGAAAGGTATACAGTTTAAAAGGATGCTACAGATGAAGAAATAAAATTGCTGCATTAAAGAGCTGCATTACAGATATGTTGAAGCATTGTAAATGTTTAAATGATTTCAAAACAATGAAGGGTCTAGAGAATTTTTTTCATTATTTGCCATTACCAATTATTAATCAAAAGAAAATCAGTATTTACATTTGTTTGTATGATACTTATCAGAGTGTAGTTTGTTTATTAATTTAATGGTACGCGAGGGAAACAACACACTAAAAAGCTAAATGTTTTTTAAACGGAATTTTAATTTATTTGCTTATAAAATAAAAACTTACCAAAAGTAAAAATAAAAGTATCAAATTTAAGCAAATAAAATTTGTTTTAGAAAAAAATTATTATAAAAATTAGGCAGCTCATAAAAACTGTTTGAATCTCCTGTAGATAGACACGTAAAAAATATCTTGCGAATCCTCCCAAAAGCAATCAAAGCAACAAAAAAAAAGACTAATTACTTCAATGAACTTTAAATAATTTAATTTCTATCAAATCTAATTGTTAGAGTAATTAATGGAAGCATGTCAAATATAGATAATGTAACATTTTTTTTAAATAAAGAAAAAACACTCAATTAGGAATGAATCGCTAAACTTAGATTTTTTTTGTTTTTTTCAACGGAATTTATTATTATCATTAAATGATTAAATAAAATTAGTATCTATTGAATAATAAAATTAGTATTAAATGATTAAATAAATAATCCCCCCCAAAAAAAGAAGCGGTAAGATATTACTTGATGAAAAACTTCACTCGCTTCAAGAATATGCAAATCGGAAAAAACAGTCAGCGTGTTTCAAACTCTTAAAAATAGGCATTCATTTTCCTGACTTATCAGACATGAAAGAAAAGAAGAAACAAAAGTTATTTCAGATATAAAACGCAAAGTTGCCTGCGAAAAAGGGTGAAAAAAGGAGAGAAATAAAATTAGAAAAACCACAGCAGCCAAGAGAGGAAAAAAAGATGAAAAAAAACGAAGAAAAGAAAATACATAGGTTGAGGGGGGCAAATTTGGGTAAAATACATTTCCAGGCTCTATGGAGAGGTGGTTAGTAACTAATGTCGTTAACAAGGGAATCAGTATTCATGTGAATAAATTAAAATCCAGGGTATCAAGTTTAGCTGATGAGACTGGCGTGCAAAATTTTGGCATTGTTGAAATTGAATTTATGCCCAAGATTCCAACAATGTGCAGCAAATGATGATTTCTAGTGTTCTTGATAACGGACATGAGGAAATAATTACGCCTTGAATAGCAGTTCTTATGATTATGTATAGTAAATATATATAAATATATATATATATA
>NC_092215.1:45541036-45576333 GCF_043381705.1 Parasteatoda tepidariorum | reverse complement strand
CATCACGATAATATATATATATATCAATCAGCTGGTGGTGGTTTGGATGATGCTCGCCTCCAAATGAGGAGAACCAATTCAAATACCAGTGTTAGCTGGTCGATACGAATTCTGCTTCCGGCTCTTAGTGGTGACATAATATACCTTTAGTGGTACACGGAGAATTTCCTTTAAGAAATCCCCTTTACATCCCCTTGCCGTCGGGCTATGAAGTTTTCATGGTTTTCCCGTAATTGTTTCGCAAATGTGGGTTAAAAAGTCCTTTACGAAGGCTAGTTTGTCCCGGTTCCTGGTCCTGGAGTTCCCTTGTCTTCTGGATTGATGTCAAAATTACTAGGTTATGGAGTTGAGCAATAATGATCGTAAACTCAGAATCGGGTCGGCTGTTTAATGGCGGTCATAAAATAAGATCGAATACATTTCCATGATTCCGAAACCGAAAAGGAGAAAAGTTGCTTCTAAATCCCACGGAGCTGCAGATTTAATTTAAACTCGCCAAAGAATGAGTTAAAGAGCTCGTGATGAATGGAAAATTAGAAAAGTTAGTTCGAAAACCCTCAAATTTAGTTCAAAAAATCGAAAACAGTAAACTAGAATCTAAGAAAACAGCCCCTCGAAGCAAGGGTTATAAACAAGTTGGGTTTATTTTAAACCAAAGATCTACTTCTTTGCAGGATGGTGTGATCATCGATGTAAATACTGACGAATGGTTTGATTATTGTGTGAATTCATTCAGTTGAAGATACGGTGTACTGTTAGCTGTGGGGAACTTGGGTTCCAGAAAAATGTCCCAACCAAAAGTTAAAAAAAAGTTTGTTTGTTGTACCTAAAAAAAAACTAAATCATATACATCATATATAAGTCCTAATGATTAGCAATGATTTTATATCAATTAAAATTCATACTCGAGCTTTCTAGTAACAAACTGTCATGTTTTATGGCAACTTTTCCGATTTTTAATGCCATTAACTGAACTCGTAACAATTCAGAAAATGTATCACTGTATTTTTTATTATAATACTAAACGCTTGTTTTGGATTACTTATCGGTATTTCTTTGCTTAGACATTTTTGCTAAAATTTTTTAAGTCGGTACGAATTAAACAACTGGTTTTTTATATCGTACCACTTGCAGAACTTTCATTAAAATAATTAGTTTTCAGTACTTATTACACAAATACTATTACCGAAAAAATAATATAATTTGCTGAATAACGCTAAAATATTTCAAATGCAAGCTTCACTGATTTGCGGCAGCTAAAAATTAAAATGTGATAATTAGTACGATTTAGAGAACCTACCTCTATCCTGTCCATTTAGACAAGCATAAAAAAATTTCGATAAAATAAAAAATAATGCAATAAAAAAATTTCGATAGAAATTATACATCTAGCTAGTACAAAATTTAAAAAATCAATGTTTGGGGATTTATCCATGACTTAGTGATTTTTCTTCATTAAAAAAGTGCTACAGTATCAAAATTTGACATAATTCTAAAAATTGCTGTAACAATTAGATTGTACAGAACTGAAATTAACGAAGTTAATTGAAGTAATTATCCTTCCGTTGTGATTGCTTTGGGAAGTGAATCAGAGATGATTTTCCCTTATCTATATACAGGGCATTAAAACATTTACTTAATTTTAATAGTTATTTTTTTTTCATAATAAGGTTTATTTGCTTAAATTATGTGTTTCGCAAGTTTTTATTTCAGAAACAAACTTTAATTTTTTAGTGCGTTTATTTCTGTCTCTCACAATTATATTAATAAATCAAACTACACTTTGATGAGTTTCATTCGAACAAATGTAAATACAGATTTTCTTTTGATAAGGAATTCGTAATGACAAAAATTTCTCGAAACTATTGATGTTGAAATCATGGGTGCATTAATAATACCATAACATATCTGCAATACAGCTCTTTAATTTTATTTCTCCATTGGTAGCACTCTTTTATTCCGTATATCTTTCTGTATTCTCTTTGTATAGTATACAAAAAACATTCAGTTTGTAAACATCATGTTTTCAAACTGAAAAATAAAATCTTTGGAAAAACCTTTTATTTCATGATTTAAAAGATGAATTTATTTCTTATTCAATATTTCAATACACGTAAAATAAATGATGTTTTCAGATTGCAAAATAGCTTAAAAGCGTATTGAATAAAGACAAAACTACTTATAACGTAGACGTAACATATGGTAAGTTGAAATACAAAATCTCAATGTGTTTTTTATATTATCAAAAAAGAAAGAAAAGAAAAGAGCTCATGCAAAATTAAAATTTTAAAAGAGAAATTAACAATGAGAGATTTAATCTCGAATTGATTTGAACGAACGGTATCTTCCGTAATTCTCACAAATATTCTGGATCACTTGGTCCTGGAGACAATAACTCAAACTTAGTCATTTTTTTTCCTGGTAATACATTAGAATTCTGACCATAATTTTTGTTGACCTTATATTAGGTCATCCAACAATGAGCAAGCATTTATCCTCGTTTTTTAGGGCTCTATCTCTTAGCATTCATGTTAAGAATGCGAGTAAGTTTGACTGCCGTCAGACAACGCAGTCAGCAACTGAGCTGGTACACCTCTCTCTTAACATTCACCTTACAACCAACAAGAAGACTTCCAGTCACGGCACTCTACTGCATATATTCACCGGTTGTTTAGTCGGCAATAAATTATCTTCAATACATTTTAAACATTTTCTAAGGATTTGCTAAGAATAGACCATCCTTGTAAGAAGAAAAAAAAACATATCAACAACCTTTTTTATCAATTGCAAAGTTAGGAAATTGTAATTTTGCTATTACTAGGGTTTGTTTACTATATTGTTTAGATAAAATGTTTTTTAAGTTAGAATTGCCATATCTCGTAGTTGAATTTATTTAAGGTAACCCTTTAATATAATTTTATACTAATATTACAAACCAAATTTATCAAAGAAAAAAGAGCCCTCCCCCCCACGGGCCTTAAAATTTATGAATTGAGATAGAAAATTTATGTTTGCTAGAGGGTTCTACCTTTTTAAAGTTACCACTTTATCACTTAGACATTTTATAATTTTGAGTACTCATGTAGAGATTTTTTCTTCTTTAAGAAATGCGTAATGCATTAAATGTATTAAAATATATATCTGCTGTAGAGTTGTATAAATACTGATAAACTTTAAAGGTGTTAAACTATCATGTGAACCTTGTGAAAAACTATATTACTTAATAAATGTTAGGTGCCAAGCCCTATGGTTTTTGGAAAAGATTTCTCAAAGCAGTAGTAAAATAATGATTGAAGAATATTTTTCAATAATTCAAGCTACATCGCCAATACATAAAGGCATAACTTCATTACTTGTAATTTTCAGATGGGGTGATATGCTTGAAAAATTTAATTACCTTTGTAAGTAAAGCAACTTATTTTGAAACTTCAAAAACTTGGAATTACGATATAAATGTAGCTGCCATTAAAAAACATTTTCCTGAGTAACCGTGCAAGTTTGCAATGATAAAAAACGTAAAAGCTGACAACAACGTGTAAAAAATGAAGCACAGTATGCAAAGAAAAAAAATGGACCTCCCTGAATAACTTTTGATCAAATGATCGGATTTTCACGTTCTAGGACTCCATTTTAATTTCTTGAGGGGGTGTACTCAAATATGTTAAATAATTAGCGCAGACGATATTTTAGGTTACGAAATCAGACACAGAAGCATATGTTCTCTGAATAAACATAGCTTTTTTTTCGATGGATTTAAATTTCTGATGCTCAAAATATAGATGGTAGCGCCACAATTTGGGAAATATGGTCCAAATTGTTTGGTAAAGAGCGCGTTTCAAAGTTTGGACCCCTTCATGTTAATTTTACTCTTTGCGTATTTCGCAATATCCTGAGAACTTTTTAAGCGAATTGAAAAATTTTTGCAATCAATAATAAAATTCGTTTATCCAAAGATCATTCCATGCAAAAACTAACTTTCAGTAAATATTTAATGTTTTTTAGTCTTTTGTTCATGAATGGAATTTTGAACTTTAAGGTATAAAATGTTTTGCATGATTTCAAAGAATGTAATTTTACATGACAAAAAACAAAATTTGAGTAGAATCGGTCGAATAGTACCTGAGAAATCAAATTTTGAAAAAGTCCTATTATAAAAATTTGTTTTTTCGGGAACTATTCGACCAAAATTCCATAAAATGAGTATTATTTTATATTAAGTGACTATGCAGCTACAAAAATTACTTTTTAGACCGAACATTTTAAATTTCATAGAACTAAACACAGCTGATTGATTAGACGTTTCTCTTTGCGTGTATAGTAATTGCTCAGCTTGATTTTTGTCACTAACATGGGACTATTGATCCAAAATTAGCTTCTTTACTTTTCTCTTATTATGCACTCAATTATTTTAAATAAACAATAACAATGATGTCATTATTATTTCACACTTTACAATCAAAATGATTATTATGCAAAAAATTATCAACTCATTTAAATCTGATAGCTTGTGTTTATAATAATAAATGCATACATTTAATAAATTTACAGTATATTTTTACGATAGGATAAAAAACTATATACAATCCAGAAATAAAAATTTTTTTTTCTTCAGGTCAAGATCTTTCAATAAACGTGAAAACAATTGCATTATTTTCTTATTATTTCCTTGGCAACATATTTGGATAATATATCACTCAAAATTTGCTTCATTATCAGATATCATAAGATAATAAACCAAATAAATTAAGAAAATTAAAATTAGACATGTACAGTTTTTGATAAAAATATAAATAAGTGGCTTTATGATTTTAATAAATTGATTGCATATTTCATGATAGAAAAAAAAACCAAAAATAAAAATTACTTTTCTCCAAATCAAGACATTTCAAGAAAATTATATTCTTCAATTATTATTTCTTGGGCAACGTATATCGATAACAATTCACTCAAAATTTACTTCCTGATCCAATATCGTAAGGGAAGAAACCGAAGAAAAGGGTAAAGGCAATCGAAAGTATACTGATGGCAGTGATCAATCTTTGGGTGTCAGTAGGGGAGGGGTAAGTAAGTATTGGTTATCGAGCCGTTTCTTTAAGCTGAGAGAATTAAAGAGACAAGATAAAAGAAGTACCTTCAAATATTTGTGTTTGTTTATCTGACTCTCAAAGCAAGAGGAGCCTCTAGAGCTAAGGATTTGAAATGAATACCTTGACAGAAAAAGAAAGACAAATATCCATGTGTAGTTTTTGGAAGGGTATTAAATATAATTCTAAGAGAGATATGATGTACATTTTCCTTACAGCACTATTATCGTTGATAAATGATGTTTCTTCAGAGTTTAACGGTGGTGAAAATATGGATGTGCCCACATACAAGTCACGAAAGAGCTGAGAAACTGCGGTATTTCTGTTAAGTCTCGCTGTTATCGACGAATACCGATCTTTGATGGCTTTTGTGGGTCTTGGCCGACCTTGGCGAGACTTTCTCTCGACATATACGAAATCTTGAAATCGCTTCCATAAATTGCACGCGAAGCTAGGTGAAGTGAATTAGGTTTTCGTGGTTTTCTTCTTCCTATAATGTAAATGCTGTTTGGTTCCTTCAAAGAGTCCTCCATGAAGGCAAATTTTTTCCAATGCATGATCCTGGATTTCCCTTGTTTTCTGGATTGGGTTTAAAATTACCTGGCTACGGAGTTGAACATTGGTGGTCGTAATAGGTTGTCATCATAGATTGACAGTCATCTTAGGGTCGGCTATTCAACGACAGTTATATAACTATAATATAGCAAATCAGAGTTTGAGACTGACCACGAATTCTCTACAAATCTGGGTTTAATACCGCAAAAAAAAAAAACACCAAGAAATTCGGAAAGATGAGAGAGCGAATGAAACGTACATTTTTGAAGCATATATCGAATTTTAAAAAGTCATTTTTTTAAATTTTATTTCCCAGGAACTATTTGACTGATTTCACTCTGACGTATTTTGCCATGCATAACAGTTTAGCATTTGCATTATGCCATATAAAATTGCATTCTTTAAAAAGATGCAAGAATCGCATACTTTAAAACTCATATTTTTCGGCTATTGTTAAATAAAATATGATACATTTTTATTGAAAGTTATTTTTTGCGTGGTATTATCTTTGAATAAATGAATTTTTTAATTGTGCGCAAATTTTTTTCATTTCCCTTACAAAGTACTCGAGATGTTGCGAAATACGAGAAAAATAATATTAACATTAAGGGGTTAAAACTTTGGACCGGTCTCCTGACCGAACTATTTGGTCCATATTTTCCAGATTGTGGCTGCACCTTATGTTTCAGGAATGAGATATTTGAATCCGTAGAAAAAAAAGCTATGATTATTCAGAAAAAATACGTTTTTATGTCTGATTTTGCAGCTTAAAATATCGACTAGGTGGGTTGCTCTAAATAATTAGCGTATGTCCCTCGGACCGTGAAGATAAGCGAACGTGAAGATCCGATCATTAGATCAAAAGTTATACTGGTTTATCCATTTACTTGCGCACATCAATGACTTTTTAGTAATTATATAGTGTACACAACTAAACAATGAATATCTTGATCAAATCTGACAGTTTCTAGGTCTAACAGACCCTCGAATCTTAATTGCCCGGTATTACCCGACTTTCCAGTCAGACAGTTCCATTATGTTCACAGTCGTGGATTCGATTTATCTTAATTTTCTATAATTTGGGCAATGAGTTAAGATTCAAATTTTTTCTATCAGATTTTCGCCGAATTCACTTTTGATTCTCTTTATTTATAATGAAGATTTCATACCATTTTTATTGAACTTATTATAAAAAAGACTAAATAAACAAAATTATTTACAAAATATACAGGGAGCGCCGAAGTTCCTTCATCTATCTTTACATCTTGTATTCCAAAAGACAAGTGCACACTTTTTTCACTCATACCATAAGGTTATAATCTCGTTCCATGATATCCAGACTTCTTTATTAAAGTTGGCGAAATAAGAAATAATCATAAGACTGGATGAAGATATTATTAAAATCTCAAAATATTTATTAAAATAAATGGTATTTCTGCTTCAAAAGGACGTTTAACAACACAATGAAGATTCATTTTATAAATAAAGACAACATTTCTTACAAATTTAAAATGATTTATACGCGAAGTGGTATTTTATTTGTGAGAAATATTTCATTAACATTTTCTCGTCTGTTAGGAAGGGCTTATGTACAAATGAAATATAATTATTTTTAGGTTTCACTTTTAGATCCCAAAATTATATTTAGCTACTATTTTCGATGCACTTATTTAAATATTTGAATATAATTAATTTTTGCATCAATTTTTTGCTTGAGTGTAAGAAATGAAAAGGTAAGCTAGCGTCGCATTATTATTTAATTTAAATAGCAAAACCCTTTAAATAATTACCTTGTGATTTTGAAATATTCGCAAAATCAGAATCAATCAATATGATTAATATAAGTACAGCGAAGTAAAAAGATCTTTTAGTGAAAGACATCACTTAAACACATTATACTTTTATCAACCTAAAAAGTCTTATCGGTTAACAATATTTAAAGTGGTAGTTACATTTTGTTGCAGGATGTTGCTATTTCAAAAAAATAAGGACCGGTAACTAAATTATTTCATTATTAATATTTCTCTTGGATAAACATGGCATTCCTATCATCACGATATTTTAAAGTTATAAAAAATTATCTTTTGTTCAGAAATTATGTAGTTTTGAGCTAAAACTGTTGAAAAACTAATGTAATGTTCACTAATGCAATGTTCACTAATGCAATATTGGGAAACTAATTAATTTAATCGCAAAAATGCAAAGGTGCTTTTCGCATTGTTACGAAATTTAAGTCCAGAAGATAAAAGGTTTAATTATTTAGATCAAACCGTAAAAAGTGGTTTATATATATACCTATATAAAAGAAGTGGATATTTCATTCTATCACCTATCACATCTATAACAGAACACCGTACTTAAACTAAATTTTTAAACATCAAAATATATTTGTAAGATTTCTAAATTAATGTTGACATTACCGTATTTCTGCGAAATAAGTCTTAATAATGTAAAAGTTTTTGCTTCTACACTCTTTTTTTAAAAAACAAAACTTTTTTATGAAAGAAAATGGAACGGAACTACGCGCAAGTGGGTTCAGTTAAAAAATATTTAGTTTAAAAAATTGCTAGCTTAAGATAATAATTAACTTTCAAAACCAAGTACTTCATATTATTTTGTATTTTATATTTCTTCGAATTATTTACAGTTGCCGTAATCAAATTGATTTTAAATCAAATTTATTAAGCAAGATTCAAACCTGGATTGTAACTTTTCTGATAATTTTTTGAATTTACAAAGTACTAGTCGAAAAACTCCAATTTTTACCTTTATTTCATAGGAAATTACCATTTTGTGTTTACCACTGTTTGTGAAAGCTCACAAGAAATTTATATATAAGGTGATCTTAAATTGATGTATTGATGGATAACTTACTTCCCCCAAAATAGAATAAAAATGAAATGTTCTTACTACCAGTGTCTTTTTTATTTTATATTTTACAACCGTCGTTGAACAGTCGACCCAATTTTTTGGGTTTACAACTGCTAAAGTTCAACTCCGTAGCCTTGTAATTTTGAACCTAATCCAGAAGACAATGAGATTCTTGGATCGAGTATAGGGAGAATTGTGCCTTCGTGGAGGATTTTATGATGGAACTAGCCCGCATTTCGGTTACATGGAGAGGAAAATCGTTAAAACCTCCCACGGTTAGCCTCATGGCTAGGGGACTCTAACCTATGATCCGTCTGCCTCTGAGAATATTTTACGTCAGCACTGTGGTCTGTGCAAGTCGGTTGAGGAATTCGTATCAACCAGCTATCACTGGGATTCGAACCCGGTTCATCTCGTTGGAAGTCGAACTCCCTGAGCCGACACGGCTCCTACTACCAATGTTTTAACTTTTCCGAAAATTAATAGTACTGAACTAAATGCTGCAACTTCAATTTTGCTCCATATTTGAATATTCAATAAAAATCACCCGCTGAAGACATAATCCAATAAAATAAGTTCGTAAATACAATTCAAATATAAAATAACTTGTAGCAGATAAGCATTTAGATTATTTACTTTCTCAATTCACAAGAACAAATAAACTTTATAAAATTATAACTATAAAGCTTATTATTAGATACTAACGCTTTTTTTAGGAAACACAACAAATAATGGAATTGACCTTTTGTGTTACAAAATAGGAACTGACCAAGCAATAAAGTGAATAAATTTCAAGTGGAAACTGTATTGAATATATAGCCTCTACAGTGGTGATATTTATTGTTCGAAGCTTTTCCGCATAGAGCTGAAGGTCATTAAAATGTCACGCTGGCATGATTGCGAAGCTTGAATTTGTAATTCCCACGTTTTTAATAAAATGGGGTTTTGCGTAAATATTTCTACAATCATAAAATTTCTTCTTTCAACAAGGTCGTAGTTTCGTCATAACTAGTTTTGAATAAATGCATTTGTTTATTTATTTATTTTATTTTTTTATTCTTTTTTTCTCTCCGAGAAATGGAAGACCTCTTGCAAGTCACTCAAATAAAGAGCGTTTTTAAATTTTTATTTTTGAGTATGGAAGCAAATAAACCTTCTTGACGAAAGTTAAAAAAATCTGAGAGTAACGGAATAAGCAAACATTTATTAAAACGGGTAATTTTTTGCAGGTTAGTGGATACTAGTTTAGTTTGTTACAATTAGCATCAATATACGTTATTAAATCTTTATTCTCTAAGCACTTGCAAAGAGAATTTTACTTAAAAATTAACTCAATTCCCAGTGTCATTATGATGAAATTATGACTTTAGATGAAATGTTACATTTGAAGATGCTTACATTCATTTCATCTTGATGTATTGGGTTGGGCACTAATTTTCGGCCATTTTTTAAAGTGTAACATACCGCGCGTCATTACATTTTTCGATTATTCAAAAGAGAATATTTTATTCGATTGGAATCTAGTTTTCGTTTCGAGTTCATTTATAAAAATGTTCAAGTCATTACAATGGAATATCAAATTGAGAAAAATTGACCTTTTTTCTATGGTGCTTTTAATCAACATTCTAATGCCACAAAAACTGCTCGTGACGTTTGTGCTGTGCATGGAGTGTGCTGTGCATTGTGCTGGCCTAGCTATGAGCAGCATACGTGACACATGTAAAGGTAAAAAAATATTTTCTAAAATTTTCTGACTTTTATATTTTTAGTGGAAGATAAAAAAAATATATACATATAAGGAACTGAAAAATTTCGCAACTTTGATTAAAGATCTTCAAAAAAATTTTTAAACAGGTATAGAAAAGGTTTCACAAACCACAGAAAACTTTTACTCAGTTTAAAAAATATTTGATTATTCTATAAAATTACTTTCTAAAATTTGTATTTCAGTTTAAATGATTTGAAATAAATTGTTTCTGATGAAATTTTCATACAGCAAGCAGTGACTCTTAACATTATGTGATAACTTTTAGTCTAAACATACATAAATAAACGGAAGGAAAAAACCGGAAACTAATTATTTACAAATAAAATATGCATCTAAATGTTCTCTCTTAATTAAATTTGAAACGGTAAAAGATATCTAAAATGAGAAATTTCTGCAATTTTTTTCCCCTAACTTTACACGTATAATCGGTTCGATTTTCTTAAAATGCATTAAAAAAAATTAACATTTATTTAATCTTTTTCATTTTCATGGATTACTTTCTGATTACATTTGAGCGTCACTTTCTCTTGAAAAAGGACATATTTACATCAATATATTTCTTAGTATGGTTTCCATATACTTCACAAGTTTTCAGAGACCGGGATAGCCTGGTTGGTAGAACACTGGACTCACGTTTGTGAGATCGGGAATTTGAATCTTTCTGATCTTAAACTCCTCGTCTAATAAATGATGACTGATGCACCTTAAATCTGTCGGGTCACGAAGTCCTCCATGTTCCTATTACATATTAAACATACTGAATTGGAGATTGATTGTGTTCTCTGTTTCAGGTCAAAAGTATTAATAGGTCCTCCCTATAAGCGGGTGTGACGTAAGGGTGTAGCAGAAGTCGAATTCTTGGCCATAGATGGCGCCACTGAAAAGCAAGAACAATCGCACACCCCTCTACCTTAATGGCCGATAACAACTACAAGTATTAGATNCCCTATAAGCGGGTGTGACGTATGGGTGTAGCAGAAGTCGAATTCTTGGCCATAGATGGCGCCACTGGAAAGCAAGAACAATCACACACCCCTCTGCCTTAATGGCCGATAACAACTACAAGTTTTTAGAATTTTCACTACATAAGAACTCAACACAAGCAAACATCTCATTACCAATATTAAAAACGTGGACACCATAAACACTCCTGCGCAATCTAAAAATGTGTTTTGTCATTAGAAAGTTCTTAGATAGCTGATGTAAATACATTTACTTAAATTTGAAAACATGTAGAAATTTAACAATAAACCAATTTTAATTTATTTTACTTATCCTCCTTACGAACTACTTTTAAAGAAGTTTTGCTCGCGGAAATCACTAAGTTTAATTTATAGGTAAGATATTTCTAACAAAACGTATTAATTAAAAGTTTTAATAATGAAATTAATTTTATATAAGAGGATACCTCTACGTCAGAAACCTCCGACAAAAAAAATCATAAATAATGTATCGCAACACTTATTTGAAAGATAATGTCAATCATTTCACCACTTTTTTTAAAAATGTCAGTTTTTAAACTATGCATCGTAAATCATGTCAGTTGAACAATAAATACATCACGCTAATGCCACAAATAATTCAGAAAAATTGAATCTTTTCTCCACAAGAGTTGTTTTATTTAAGCTAGCATTACCAAGAGAATCCCATTTGATAAGACACAACAATAATGTCAAAATATTTTGATCTTTCCGATGTGAAAAACAAAACAAATGCAACTCTCAGGGAATTTTTTTCCCTCTCGTGTGAAAAAAATCGATAGGAGAAATGAAATGATGAGGCGTTTACACTAGATGAAAAATGGATGCTCAAATGACCGGAAGTTCCGGAGTAAGAAGCTTGCTTCTTGGAGAGGAAAATGTTTATCAAGGAATAATAAATTTAGTACTTCTCTTATTACTTGATTAAAAAAACGAATTTCTTTGAACGCCACTTATCTTACAGTGATTGCTTTCCATGCGATTTAAGAATAAGGCAAGCTAGTTCTTAGAAAAAAAGGTGCCATAATGTTTCTTTTTAGCTACATTTAGCTAATATTAAATCTTAACTCATTCTTTATCTGTAGTGAAAAATTAAAGCATTTTGTAGTGATGAGTAACTTAACTTGTTCAATAATTACTAATACATTTGAGTCAATACTTTTAATACTTAATTAAAATTATTATTACTTGAATAAAAAATTAATTAAAATTATTTAACTTAATTATAACACGATTAAAAAGTGAAAATCTTCTTCTCCTTGAACGTCACTTATATCTATATATATTTTTTCAAAATGTCAATTATTTAACTATGCATCATAAATCATATCAGTTGAACAATAAATACATCAGACCAATGCCACAAAAAAATCTAGAAAAATTTAATCTTTTCTCCACGAGAGTTGTTTTATTTAAGTTATCATTACCAAGAAAAACCTATTTGATAAGACACAACAATGTCAAAATATTTTGATATTTCCGATGTGAAAAACAAAACAAATGCAACTCTTAGGGAATTTTTCCCCCTCCTGTGAAAAAATCGATTGAAGAATTAATAAAATGATGAGGCGTTTACACTAGATGAAAAATGGATGCTCATGGATGTTCCGGAGTTAGAAGCTTTTTTCTTGAAGAAGAAAATGTTTATCAAGGAAAAAATAAACTTAGTACTTCCTTCATTATTTAATTTAAAAAAAAGAATTTCTTTGAAAGCTACTTATCTTACAATGATTACTTTTCATGTGATTTAAGAATAAGACAAGTTAGTTCTTAGGAAAAAAAGTACCTTGTTTCTTTTTGGTTGCATTTATCTAATGTTAGATTTTTACACATTCTATGTCTGTAGTGCAGAATTAAACACTTTTGTAGAGATAAGAAAATTATCTTGTTCAATAATTACTGATACATTTGAGTCAATACATTTAGTACTTGATTAAAAAAGTGGACAGTATATTTTTTCCACTTATCTCATAATGATAGCTTTCCACGTGATTTAAAATTAATGGATTTTTTTGTCAAAAAAAAGTAAATACTGGGTTAGTTTAATTACGCAGCTTATATTAACTCTTTCCTTTTAAGCTGGGCTTTTTTGCATCATTTAGTAGCTTTGTGAAAGTTGTCCTTACGAAAAAGTAGTTGTTTACGAAGAATAAAGAGTGAACTGTAAAATTAACAAATATTTCACTACAACGTGCACTATAGAATGTCCTCAATAAGGACGATATATTTTTAATTGATATCCATAATTTTATTACAGGACACTCACCATGGAGCATCCTTATCGAAGAGCGAACAAGTAAATTATGAAACAAACATTATACGAAACGATCGCCCAATTGGCTAACTATCTTTTACATGGCGACAATAACAAATTTAGATCCATGGCATTTAACAGTCGTAACATGATTAAACTTAGAAAAAATATTCTAGTGTAAGCATAGTTAAAATTTTTTTAAAAATTGCAATTTCATGATTTTATATGCAAACTAATATTTTAACAATGTAATTGTATATGTTTTGCTCATTAAATATGAGTACTAGAAATAATGCATTACTCTTCCAGAGAATTCAGTACAACGTTTAACCTCACTGTTGATACCTTCACGGAGAAAAGCTATCAGGTAAAATTTTCGTACTGTATTGTAACGGCATTTCTGGTAAAAAAAAATTTATATACGCTTTTTAAACCATTCATTTGATCATTTTTCCGTTCATACGATAATGGTTTACCGGAAACTTACTTACAAAACAATAGCTCTTATCACATTATCTCACATTTAGCGAAAATACAGAACTGAAAAATAAATTTAACCTAATAAATGGTTCTTATGCCATGCTCTAAGGTATCATGATATAACTACCTAACTTTACCACATTTGCCAAATTTTATCACATATTATAAAACTATGCTTTATAGTATGTTCGTATGTTCGTATGTATAGTATGTTTATAGTAGTTTCTGTTAATTTTACCAAATTTATTTCCAAAGCACGCTGGTAAAGAATACCGAGAATTTTAGTATTCCTATAGAGCCAGAAACATGATAAATTGTACAATATTCTGGGCCGGACTTTTTTTTCAGAGCTGAAACCTAATCATTTAAAAATTTGCTGCAACCTTCTTGTGATTAAATTAAACCGGTAATGCTGATCCATGTCATGGTGCAATGAAATTTAAAAAGTCTTATTTCACACAACATTGAGATTTTGTTAAAATCGCTTCAACGTTGTATGATATTGCAGTTCAGCACACTTTAAAAATTCTAGCTTTATTCCGTATTGAAACTATGCCATGCAAAAAAATCTAATTTTAGATTTAACCCATTAGACATTATTTTTGCTTGTCTTGATGTATAAAAATAATTTTAAAAGAAATCAGGTAACACAACCAAATTTAAAATTATTAATTTGCTTGATTCACTTTCGACTTGACAGAAATACGAAAGCGGTATATTTTAAATCCAAGAAAATTGCAACGTTGTAAAACAATGTCGGCTTTGGGGCACAAGAGCATCTTATTCTTCAGAGACATAATATATTCGACCAAGACTTATATCTAACCCAAGCATTGAAACGAGTGAGACGTCAAGGGGAAAAAAGAATGCTGATTATAAATGCGACCATCAAAATTATAAGGATTATATGTTGAAAGAAACTTTAAAGTAAAGCATTCCTTCTACAGATTGTTGCAGGCCAAAGGATGATCAAATTTAAGGCTCCAGAGTTGCGTAACGAGCGCCATGATAATGGCAATGTTATCGACATTGTATCAACACCTTCTAATTTAATTAAAAATGTTCAAACACACATTTAAGCTTACTCTAATCCCCAAAAAAAGTTATTTGCAAAATTAAAGATAAAAGTAGTTTCTGTTATTTATGTATCTAGAATAAAATTCTCTTTCAAATTGTTTAAAGATGAATATTAAAATCTCACTTACTTTTTATTTTGATTTAATAGAAGTATGACTTTAATGTGGGAAATATTTGATTTCATAAATCTTATATTTGTAATTTAGTTAGGAAATGCGTAAAGGAAATGCAACACCTCCTAATTTAATTAAAAATGTTCGAACACGCATTTAAGCTTATTCTAATCCCAAAAAAAGTTATTTTCAAAATTAAAGATAAATATAGTTCATGCTCTTTATGTATCTAGAATAAAATTCTCTTTCAAATTGTTTAAAGATGAATATTAAAAGCTCACTTAATTTGAATTTTGATTTAATAGAAGTATGACTTTAATATGGAAAATATTTGATTTTATAAATCTTATACTTGCAATTTAGTTATGTAACGAAATTTACCTTTGAAAAACATCATAACGCTTTTGCAGTGTTATTCAAGTTGAATAATTATGATGTAATGCTTGCTTGAATTGCAAGAATCGTATACTATACATACAAAAAAAAAAATCATTGCAAATTCTCAAAATTTCAAGTATTAAAAGATGGCTTAAAAGTCTGTACAGATTTATTACATTTGATACTATCTGTTAATGTCCCAAGGGATAAAAATGCCTTAAAAATTATATTAAGAATTAATAACTCTGGCGTGAAAACTTACAAATTTTAATCTCATTAGGAGTATATTTGAGATTATTTTATTTCTCCTTCATCACGTCATAAAGATTATTGATAAAAATTGTTATCTTATGAGACATACTTAAACGTGTATAAATTTTTTTTATTTTGTTGAAAAATTATTAAGAGATATGATAATTCTATAATCAATATTAAATTACAAGTCAATATTAAATCTAATATTCGGTATATTAGTAATTTTTCCTGATTTTTACCAAATTTTTGACAAAAACGAAACAAATGATACTAGGAATCCACATCCTTGATTATTTAAAATGAATCAAAAATTTATCCGGAAAAAGCGTAGTTTTTCATCTGATCTCTGACATGGTAAATCATGTGGTAAAAATCAACCAATGAGCATTTAACGCGCCAAAACTATCTAAACGAGAATACTATGTGCTACGTAAAAATAAAACAAAATTACGTGAATAAAGCACAAATAAAGATGCATACAATATATTATCGGTTCTATCAACAAGTTTGACAATCCTAACATGAGTTTGATTATTTTAAGTATATCCCTAATAGAAGGTAAGAAGCTTACTTTATTTAATAAAATTACAGAAAAAACAATTCCAAAAAGGCATCAATATAACATTCATACATTATGTTTTCTAATTCGTATATTACTATATTTGTATTAAAAAATAAGTACAATTAATCTTAAATGTCTAAATGGAAAACGGCGAATTGAATTTTATTTTCTACTGCTTTCGACCTTGAAGGTAAAGTTAGACATTTCATTAAAAAATCGTTTTGCGTGAAAAATTATGAATCGTAATTAAGATAATTTAATTCTCTTCTGCAATTGCTCTGAAAAATACCAAAGCGCTTTTTAGAAGCGAAAACAGAATAATTTATTATCGCTCTTTTCAGCAGTTCATTTTTTAGTTAACTCATTAATTTTGCTTCCATGTGCTCTTTTTGAATAAATATATTTTCCTTACATCTTATAAATCCATTATCCTTACACTTATATAAATACATTATCCTTGGATTGGATTAAATGAATCCAAGCAGCGACAAAAATCAAAGCAGATATGTAAAAATCATAACGAGAAATATATAAAAAAAGTTGCTTATTATTTTTTATAATCATAATTCGTCCCACTTCTCCCTCAGTGGATTGATCGTAAGGACACGGTTCCAAGTAGACGAAGGCAAGCATCATTGGCTGCGGTCAGTAAGTGGGTGGGTGACCACTTTGATCTGCCTACGTAGGGACTGAGGGTGCGCAGTTTCAGTCCTCGTTTAACTGTTCTACCGTTAAGTGCTCGACTTCGCGCACAAATCATCGGGCTACAAAAGCGAAGGAGCCATCCCCTCTGCAGAGGATCAAAATTGTGATGGTATGTCTTCGGATCATACACGTGAGTGTTTGCCAGATCGTCGCCAATAACCCATTGTGCAGCTCTAGTGTGACGCAAATAAAGTACCTCACTATTTACCTTGCACTGCTTTAAATCATATTATTATATAATTAGAAGATATAAATTCTATTTTGTATATACATCAAATTACTAAGTGAATTAGTAAATATATTTAAGTTCTGACGCTTAAGAAATGAACTTTTAAATTATTAATATAACAACTAATTAGTATAGTTATGAATCAAATTAAAATGTGAATGGCAACTATCTAACAAATATGTTTATAATAATCCAGTGAAGAGACTTTATTCGTTTAAAGTATTTGGGTATTTTGAAGTTTTATTAGCTTTAGTGTCTCTTGAAATTAATTCATTATTAGTTTTAGAGTCCCTTGAAGTCATTTAAGCTTTGTATTGTTCTAAAAGTAGAAGAATTGAAACATATGAGTAATTCAATTTTATCATGTTTTGACTTTTTGATGGTTTTTTCAACTCATGGTGCAAATGCAGTTTTTTAATCTATGTTATAAATATTATTCAAGTCTTATGATAAAAAGTCGATGAAGTATTTTCTGTTTAATATCTTATCTTCTTCATTCATAATTATATTTAAAATTATCATTTTAGCTATAAGTTATTATTTAATGTTGCTTAGTAAAAGTATCAGAATCAATTTAACAAAATGTCATAAGTACGTTCGTTAGAATAGATTTACAGTAAAATATTGTTTAAATATAGAATTGAGTTTTTTAATTAAAAAATAAGCTCAGAAATGTAAAATATTACAGAATATGAATGAAAAAAAGTAGTATAAAAAGTATGCTAGTGCATTTTTACAGCATTATTTTCATTTGTTTTAATTAATTTGTTTTTATGCATGTACTTCATTCTAGCTATTTTGGTATTAAGTAAAATTGGTGAAAAATATTTGGTAGGTACTTTATTTACGTCGCACCAGAGCTGCACAATGGGCTATTAAATTTATTTGGAATTAGCGTGAAATACTAATAGACAATTTCACTTGACTTTTCATATTTTAATTATTAAATAAAGCCTTTTCTATTGAATGTATTTCTCTTCATTCATAATTTTAATTTTTATTAAAATTGATTTACAATAAAAATATTGTTTAAATTCGATTTAAATAATATTGGTAACAATCATNGCAAAGATATATGGAAAAATGCCTGGCGAGTATGACGGAAAAAAAATCTTCAGCTCCAACCATTATTACACGTTTATCTTCTGGAAAAATTAATCACGTGACCTTTAATCTGAGTTAAAACGAAGTGCTTATTGAATTTGACGAAATTTTTAACGCAATGCATTGAAATTTTGAAATTTTACTTGCTTTTTTTAATTTATTATTTTTAATTTTTAATTAATTATATATATATATATATATATATAGAAGAAGATAGAGAGAGAATTTGTAGATGTATGTTTGCATATTTGCTCTTTAAATACATTGTGAAAACAATTTATTGCATTTATAGTTTAAAAATAAAATATTAAATTTAAACTTGAAAGCCTTCTTTAAGAGCTGTGCATTATAAAATAAGACTGCTTTAGTTAGATAAGCGGTGATGTTTAAAATCGCCCTCGGCGAAGGAAGACGGGTCTACAGCTCGTGACGTCACAAAGTGGTTGTTAGACTGTCTTCTCCAAGAGGTGTTAATTGTATACCGATCATTACAAATTTTCAAACAAGCTGATACCAATCAATCTGAAGCTGGGCGGGCTTCAAGCCAGTGACAGAACTCCAGTGCTTTATAAAGATAGCTCATTTTAACCAGAAGAAGAATAGAAGCATTTGTAACCATGTTACAGGAATTTCAAGAACATTACAACGTTAAAGTAATAATATGTCCTTCGACGCAAAATTAATCTTATTCTTTAATTGTCTTCATGTTTGACCCAAACATGGAAATATATGTCACAACAAAGAAAAAAGATGCAGGTAAAAAAAAGACCAACAAAATGAAGTGAATAATGTTGCATTTCGAAAATCCTTCTAAAAAAGTAAAACAGAAGTGCTCGAAACCACGTAGTATAAAACTGAATATATGCAATGATGCGATCTCATTCACCTACCTTCATATTTGACCCAAACATAGAAAAAAAAAGACAGTTGAATGTGGGCTTTAACGAATATGTCTAGAAAGATGATGAAAAAAAGTAATCTATTTAAAATGCAGTTCCTATTGCCAACGCCTTTCGAACAACTATTATTTATGCAAAACGTGAATGTTCATTGTTTAAAATAGGTCAAGACAACATAGATAATTGAAGCATTATCATTATCAATGGTTGTCTGAATTTGCATGAAACCATGAAAAGAAACATAAAATTTTAATTCAATATTTTATTGAGTAGAAAATGTAGTATAATCACAAACACGAGTTAGTGGCAGAAATATTAGATTACAGAGAAAGTTTAAGCCTTTCTTGGTGTGTTTTGAAAAATAAATCGACTTTAAAAATATTGCCTTAAAAAATATGGATACTTTTTTAGCGTATTCTAAATTTTCGGTACCTAATATTTTGGAAAACTAAAAAATAGGCAATTTAAAAACTATTCAACTTTTTATTTCGATAAAAGAAAAAAAATATTATTTAAGATTCATGATACAAGATGCTTTGTAATAACCATACTTAGTATGTATTTTTGACTCCTTACCAAAATGAAGTCAAAATAATATACACCTCAGAGGTATCAAAAATATACCGAGAAAAAAAGTACAATCAAAACTACCTGAAAATCCAGAATATGGTAAAATTTACTATATTTCTGGCTCTATGGGAGCAAGAGTAAGATCGATAATTTTTACCGAAACACTTTGGTAATGATTTTGATAAGATTAGTAATAAAATGTGGCTTTTTCATAAGCGATAAAATTTGGTAAACGAGTTAAAATTTGGTAATTTTACCATGATTCCAAAGAGCATGAAATGAAAGCATTTATTCGGTTAAATTACTTCTGTATTTTTTACTAAATGCGTGGGAATAAAAACTATAATTTTGAAAACCGGAATTTCCGGTTTACCCGTTACTAAATAAACGGATACAAATTCCAAATGAATGATTTAAATACTGCGTATTTTGTTTTTTATTAACAGAATTATGAGTTTTTGTTCCCAAAAAAGGCATTACCATACAGTACAGTATTTTAACCAAAATATTTTTCTATACGTATTTAAACGAGGAGGAAAGAAAAACATTTTAAAATCTCTGTTAAATCTCCAATAAAGAAGATGAGATGAATAACATCCTAATCAGTTTAAATGCCTGTTGATACGCACAGACATTTCAAAATACTGTCTTCTAAATCATTTTGCGTCAGCAAACAATATAACATGTTTTAGATGTTTTCCGTCCTACCTTCCTCATTAGCAATTCGTAAGAATTCTAGAGTAAATTTTTAGTAGTTTTTTTATACGCTAAGGTCACAAAAGGAATTTAATTGCATGGGTATTAGACCTTCTTTCTTATGACTGGGACTCAATATTTTTAAAATTCAATATTTTCTTAAATTCCTTGATGTAAGACATACTTGTGTCTCCTTTAGACATTTGTGTTTCCTTCTAAACGATTTCTGTAATTTCCATGAAGCTGTTTTTTAATCCCAATCGGATACCCTCCAAAAACTACGAAATTTCCATAGTTATAGAAAATATTTAACCTAATGATAGCTAAGCTAACGTACTAATATTTTAATAAATTTGAATTGTGCATTTAACTTCACGCAAAAAAAAAACAGTTATATGAAATAGTCAGATTTTAAAGTTCTGATGAAAATTTTATAAGAATTCTAATTGCTTTAAAATTTCTGCTTTTGTGAATGTTGAAGATCCTACACAGTTAAAAATAAAACTACTTTTAATATTTTTTTACACGGCACATTTAAACAAGAGATTTAACTTAAATAAACACAGGAAACGATGGAAATTTAGTTTCAATTTATTCTTCAAATCTCATCCAAAAGTACCTAACAATGAAATTAAAAAGAACATTTACCAAAACTATAGTAACACCTCGTAATAGTAATACTCTTAAATCTCACCATAAATTCTTTCTGAAAGATTATTATAGTCATAAAGAAAAGTATAAATGACATTGTTCTGTAATTTTCTAAGTATAATGGATCAGAAAACTACACAAAAGAATAGTAGAAAAAAAAACTGTTTCTATCAGAAAAAATAACAAAGTGAAAATCGAAGTTTTCATTGTTTGGATTGAAACGACGAATTACAAGAGCAATATGATTAAGGGAGTAAATTGCTGGTTGTAATATTATACGCTACAGAAAAACGGTAAATGGCGTGCAGAAATAAAAGTTACCAATTAGATGATCATAAAAGGAAAGAGATTTACATCAATTGTATGTGTTTTGGGAATGTTTAATAATATTAATACCACAAAAAGTGTAGTTTGGTTTTGGTTATAATAAAACAATGTTTTTATTGTAAAATATTTATTATAGAGGAAAAAATGTTGCAAAAAAAGAGTAGAATATTGAAAAGACTGCTAATTCATTTGCGAGGCATTAAGCATTTCTATCTAGAAAAGCAATTTACATCATTTGACAAAACATCATTTCTTAGTACTTGTGTTTAATAATTAATTTTTTCTAAATGAATATTAAGGTCATAAGAAATTTAAAATAAGCTATAGTGTAAGAACAGAAGTGACAGAATGTGTAGTTTAGTTTTGATTATAACAAAAAAAAATTATTTTAAAATAATGCAAATATTTACTGTAGATTAAAAATTTTACTGTACTATACTGATACAGAAGTTTATTCAAAACTACCAGAATAGGTAATATTTACCGTGTATTTGGGTCAGGGGGAACACCAAAAGGAACGGTAATTGTTCCGAAGCACTTTAGTAGAATTAGCAATAAAATATAATTCGATAATGTGTAATAAAATTTGGTAAAATTTTGTAATTTTTTCATGATACCTAAGAGAATGATATAAAAGCCATTTATTCGGCAAAATTTACCTATAATTTTTGAAATTTTTACTAAATGTTTTGTAATAAGAACAATAAATTTGAAAACCAGAATTTCCGGTAAGCCCGTTGACATATGAATGGAAAAATTACCAAAAATTGGTTGAAATACCGTACATTTTTGGAATTATTAACTAGAATTATGGTTTATTTTTTACCAGAAATGCCATTACCGTACAATAAAGGAATTTTTATAGAATTCTACTTTGTCCGTGTGGAAAGATACTTTTAATTGTTGAATATTGAAAAACTAGTAAGCATGTGTATGGTAAACCATGTGTAAAGAATAGAAGGAACAGCGTGCTGTAAAAATGACGTAAATATCGTAAAAATAGGTTTATTATTATATTACTCTGCGCTCTTCATTTTTTCAGCACACCCCTACTTTTTTCTTTCAACGAAATAAAGTTCAAATTTATTATTTACTATAATTTATTACATTATATTTTTATATATTATTAAGAAGTAATATAATTCCATTCAATGGAACCATCTTTGGTCGAGATGATTAACGATCAGCCAAACACTCTACACTGTTAGAAATTGCAAGGAAAAACTGATTAAATAACAATTTATTCAATTATTATTTTACCATATTTAAATCAAACTTTCAAATATCCATTAAAAATTATAGTATTCTAACTGTTATCTGTGAAGAAAAGTACTTTATTGAATGTTTTCACCAAATTTGGTTAAACAACCAGAATTTTATTCACGCCAACTTATTAAACTACTTAGTTCTACGCAGCTGTGTACATACTTTAGCCAAAAAAGCTAACCAATCGATTTTATAACCGACTGAACTGGGGTTCTAACCCCAGTGTTGACACCACAATAGTTCCTCTTTTTCCTTAAGCTTGGGAAATTTCCAGTGTCCTACACTCCTCAATTGCTGACTCTTGATTACCGGAATAGGAAACTCTTAATGGCGTATAGGTGACACCACCACAGAGCTCTTTTACTCAAAAATCTAGTATTCCTCACTTCTCACGATAGATGGCGCCACCAGCTACATTAATTAAGTGAATTTCAACGGTTATTGAGATTAGTACAACTCTTAAATAAATTTTGAAAAAGATGTGTCTGTAAAACTATTTTAGTTTGAATGCATTCCTGGAAAAATGCATACCTGAAATCATATTTTTAAGGGATTTTAGTGATTAAAAATGATGAGCCAAAAGAAAAGATATAGAAAAGGTAAAGAAAAGTGACCACGCACCTAACAGTTACCACTTTGATTGTTGTTGTTGACGTATGCCTGTTTAGGCAAGGGGGGTGCGATTGTTCTTTCTTTCCAGGGGCGCCATCTATGGCCACAAATTCAACTTCTGCCACACCAAACGTCACACCCGTTTATAGGGCGGACCCATTCATACATCCATTCATTCATCCACAGATCGTAATTTTGACCTGAATCAGAGAACGATCGATCTCCAATCCAGTACCCCCAAAGGTTTTGATTTTTTATGGGAACATGGAGAACTTTTGAGACTCGACAGATTTAACGTGCATCAGTCACTTTACTATACGGAGAATCTTCGACCGGCGGGGTTCGAACCCACGAACTCTTGGACATGGGCCCAGTGCCCTACCGACCAGGCTATCTCGGCACCACTTTGATTTGAAAACTTTAATGAAATTCATATACAAAACTAAAATACTTTTTCATAAAAATTATTTATTGGTAGTAGCCAATGTGTTTTGCATCTTTACTTTACCCCGAAGCAATTTAAAAATTCGAAAACAATAGCACTTTTCGCCTTGTGATGATAACATTGGTGACGTAATTTGCAATTGTTTTGCAAAGTGATTTAAAATTTTGAAAGTGCTCATAAAAATAAATCCTAATGAAACAGTTTAAAAAGTTTTTTGATAGCTTATTCTTGTGCAAAAATAAGATTAAAAAAATCCAATCAATATGCCTTTTTTATTTAAACAAAATTATTCACTTTTATAATTAAATTTCTTGTTAATTTTTTTTCCAAAGCGATTGAAAACATTTTAGGTTGCACAATAAAATTTCGAGCAAAAAACACTATTAAGATAAACTTCGCGAAAAATAATTAGACATTTTACTTCTCAAAGAAACTTAATTTTAATAAGTAATTAATATCTTTTTTAAGCGTATTATATCCTTTCATAAATTTTAATCATTTGATATTGAGGAGATTAAGAAAAATCACTCTAAACAAATTAAATACTAATTAATATGACATGTATATTAATAGGGTACTTTATTTTCTTTTATACAAAGAGAGTATTAAAGGAAAAGAAATAAGCTAAGGCGATTTATTTTACTGACAGAAATGTTTTTGAACTTTGCTTTAAAAAAACATTAACTTTGATTAATGCATTTTTATTACTTACAATGCCAGAAAAAAACAATTTACCTTCTTTGAATCAAAGGCTTTATTTTAGGCTTAATAATTATTTGCTTCAGATTCAGGGAATATAATAGATTATGCTGAGTAACTTCAAGCATAACATAGCTCTGCTTAAAATCTAAACTGAAAAAAATTTGACTTATAATTAATAAATTTTTTTAATGAATTAAATATGAAGAAATTGAAACAATTTAGTTAGCGTATTATCTTATTTTTATTCTATGTCAACGAGTGGCTTATAAAAAAGTCGAAATAATTGAAATTTCAGGCACTAAGGAATAACTAAATGCGTGATGTGTGGTGCATAGGGGGAATTAAAACAACGGCTAGCTATCTTTTATTTTATTTTAAACAGCATGACTATAGTAAGCACTCAGCACATTCACCAACAAAACATATAAAATATATATGAAGAAGAAAAAAATAAGGAGGTCTGCATGGCAGGCTTTCTACCGCTCTCTGAGCTATTTCTCTAGTTCTTGCTAGGGGGCGTTGCTAGTTCCAGTTTCTCCACAAATGGTGTCTCAATTTATTGTTTAGAATTTTAAATTTTATTATTATTATAAGAATCTGAGATGCCTGTAAAATTGCCGAGAGTAAATCCTGTCGCTAGCTCCAACTATAGAATTACATTAGAGAGTTTTACCTTTAACCAATTTTAACTTTTTATTTTTTATACAGAAAGTAATTGAATTTGTTTAGAACTGCATTATACATTTGTCAATCAAAATATACTTTTCTTGTGAAAGAATTCTGTTACAATATTTTAAAGTAAGAAAAGTTGGCCCAAGGTAACATGGTGATGGACCTAGGATAATTGATTATCACTCCAATGGATAACATTCATTTTGGGTTATTTTGTTTCTAACTCGTTCGTTCACTAAATTTGACACTTCATGCAGTTAAAATTTATTTTCATAAATTATCTGAACAATTTATAGCAAATCACGTTAATCATAAACTTAGCACCAAGTAATCCAATCAAATAATACCAACCAAAATATACAAACCGGTCCTGTTGCACATAATTTTGACCGGTCCAAGGCAAAATACAGAGTTTGTCTAAGGTATAACTTACATACAATTCTCTGATTTTGTGAGCCTCAACAAAAATAAATAGTTTTTTGAAAATAATTGGTACTTTATCAAAAAGAGAATAAAAAATTGATGTACTAAATTTTATCTACTTTAATCTAATTTTAAAATGTGAATACTAGAGTGTTTTATTTACCAGAAAAATTATAGACTTTATCTACNTTAAAACCTTGCATAATAGCCATAAAAATGTATACATATTTTGAAACCGATAAACATTGATTTGCGTAGTTTTAGAGTTGTACTAGAGTAAACTCTACAATTAACCAAATATGATACCGTAAAATAGCTATTAAACTTGCAAAAATAGAACAATATATATTAATTTGATACATTCATTTTTTAAACAGATAAATTATTAGAAGCAATTTAAGATTCCATGTAAAATCTTAATTAGGAAGTGATACTATACAGCTTTATTATTTTTAAACGGCTGAAACCGGTTTGCACTTGCTTACGCTCCAGTATCAATTGGTTAACATTGTAATGCAATATGTTAAAAATAAATATAAATAGGAAGTATATAAAAAATCTCCCGAATTAAAACCCCAAAACAAGTATGTCTCAATATAAAAGTATTGCATATAAATTCATGTAAAACATGAAATTATTAAAACACTGCAGTATGTCTAATAATTTGGTTTAATTATTTTAATATAATAATATAATACCTGATATAATAAACATTCTATATTTATGTAATATGTCGTCTAATTTATCCATTCGTTGAATTTATATTATACATTGTCTAATTTAGCCAATTGATACACGAACGTCAACAAGTGCAAACCGGTTTCAGTCGCGTAAAAACAATAAAGCTGTGTAGTATTATCAGATAATTAAGATTTAACATAGAATCTTATAGTGCGTCGAATAATTTGGAAAGGGATTGTTGTTTCAATACTCTTCACAAAATATATGATCAGTTAGGATGTTTTAAGATATGTATGCAAAATAAATATTTTCTTAAAGTTACACCTATAGCAATTCAAATTCAGTGAATAGTACACATTTCACTTTTATTATAATTCGTTTCTGTCATTTCTTAAATTTCAGAATATATTTCTTCCTTCTCGTGTATCACATTGAAGAAAAATATTATTATGTGGCTTGATATTTACAATTCGATGGTTCTTATATGTCAATGCTCATTCTTAGAAAATACGAAATGAGCAGTATTTTCATATCAAAAGCAACTAAGGGAACATTTTTGCATTTATTATTTCTTCTTCAGTGTGATATTTTGATTCTAAGTGTCTGCAATCTCTCTTTTCGAATAATGAGATTCATAATTTTGACTTCTGAAGTCTTCAATGCATCTTTTTTCCCTGAAAAATCTAATATTTACCGAAAGATGCAAGGAAAATGCAAATCATTTCCCTACATATAGAGGGGTTCTTGCTTTCAAAGATGAATGAGGCAGTGAAATCGGCTCGATTCAGCACTTCTTAAACATGGAGGCGATAAGACGTGGGGAATAAATTATATTAAAATCCCGAACACACCACTGATTGAGTGATTTTTGAATATTCACTTGTTGTATTTTTTTCCACCTTTTTTTTGCCATCAATTTTTTTTATTTCACGTTATTTATGGTAAATAAATCAAGTGTTCAAGTAGGTAGATTTAGAAATGCTATAAAAAATTGCTTTTTTTTGTTGAAAAGATTAAGAGAGCTCTAAGTTAGAGTGTCGCAGTAGCAAACTCTGGGCTTTCAGCTCCCCTCAATATTTAAAGTGCTACTTAAATAGCAAATAAATTGAGCAGATTAATTATATTTCAAAATCACTTAAATCTATCGCAACATGATTATTAGATATTTAATATAAGTTTTTTATAAATAATAATGATCAAATTAATTTTAAATGAATATTAATAAATGAAGAATCAAATATTTAATAATAAATTCCGCTGTCTCTTAAGATGTGAGGGGATAATTTTCCGCTAAAATTCAGAGAAGTTGATAAACATGTTATGGGAGAAAAGCTTAGCTGGATAGGAAAAAAATATTTATATATATTAACCCAGTTTTAAAAGCTAAATGTATGTGACAGGTTAACAGGTAAGTGCATGTAACCCTCAAAAGGCAAAAAATGGTATTAAATTGATATTTGCTATAAAAAAACATTATCTACTGTTACTTTTCAAGATTGTTTAGCTTCAATAATGTTGGTACAGGTGGGAAGTTTTTAATTATGATGGACATGAAGGTCTATCTATATTATATAATTAATAATTTTGAAATACTTTTCCTGCAGCTTTTAACTGTATATTAAATTGAAGTGCATATGCGTGTGCATTGTCATGCAATAATAAAAAACAAGATAAAAATGAACTCAATAAGTTTGATCTTAGACTAAATCTATAACATAGTTGAATTTTATTATTATTAGTTAAATATTCGTCACTTAAGACAACTTGAATAACTATAGCTGTTAAAATACATGCTATCAGCTAGTAAAAGTTAAAAAAGTTCTTCTTATATACTTTTCTTGATCCACTTTAGCTCTGTACACTACATAGAAAAAGTTCGTGCATTAAAAAAATAAGATAGTAATATTGTTCTAAATTAGTTCAGAAGCGTTCTTTATTGACTCAATGGTGTATAATTATATAATCAAAGGTTTTACAAAAAGCAAAGTTACTATGACAGACAAATTTATAATTCAATCAATAAATGTTTTGGGTTTAACAAAATCATAAACTAAAGCACCTTTTTATGAAATACTTGAAAATTAGAGTTATTTATTTTATTAATCATGTGGTAAAAATACTAAAATATTACGAAATTTAATTAGCGAACTAGTTAGTACTAAGAAACTCTATGGGGTCACTTCATGTGACGTCACAGTCACATGATACTTACAATCAAGTGAAAGCATTATTAGGAGTGTTTATATTCTCATTTTTATGCCATTTTTAAATCCATTTTTATATTTATTAATAGATTGTCCTGTTGATTTATCAGCGATATAAAACTATATTAGAAAATCGATATTGCAGGATAAATAAAAGTTTTTTGTCACTGCTGTTGCCAAAATTCGTTAATTGTTGTTTCCACAATTACCTGAATGATGCAAAATAAAACAAAGAATTGTAATCCATTAATTAATAGATTCATATACTTTTATTGTTACGATATTTGAGCGAAAAACAGTTATCAACCACCAATTAATTATCGAATTCAAAATACGAAAGAATTTGTCATCCATTCCTTCTTTGTCATCCATTTCTTATAAAATTCCTCTCTTACACTCTCGACAATGCAACGTATTGTCGGCGTTATCAGGTGGCTTCCTGTAATTTGTATATTATTATCGAAGACGTATGTGATAATTCTACAGATGAAATTTTCATTTTAGAGTTCAATATCAGTGTGATTCGGAATTTTCCTTATTTTATAGACATGAGTGCATATATATTATTTTAGAATTTTTAACACATTCGTAACTACCATAAATTCTTTTAACTTAACTTACATATATCTGAACCTAAACATCTATGAAATACTTTTCACAGATATCAACTTGACAGATTGTTAAAACGACTTAACTAAATCGTAGTAAAATAAAAATTGAATCCTGTATTTTTTTAAAAAATTAATCTTTTTCGTCTGTACTTAAAAGCATAAATTCTTAATTTTTAAATATTTAATACGCAAGTTTTTGTTATTAAATTGAAATGAGGAGCTAAATATTTTTTTGAAACTTTTTAAACCAAGTGTAACAAGTTTAAGTATAGTTTATATATTGAAACAGTTTATATATTGAATTTAGTTTATATATTGAAACATAAATTCTGCAATCACTAAGAAAACGTTTCCTCAGTGACCTTACTAGTTGTTACTAGTTACAGTGACCTTACTAGTTACAAATCCTGCTTCTCAGCGGCTATCAATTTCTCAAGACTTAAGTACAAGAATTAAAATTTTGCAGGAACGGTGTTACCAGATTTTTATTTGACCAAGTAGTAAATTTCTTCGCATACCACTTTGGAGCATGCTTCAATTACGCACTGAGGAAAAAAATTGTTCTTTGAACGCTTGAAATTTCTCTACTATTTGATCAAGTAGTGACGCCTTTGAAGTGACCCACTTAAACAATTATGCACAAATATTTGCCTGTTAAACTCTAACAATTTACTGAGTTTCTAACTAAGAGAGTCAATTAAGAGCATGTTTTAATTAGTCACCAAATACTTTTGTTGAATACTAACAATGTACAAACCTTTTGAGAAGGAGAGACGACAAATACGACACTTTAAATCATGTTTCAATAATGCAACCAATTAAAAAAAACTTTTATATTGAAAACAATTTATCAGCCTCTTGATAATTTACATAGTTTTATAATTATGTTAACGAACTTTTAAGTGATGTGGTACTTAATAGTATTAAACACTCAAAACTCAAGCATTTTAATCTGTATATTAATCTTAAAAATTGAAATATTATTGAAAAAGCTTGAAAAAAGATAAGTTTCATACATTTTAATAAATGAAATACATATTTTAGAGTATTTTCTTGACTGAAAAGTTTCGCATTTCTTTTTCTAAAATAAGAAACTTTTTAATAAAGACAAAAGTTATAGGATCTTTGTAAACAACACTTGAAAAATGATCTAACCGACTTAGTAAATTTATGCGCAATTAACGTTTACAAACTTCCATTAATAACAGAGAACCAAACGAAAATATCCGTTATCTGAATCCATTTAAAGAAGCTGGGATGGCGACCTTTTTTTTCTTGAAAATTTTTTCACGGTTTGATTTATGATTCTTAACCTTAAACTAAAAGCATTAAAAGTTACATTCAGTTCAAGTTCATTAACAGTTTTTCCCTGTATTAAAATTTGTTTTCAGTTAAGAAAATTTGTGTAATGTGTCTTTAAATTTAGAACAACATTGCAATGAATTTAAATGAAACACAAACTCGAATAGTCATTAATTATGATTTTCTGTCATTTATATAATTTTAGTACTTCTGCAGTTAATTATGGAAGTGAAAAATGATAGAATCTGATTTGCATTCTTTAATTTTTACGGAAAACGTTTGTTTAAATAGTAAGTTGCTGAATTTTGTGACTAGAGATAGAATATTTAAATTCCATACTGGTGTTCAAAGACGATATCTGAGTAAATTTTATTCGAAATTTTTCCCCATATTCGAACTCAGTTTGGATTTTCTATCATTAATTAAATTTTAATATTCTAAAAAGATTATTTAAAATATTCTAAATGAACGTTATGACTAAACCGTGTTTGCTTTTTCCAATTTTTACGGAAATTAGCTGTTTCATTTTTAAATTACTAGGTTGCTGTTGCAAGATATCCAGGCCCAGCGCTAAGCATTTGCCACCTCGCCAAATGCGATTAAATCGTAAACTCGGCGAGAAAAATTGTGTTTTGTCAAAAATATTGGCGAATGATTTTTTCCTACCGAAAAGAAAACTATGCATCTTCTTCAATTCTGGAAAAAATTCAGAAAAAAGGTCAAAAGGAATTTTTTTGGAGCAAATCCTGTATTCTTTATTTGATTATAGTAATTTACGTTAGATGAGCCACATAACCAATTAGAATTATAAGTCCAGATAATTTAAGTATAAGCAACAAGAGAGATAACGTAATCATGAGACAAATACCGTAAAATACAGATTAATACCTTCGTTACTGGATCACGCGAGATCACGTGACGAAATTCTTTCCTACAGTTTGTTTCAATAAAACAGATTAACTGACAATAAGATGCATATTATCAACCAACTATTTGTGCAGAAAATATATTTTCACATGACAGTAACATATCAATGTTGCTTCAGGTTTATCCTTATATTTCTTTCCTATAGTCTAAAAATTAATCAAAAATTAACCTCTACCTATTCCTATTTCTTTCCCATTCCTTGCTCAATTACTCTTCCCCAACTGCAAATTGACTCTTGATTTGAATTTGCATTTTATAAGAAAATTCAATTTATAGTAAATTTGTATTTTGATTTGAAGTTTTTTGCGGGATAAAAGCAATCATAAAAAAATGTTAAGTTTTGCCTTTGGCTAAGAATTTCGAAAATTGGCTAAAGCATTTGATATTTGGCTAATTTACTGGCTAATAATTTGAAGTCTTTAGCACTGACATTAAATATTGTACATTTAATTTCTGTATTGGCATCCAGAGACAGTATGAAATCAATATAGATTTTTATTAACCTTCACTCGTCATGTTCTGATTTCAGGACATATTGCAGGACAGTTGATATTCCTCAAAAATAAAAGTTAAAAGCGTATCAGACATATTTATAAACTTTTCTCGTTTTAATGGTAGGTATTTCAGAAATATTTAGAACAGTAATAATTATCAAATATTAAAACTTATTAGATTTTTTAAATTAATAGGTTTTTTTTCCAAAATTTATTAGGTCTTTATTTATATCGTTGAATTATTTAGAATCAAAGTGGTCAAAATATGGAGGTCATGGTGGTCAAAATAATTATAAATCAAAGTAAAATATAAATTTTTACCACAGTAAATATTTGTTAAATACCGGAAAAGTAGGCAGCCGGAAAACACGCATAAAAATTTGAAGAAGAAAACTTACGTATAAAGTTACAGTTTTGCAGAAAAGAAGTTATTCTTACCTATAAAGGAAATAAAGAAAAATTAGACATACCAAGTAAAAAAAGAAAAGAATAAAGACACATTAAATGTTAGCAATTTAATATTTATATTTGTAGCTGTATAAATAACTTAATAGTATTAACAGTTTCGTATTTCAACTATTATTTAACTTTAACTTTTAATTACTATTTATCAATTTGGGGGAAAACATTAAAAAAAAGTGAGCTTATCACTGTTTTGTAATAAGAGTTTCAATTATTTCCAAAATAAGAGCAAACTCAGAAATCATCACATAACGGACATATTTTATATTCAAAGAAGAAATATCTCCGTTATGTGATGATTTCAAAGTTTGTATATCAAAATTATAATCAAGGAAGAAAGAGTGATGGCTCAGGGGATAGAGCGTTCACCTTCCAATGAGGTGAACCGGGTTCGAATCCCAGCGATGGATTGTGGCTACGAATTGCGCATCCGACTTGCACCGAAGACAGTGCTGACGTAAAATATCCTCTATGGTTGACGGATTATGAGTTAGAGTTTCCTTCCTTCAGGCTATCCGTGGGAGGTTTTCGTGGTTTTTCTCTTGATGTAACGCAAATGCGGGATAATCCCTTCAAAAACTCCTCCACGAAGGTAAATTTTACTCAATACTTGATCCAGGAGTTTCCTTGTCTTCTGGATTAGGTTCAAAATTACAAGGCTACGGGGTTGAACATTAGTTGTCGTTAGCCCAAAAATTGGGTCGGCTGTTACAAATAATACAATCAAAAAAGAAAAATAGTAAAAATATTTTCGAAGAAATATTTTGATTTTAATTTAAGTACAAATACGCAGATACAGGATTTATCATACAGGATGTAAATGAAAGCAGCATTAAAAAGAGGAATTTTTCGAAAAAATTTACAAAGGAAAATTTACTTTAAATGAACAAAAAAAGTAAATAATCCCAAGAAACTGAAGCGGTAATATATTAACTGATTAGAAACATCATTCGCTTCAAAAATACATAAAAAAGAAAATAACAGCCTAGACTGTTATTTCCTTTTAATGCATTTTTGAAGCAAATGAAGTTCTTAAACGGGTAATAATAGAAAAGTATCATATTAAGTAAAAGAATTGTCATAGTAGAAAATAGAAGAATTTTTATTAGAGCATAAATGGAAGAATTATTATAGTAACTGGAAGAGTTGTCTTAGAATATAGTGGTATTATCATAGCTTATTATCCTATTCTTGCTTCGGAAAAATTACAATTAAAGCCTGCTCAACCTGTACTCAAGTGAAAGCTGTTGAGCTTTTGCTGAGACGAATGAAAACACAAAAGGTAATTTCTGAATAGTGAAAGGATGACTAGCCACAAATCTTGTGAAAATGGAGAGTTGAACAGACAAACAGCTTTTGTCATTATTAAATTGTTTAATCTTCGTCTGAAATAGTATTTTTTATTGGAGATCACTAAATGGAGACTCCGTAAAAGTGATTAATAAAAGATCTTATTTATCATATTGCGTCTCGATATCTTAAAGATTGTCTTAGGTCATAAGATCAATCTTTAACACGATTATGTTGCAAAATTTCGTTATAATGACAACGCACAATAGCATGTAGAGTTACCGTACTAGTGAGATTGTCTTTATAAGCGTATATTTAATGCTAAAATAGAAACAAAGAAAACTCGAGTATAATAGTGCGCAATAATTTTTGAAGTCACTGATAGCACTGAATGTTGGTTTCATTAGTATACTGTCAAATAAGAGAAATAAGGGACCTTGTTGGTCAACAAAAGGTTTATACTTTTTTGGCTATCTTCTTTTTGGCATATTTTTTCTGCAGAATTTAAGATTGCATAAGAACTTTACTTGTTAAGAAGGAAATTAGCTTAGTGATTAAATCCATTTTTATCGTAAGATTTTATCTTATTTTTATTTATTTACCGTAATCTGATATACCGTAATTTAAGCAGTAATATTTACGATAAAATTACTGAATAACTGCAATTAAGTAAATATTACTTTAAAAATTACATTATAAAAGTGCCACTTAAGTATAGATACATAAAGTATAAATACATAAGTATGTATACATAAGTATGCAATAAGTGTCCAAATTATTAGACGCACTATAGGATTCTATGTAAAATCTTGAGGTGATACTATACAGCTTTATTGTTTTTATGCGACTAAAACCAGTTTAAACTTGTTTACGTTCGTGTATCAATTGGTTAACATTGTAATGCAATACGTTAAAAATAAATACAAATAGGAAGTAAATAAAATATCTGAATAAAAACCCATTACATGTATGTTCAAATATTGCATATAAATTCGTGCAAAACATGTAATTATTAAAACACGACAGTGCGTCTAATGATTTGGTCTAATTATTATAATACACTAATATAATACCTGATATAATGAATATTCTATACTTATATACACAGTCCAGTCACATTAATGTGACCACCACCTACTTTCGACGTCAACGTGAAGTAACCAATCACAGAGTGCAGGTGGCAGTGCATTACAGTGTAGTGCATATATTGGAAGTCCTAGAGCATCGAAAAGCATTTCAGTAGTTTGCGCAATGCAGAAATGTAGCGATTTATCCGACGTCCAAAAGGGCATGATTATTGGCTTTCGGGTGGAAGCATTTCGGAACAACTGATTTTGTGAACTGTTTGCGTGCCGTCGTGGTAAAAGTATACCGGGCATGGCAAAATGGCACTATACAAAACAAGCGGCGAGACACATGTGGTGCACCACGGGCCAAAGATGGCAGAGGCGAACGAAGGCTACGGAGATGCGTTCAGACGAATAGACGTGCAACTGTTGAGCAACTGACCGCCCAAATGAACCAAGGGGCTACCAAGAGTGTATCCTCAACAACTGTTCAGCAAACGTTGCTGCGCATGGGCCTCCGCAGCAGACGCCTGGTTAATGCACCCATGCTGACTGCTGTTCATCGGTGACAAAGGCTGGAA
>NC_092215.1:45496421-45540426 GCF_043381705.1 Parasteatoda tepidariorum | reverse complement strand
TTTTTTTGTTTAGTACTTGTACTTTTACTTGTACTTTTTACTCGTTACTTTTTAAAATAAGAACTTTTTACTTTTTACTCGTTACTTTTTTTAAAAATACTTGTACTTTTACTCGTTACTTTTTAAAAGTAACGTTGCCATATATGGTAATAACTGACAGCTGTCTGTCCATCCGATTAACCGTAAAGTTCACGGTAAAGAACGTTTTTTTCCCTTATGATCTTGAGACCATGTACAAAAAGTATGGTTATAAAACCATGAATACAAAAATATAAGATTTTTTAAATATTTACTACTAGCATTGTTCAAAAACTGATAATAAAAATTATATAGCTAGACGTAGGGGCTCGGCTTTTGGTAAGGTAATGGACATTGGAAAGTGCCGGACACTGCAAATTCTTCATGTGTTGAAGGGAATGGTGGAAATATAGTGGTGTTAACACTAGGACTCAAATTCCAGTTGTGACGGTCATAAGATTTACAGCTAAGCCCGCTCGGCTATGATAAGTACGCAGTCGCAAAGAGCTAAGTAGCTTTATTAGGTGGTTCCAGTTGGTGTAGTAAAATTCCGGTTTTTTAACCGTATTAGGTGAAAGCAGTTAATAGACAGTCTTTCTCAAACTTAACAGTTTGATTACCATTTTATTAACGGTTATTTGACTGTTTTGATTAAATATAGGAAAATAACCATTCAATGAATTGTTATTTAACCTTTTCTTCAGAGAAATTTCTAACAATGCACTTTTCTGTATACATTATGCTTCTTCTGTAATGTATGACGACAATCGTACCGGCAGAGGAAAAATATCATCTTGAAAGATAGGAAATTAAGCCTTTTTTACAAATTCCTAACGAAAAAAGGAGCTTTAAAGGCTTTTAGAAAACTTAAATAAAAAATAAGCACCTCTAAGCGCTTTATAAGAACGCTACTCATCCTGTTGTAGCGTATTTTTAATTTAAGGATATAGTTTGCTTCTATCTAATGGCAATTTTATAAAATATAAATCTTTCCAGAAGATTTGACGCAAAATCTAACGTGTTAGTGAATTGCGCCTTTCAATTTAAATTGATAATTTAGAGTAAAATTTTTCCTAGGGTGAAACTACTCATTTAATTAGACGGATTTGCAATTTTAATCTGAGACAGCGAATTTCATTTACATTCACCTACATCTTGTTTCATCTACAAATAAGTAATGGCAATTTAATCACATGCGACGATATAAGTCGAAAGAATTTTTGAACACACTGTTACCAATTTGCCTTAAACATTTTAAACGAAACTTACAAGTGCTTGTGTTTTAATTAGAAAGATCTCTTACGCAATCAAAAAAGATTTCGTCCGTGAATAATTCTAATCAGACCTTTTAAAAAAGGAAATCACAGTTTGTAACGTAAACAAAATTTATGGTAAATTTTCAGTTTCCATTAGTTTTAGCATGCTTCGATATAATTAAATATATTTATTCAAATAAAATGGTTTTATAATATTTGTTTTTAACAGAATAGTTCAGCAAATTATTTTGTCACGATGTTATTTTATTTTGTTCTATTTAAATTCTTCTCTTTATGCAGAGTGCATAAAATTAAGATGAAGAAGGTAGTTTTCTCTTTTTAAGAGAAGAACTTTTAGATTTTAGAAATTTTAAGAAACTCAAAGTACTTCAAGACTATTTTCAATTCTAAGAAAAAGAAATTGAGCTCGAATGTTTTAAGCGCTTCTAAGCATTAAAAAAGGTGGTTTTGTATTTTCACATTTGCTCATAATATAAATATGCTTTTTTTGTTGAGTGAGATAAAAACAGAAAAATGTTTGCTTTAACTCTTGATTTTTTAATAAATATTTTTTAAAAGGAACTATTTGATTGCTTTAGCACATATTTTTGTAAAGAGAACCAATTTTTTTTTAAAGTTTAATTATTCTTTTTAAAACAAAAAAGTGGACTAATATTTAATTATCTACTTTGTCAACTTATATCATAAAAGCATTGAACTTAACAAAAAATTTTAATACACTAGTTTGAAAATAACATTTTTAAAACATATATATTATATTTATATATATACTTTATTATACTTATATACATACTTTAAATATATATTTAATTATTATTAAAATTATAATGAATATGTTTAATAAACTATAAAAAGTGTTTTAGTTTGAAATTTTCCTATCCGAAATTAAAACCGCGAAATCTAATGTATTTGAGAAAAGAGATATTTGTTTATAGACATGTTTCTAAATACATTTTATCCTATACTATAAATAAAGAAAGTATGAAAAAAATGTCTACCTACACTTTACTTGAAAATTAATAGAATAATTAATAAAATATTCATTAAATACGTTTTCAATAAAATATTCATTAAATACGCTTGCAAAGAAATAATTAAATTTAAACGTTTTTGCTATTTTATTACACCAATTAACAAACCAAAAGTTTACATCATTTGAACAAGATAAATATTCTATTTAAATGAAGTTTACCAACACCTAACAGAGAAGAAAGCATAGCAACGACTTTATGACGTCATAAGAAGTAGGCCCGTCTTCATTCTGTGAATGCTATTTTAATCATCATCCCTTATCTTACTAAAGCAGTTATATTCTATTTTAAATTGAATAGTTCCTGAATAAGGCTTTCAATTTTCAAATTATATATTTTATTTCTGAGCCATGAATGTAAGAAATTGTTTGAATAATGTACTTAAGGTGTAAATTATTTAAACATTCCTCTACAAATTTCCGAAATAAAGTATATGAATATCATTGTATTATTGTTTATTTATTTATTATTCATATATTTCAGATGCATAACATAATTATTACTAATGTTATCTAAATGGAATTTAAACTGCACTTTTATTGTAAATCAATTCTTATAACTTAAAATATAATTATGAATTGGAATGGCATTTGATAAAAAATACTTTATATTTTAATTAATATATGAAATGCCATGTAAGATAGGCTATTGATATTTCACAATCAATACCAAAACAACTTGTATAAAGTACAAGCATAAAAATAAATTATTTGATGCAAATGAAAAAAAAAAGCTTCTAGAAACCCTGAAGCATACTTTTTTACACTGTTTTTTTTCATTCTATTCTACAACATTTTTTAATATTTCATACTTATAAACTCATTTTAAGATAAAAAAAATCAATTCCATATCTTAACAATATTTAACTGTAAAACAATTTTAACACACGTGATTCCGAAATCTTTTTATAATTGATGCCGATAAATTTGATAAGGAATCATAAAATAAAGACTAATTACTACAATGAAAAAAATAAATTAAATTAAATTATGAATGAAGAAGAACGGACATTTATCAGAAAATGCTTTATTTACTATTTAATACGATTTATTGCATAGATTAAACAGTATTTACAATTAAACTAATGTTGCATGTTGAACTCCAAAACTATTAATGAATTAATTTCAAGGGGCATAAAACTAATAATAAACTAACTTCAAAAACTAATGTTGCATGTTAACGTCAGGGTGACGTTATCAAAGACGTACATAGTAACCTTTTTTGACGTACGCAAGGACGTCCTAAAAATACACGTGATTTCAAAAATGAGTCTACGTGTATGTCGCATTTTTGTTGTTCTTATTTGGGGGACATTATCTTGTGCGGAATTTAATTTCATCCTTGATTTGGTAGATGCATTTATAGAAAATTTTTATCGACATGAACTCAGCTAAAAATATATAGTAAAAACAAATTTTGTTAGTGTTTAATTATTTTTAAAACTTAAAAATATCCAGCCTTTAATTATAAGAATATTTTATCAGAAAAAACTTAGAATAATTTCTTATAGTTCATTCTCATTAAATTATGAGTTGGTAGGCTGTTATCTGTTTTGATATACTTCAGTTCTTAAAGATACTTTTAGAAATTTGAACCAGCTTTATTATCTTATTTATAAATTCAAACATACTGTACATAATTTTTATCAAATTTAAAATCTATTTAAAATTTAATATTAAAATCAAAGTACATATAGAGTATTATATGTTAAATTTCCTATGGCCAGTTAAGTAATGCTTCTTTAGCTATTTTTAAATTGTAACAGGAAACAAATACATTTCCTGAAAAATATTTCTCTATCTCTTCTAGCGACAGAGGGTTTCATTTTAAATTGAATCAGAACAAATATCCATCTTAAATTCTTACCCTTTTAAATTCTTACTCTTCGCTTATATTACGGTTTCCCTAACATTTCCTTCAAACTTCAAATAGCACTATTTCTTATATATTTCATACATATTGATACTTAATTGAAATTGAATGCTTAATAAATTTATTTTCAATTATAAAATTGATATAATTTAATTAAATTAGAAGCAAAATTATATTTAATATTTAAAATAAAATATTATCATAAATTTAAAAATAAATAAAACTTTTTAAGTTTGTTATGCACACATATAATTTAATACCTCTATGCCTAAAATATATGAATTAAAATGATTGCAAAAGTAAATAATTCTGGCAATCTTCGTTTGAACTATTCCATTTTACTTCATCATTAGGCCAAACTAAAAAATTTGTCTTTTTGACCGAATATTGAATATTCATTGCATGCATGATTTTTAAATTTTATTAAGTAAAGCATTTTGCGCTAACTTGTAGGCATTTTAAGAATTAATGTAGTGTTTAAACTATAGAATTTAAATTTTTACTTTTTATTATTTTAATTGTTGTTACCTATATTTATTCCCAAAGTTACTGAGCTTATTACAACATCAATACACATTATGATTCAGAATAAAAATAAATAAAAAAAGCAAATTAATTTAGTTTCACACAATTATTTGTGTATACTGGGGCAAAAAGGCTTACAATATTTAAAAATTATGTGGTTAAGGTATAGATTTCAATATCTACATACTAATAAGCACAGTAATGATAAATTTTAAAGCTTTATTTATTGATAAAAATCTTCAATAAGTAATTGTGTATAGTAATTATATGTGTTTACAGAAAAAGATAGACTTACAATATTTAAAAATTATGTGGTTAAGGCATATATTTCAATAACTACATTCTAATGAGCATATAGTAATGATAAATATTAAAAGTTTATTTATTGACAATAATCTTCAATAAATAATTGTGTATCGTAAAAATTATAATTTAAACCATTGAAATAATTGTGAAAGGACGTAGTATTCAGTTTCTATTGAAAAAATAAAGATTTTGAATTAAAATAAAGCCTAAATATTAATTTCGGCACTGTTCAACAATCTTATCATTTAGTAAAAAAAGAAAGCCTTAAATTTAGAAAAAAATTATAAAAACTTAATTACTTCATAAAATAAATCCATCTGAATTAGAAGATAAGAACCATAATATAATATTGTTGATTAGGGTGTATTATAAGAAAAAAAGGAAAAGAGAACTAAAACATGCGATCACAATGAACTATCATTGACTTATCCATCGAACTAAAAACGTAATAAAAACGTGTTTGAGAACGATATCAACTTTAAACAAAGAAAATAATCAGTCTTAGAAATTAACTAAACGAATCTTAGCATAGATAATAGATACGATTTTTAATTTTTCTATTGTAACATACTGAGCATATTCCTAAACATAAATACCAAGAGAACAGCATTCTTTCCTTATTACAACTATTTGGCCAATTTCAAAACTGAAAAGATTTGCTTCAATTATGCAAAACTGATATACCTTAACTTAAATGCCTTCACAAATGGTTTTTTCCTTATAAAAGTTTTTTAAAAACATGGTCAATTTTAAAAAGCACTTGTTTGAATAGGACAAAAAACATATACCTAAATTTAAATACCTTGTGAAATGCTTTTTTTAAGCGATCAAATTTTAAAAACTGAATAAATAATTTTAAAACTGAGAGCATTTGCTCCAACAGTACAAAAAATTTATCTAAACTTAAATTCATCAACAAATGCTTTTCTTAATTAAAATTTCAAAAAAATTGCATGTTAATTTTAAAACTAAAAGTACCTGTTCCAATTACACAAATGACGTGTTTAATCATAAATACCTTATGAAATAAACTTTCTTCAATATAATTTTTAGAAAGTGTATAGCTAATTTTAAAACTAAATGTCATTGCTCCAATTACACAAATGACATGTTTAAACATAAATACCTTGTGAAATACACATTCCCCAGTATAATTTCTATAAAGTATAATAATACTATCTCAGTATAATCTCTAAAATTTAAAAGACGCATATATCTAAACCTCAGCCCTTTACTTTTCTTAAAACAATTTCTAAGCATTAAACGGTTAGTTTTCAAGCCGAAAGCTTAACATAGAAAAATCCAAGTATGGCGATCATTTATTTAATTAAAAACTAAAATTAAATTCAAGATACATTTTTAGAGTTGACCCTTTGAAGCCAGACTAACGAAACAATGAAGTGCGATAAATTAAGGGTTGGTGTCTAACAAATCGTCCTTGAATTGTTTCTTCTTTTAAATTCTACAAGTTAACAGGTATTCGAGGTGATGTTATGCATTTGTAAGTGATCAGCCAGTTATCTTGTGAGAGAATCTTTCATCCCCGTTACAACGTGATCTGAAACGGTGATAAAATGTTTACACGAGAGATTAAGTGTTTACATCACTGCTAGCATAGTTTAGTTTGCAACCATCAATTAACTGTGCTATTTTAATATGCTATCTTATTAAATAATATGCCTTATTAAATTTTAATATCTTACCTTATATTTACGTGGAAAGAAAATCCTTATTCATACAATATACTGTTGCCACTAATTACGCATTTAACATATTATTGAATTAAATGAAAATATAAAACAAGGCTATTACAAATACATTTTTAGAAGACCTTTTCCGCCTTAAAAGGAGATATTTTAAAACATAATAAGAAACCTAACTTAGTTTTCAATTGGAAATCATCGCGTAAAAAAGCTGTTTATATGTTTATAGAGGAATTGCGACTTAAAATAAACTGCTGTAACAAATTTACATGTTTAAATAAATTTACCAATAAATGAAAAATAATAAAAATTCCTCCAAAATGCTTCATATTTAAATTTAAAAAAATTATGCTCATATGTAATAAATAACGAATATTATATTACTTGTGCTACATTATATGTTATAAAAAACTAAGTTAATCTGTATAAAAAGGGCACATATATGCATTTACTTATGAAAGTTCTTGTAATAATTCCTAAAAATTGTTTTATTATAGTTAAAATAAAATAAAAACTTGTTGAAAATATGAAGAAAAGTAAGAGGAGAACAGTATTATACAAACAACAGTACAACAGATCAAAAACAGTATTATATGTGAAATTAAATACAATCATATTGTTTAAAGTTCATTCATTTAATCAGAGCATCATCGCACATATCATGGTATGATTATGCATTTATTTATATATGAGGAGTTTGTGTATCTGTGCATCTCTCTTTTAACTGTTTATAATTTTGGGCAGAGGGTGAAAGGCGAAATTTTAGCCCCCAATCCAAAAAATGGTTCAAAGCCTTTAATTAGATCTTTTGGGAGAGACGTTTGAAAATTGATTTTCAAACGTCTCTCTTCTATTGGTGTCGAACTAGTAATTGATAAAAAATTAAACTGCAGATAATTCTGTTTTTTTTTTCTCCAAATATTTTAAAGATAACATCAGTGATGTTTACTCCCATTAAAAAAGGGAGTTTATGGCACTTTTTTAATCGCTGTGTTAGATAAATTCAGCAACTAATATGAAGGTGATAGCATATGCGGACTTGCAACTTAGTATTTCTTAAATTATATAAAATCCCGTTTTTATTTTGTTTATATTTATGCTCTAAAAAGGCATTTCAATAAAACTATATTATTTGAAATCAACAATATTTAAAATAAATAAGTTACATACTGAAAAGCAAAATTCAATGGAGAAATATTACTAAGTCGTTTAGGAGAATTGTAAAAAATTTTTTTAATGTTATTGACGTCAATGATGCTTAATAATGGGCACTACTGGTATTATGCTGATTAGAACAGTTTTAATAGGTACCAAATACATTAATATGGGTACCGAATGTAAGAGGATACCGAAGAAAAACATTTGATTGTGGCATATTTTAGCTATCATAAATTGGCTTGAGCAGCAGCATTATGGCAAAAGATACTGAATACAGTCAATTTTTATTTTGATAGGTATATTCAGTTAATCTTTTTCTTATGGTGAACTACTGAAAATATGTTTGCTTAGTTCAATGCAGTGAATTTATCTGGAAGTGCAAAACTGGAAGTATTTAAATTTTACAAATTGTGCAGATGTCTTACAATTTTGTACATAATTTTGCAGTGTTGTTATAGCATCGTGGTTTATTTATTACTTTCTATACCCCTCCCAAAAAAAAAACTCAGATAGTAAATAATGAAATGAAAAACATTGACTATAGTATGACTTCAAGTATTAAAATAAAATGTTTAAAAAAATCGATAAAAGTTGGCATCCAAACCTATAGCATTAATGAATGCTAATGAGGAAGAAAACTTTTGGCGAAACTCAAAATTTACGTTGTTTATTAGTGTTCATTTATAGCAGAACTAAATAGCTCTATTATTCAATAGTATTACTAATGTTGTAATTAAAATCGTTCCCCTTAAATTGCGTGCAAATCAGATATAGTAAGGGCTTATAATGTAAAATTATACTACATATGTCTTATTTCACTGATAGTACTATAGGTGTGTATAATATTTTTTTACGTATGTAAGTGTTACACATTATAAGTGCTACATTTGTGAATACTAATAAAAAAGAAAAATTTTGTCTCAACCCAAAATTCACGTTGTTTATTAGTGTTCATTTATAGCAGAATCAAATAATTCTAGTAGCCAACAGAATTAATTTAAATTGTTCCCCATAAATTGGTTGCGAATCAGATATAATCTTGACTGATTATGTAAAATTATAATAGAGTATTATCACTGTTAGTACTATATGTGTGTCCAATATGTTTTAACGTATGTAAATGATATACATTATACTGACACAGATAGAAGTATAATCTCTATGTTCCACACTTACTGTAAATTTAAGCTGTGTATTCATTTAAATGAATGACGTTTTTTTGTTCAATGTAGCAAATTAAATAGCTGATTCAAATCCCTACTTACTTAGATTTGTATCCTGTAAATGATTTATTCTTTCAAAAACGCTACTAATTAATGGAAAATTTAAATTCAGAAAACTACGTTCTGATAATTTTGAATTCTGGTGCAATTTAGGGGGAAGTTAAGTTTGCTATAGCGAATAATACTGTCTAGATATTGCCTTGTAGAAATAGAGAAAAATGTCAATACTCTTTGAAAAGTTTTTCTTAAAGATAAAATCGTGCTTACTTCAAATATTGTTTTTAAAATATGTTCCATTATCATTGCATAAGAAATTGTAGTTAAATCACGATAAATTTTAAAGTGGATCACTTTTTTATTTAAGAAAAAAAGTCATCTTTTGATTTCAAGTAGCAAGTTTAAAAAAGTAAGAGCTGAAACTTATATAAATAAGGGAGAAACAACGATCCAGTTTAAAAAATAAGAAATTTTTTTTTATTTGTAAAAAATAGGCATTTATTTTTTTTAAAGTTTTCGAAAGCTAGTTTCTATTTATACAAAAAAAATTTTTTGCAAAATTTTATATTTTAAAACAAACTTTTCAGATTTTTAATCTTCGGTTTGTAACTGATTTGCTTAAAATTTTAGCACTATAGCACTATAAAACTTATGTTACTATTTATAAATGATAAAATATGAATCTAAATATAATAAGCAAAAATTGCTAAGAAGTCTGAGTTTATTAGTTAATCGAGTGACCATTATTAATTGATCATAATTATTTTTTTTATCTTTTAAAATTAGCAAAAATTTCCTGCCATAATTCATTTTCAACCACACCAGATCAAAGGTATATTTCTGGCAAAATTGTCTTAACAAAAGAATGTTAATCTGAACGTCAAGATTTTCGTTAACATATTGCTGCAATAGATCGAAAAGAATAAATTTTAACAAAATTAATAGCAGACTTAAAATGCATCCTATTTCTATCTCAAAGAATGCTACGCAAACAGGATGAAATCCTGCACAAGATAAAATCTTGTAAGTTATATACTTAGAACAAATTTACACGAGTTTAAAAAAATGATTGTAATGATATTTTATTTTAAAAAACTAAAACTCAGTATTTTTTGTTCTTTGAAGGACTACTATTAATAATAGTTCAATTTTCATTTAGATATTCACTTCTATTAAAAAAAAAATTTGTGTTTATAAATAAGAAAATTAAACTGACATAAAAACGCAGAATATAAATTTGTCGATTATTTAGATTTTAATAACAGGCTTTCATCATTTTTAAGTTAATAAAAGATTATAATTTCTAAACTAATTTCAGAAATTGAAAATCAATAATAAAAAAATAATTTAACATATATTTAATTATCAATATCAACTATTTATATTTAGCCATTTTGTAACAGATTCTAAATTTAATATTTTCGAGTAATTTCTTTTAGCAGTAAAGAACATAATTATGACAATACAAAATATAATTTGGAAATTAAAGGAATATAAAATTATAGAATTGACTGACATTTAATTATTAATAACAAATTTTGCAAAATTTGTACCCTAGGGTATCATATTCTTACAAATTCCGAGCGTTTTCTCCTTTATGGTTAATAAGTATAGAAACTTTAAAATTTAAAAACATGGCATTTAAATCACACAATGCAAAATCTGGAGCAATATTATTAACAGTGATTCAATTATTATTCAAAATCTTTCATTATCATCTTTCTTCTTTGGAAAAACCAAACATTTACACAAATTTAAGAGAGCTTTTTTCATATTATGATAACATGAAATAAATTATAAAAAATATAAAATTACCACAAAGAACATAATATGAAACTAAATAATTACTAAAATATTTAATAATTTACTTAAATACTTTTAAAATCATCTATTTCATCCAGCCTAACAGTCTTACTAATTTCAAAAAGATTTCTTCTTTAAAAATTACATATAATTGCTTTCTTAAAAGACAAAATTTAAAATGTTTCTAACGGAATATAAAATTTTTATTTTAATACAAATGACATGTGTATTAGATAAAATTATAATTATGTTACATACACGCTATTTAAAAAAAAATTCTCCACTAGACAAGAATATAAAATTAATGTAACAAAATTTAACATCGAGCATCAAATTAACTCTAATACCAAAAAGTTATTTCATATAGAATATAAAACTAACTATAAGCAACAAAATTATTATTAAATTTATAGACTTTAAATTCTTACTAACAATCTTTAAGAATATACAGGATAGCCTAGGATAGCCAGAATTTACAGGAAAGCCTAACATTAATTTAAAAAAAAAATTCTTTTTCTAAATAATTCGTAATTAGTTTTGAGAAATACAAAATTAAAAAGAGGATTCAAATATAAGATTATAGAGTTTTAGTAAAGTTTATTTAATATCATAGGGCTCACCAATTTCAAAACTTTTAATCTAAAACTGAAATTAACAATATATAGGAGTTAGGCAACAAAGAATAAAATTTATGGATATTTATTCATTACTATGTGAATATCATACTAAATCCGGAAACTTTTTCCATTAGTATTGCAACTCTTCATTAATTATTAAATATTAATTTCAAAAAAAAGTTTCTTTTCTTAAATAATACATAATCAGTTGTGAAAAATTCAAAATTAGAAAGCAAATTCAGAGATAGAATTATGGAGCTTTAATAAAGTTTATTTAATATATTGGGACTCACTAATTTCAAAAACTTTTAATCTAAATCTGAAATTAACAATATATAGGAGTTAGGCAACAAAGAATAAAGTTTATAGATATTTATTCATTACTATGTGAGTACCATACTAAATCCGGAAACTTTTTCCATTAGTATTGCAACTCTTTATTAATTATTAAATCACAAAGACCTGACAGTAATGAACAATTCGTAGTAGATAGGAAAAAACCATGATCGTGTTGCAAACAAAGATAACAATAACACCGTCAACGCAATCAGAGTATGCGGTTGATAAAGCAACGAGAAAATAAAGCATCTAAAGAAGAATGAAATACTAAATCTCCCAGATGAGAAAAAAAAATATTCTTTGACCCAAAGCCACCGTTACATTCCATGGGTTTTTTTAATATTTTTTTTTAGATAAGGAAGACGTTCTGCCTGAAGCTTGAAATCAATTCCCGTTTGCTAAGACACAATTGAGCGTGACAATCTAACCGGTTCGAAAACTATCATCACTCAAAAGAAAAAAGGGGGGATAAAAACAAACGAATCAGAATGTCCATCCATGTCCAGTGGTACCGAAATCTGGAAAAGTGACCTTCGAATTGTGGTCAGACTACAGTAATCATTGAGACGTTATTTTAAATGATGCATAGTTGACTCTCTTCTCCCAAATTCCAATGTTATTTTGTTATAGCATTTATCAACAATTAGTCCTACTCAGGTTGTTATTTCTTGTGTTTTGATTGGCTGATTACTCTACCGACTGAGAATGTATTAAGGTTAAAATGAAAGAGCTCCCTGCTAATTAAATTTGTCAGTAGTTTCTTTTTTTTCACGAATAGACAGTTAATGAGCGCATTTAAGTGATATAAAGTAATAAAAACTAGTAGGTATTTTTTAGATGAAGGGTAATAATAGTTATTATTATCGTCATTAAACTTTTTGGCAAAGAGCTGATGAAATATAAAATATATATAAGGCTATAGCAAGAGCTCACGAAATTAACAAGTCACGCAACACACTTCATAAAGTTAACTTTCTTTTTAATTTGTTAATAGTAAAGTTCTATACGCGCGTCAAACTATTTCATGAATTGAAAAAAAAAGGCACTTACCATCAAAATGATTAGCTTCGTTAGTTTTTTTTTTTACACTATTATTATAAATAACTGCTAAAAGCAGAATTGAAATTTCTTTCGTACTTTCTTTAGTACTGAGAATATCCAAATCAACACTTATGCAATCATTAAATTTATTTAAAAAAAACTTCTTCAATAATATTATTTTCAGAAGGACTATTAAGTATGAAATATAACCTAAAACGTAGTCAATATCGTATTTTTCTTTTCTTTTTCTTTTCCTTTTTATTTATATGTTTATAGTTATTTACTTATATTTATTTATAGTTTGCTTATACTATAATTTTTTTTTTATTTTGAAGTCAAGTGATAGTTGTGCTCCATGTTTTTTACTAAAACATCCTATCTAAAGCTAACATATCATTTGAATTTATTTTTATTATAATAGTAGACTATTTTTAAATCTTTTGTTAAATGTAAGTTTTATAGTTCTCAACATTCTATCAACACATATGACATTAGAATAAAAATTAAACTAGTAAAAAATATTTGTTCCACAAATTAAGCAAAAATAATAAATAAAAATTATGTAAGTATTAAAATTTCTGGTTAATGTCTCGAACAAAAATTTTCATATTACTTTGAATTTTAATGTCAAATGTGTTGATATAAAGCTGCACGCCATGAAAAAAGTTTTTTCAATACATTTAATAGCTAGTTCATTTCATTTATATTATTTAATTTCAAAATATTTCAGAGCGAATTATTTTAGGAAAAGTATAAAGTCATACTATTCCTTTCATAGTCCTTAAAAAAAATGGAGAGATGCATCAAAAATTTATAAATACCATAATGGTGAAAAATGTCCATATTTCGATATGTTTACTGCTTTATTAATGCCAGTAAGATCTTTTAATAATATGCATCTATTAAAACAGATTTTAATACAAATTACTGCAATTTAAAAAAACAATCACACACTATTTTTTTCATTTTTTACTTTTACTATGATAGCAAATAAAATGCTTTCATCTATATCTTTAAGTATAAACATTTGTCTCTCAAAATTTAAATATCAAATGTTCTGAACCAAACATTGATTACAAATTATTTAACTGCTTTTTAAATATATTTATTCCTAAAAATATTCATAAAATAGCTTGCTCTAAAATTAATGCTTTCCAAACAAAAATAAAACCTCAATTTCAACGAACAAAGTTTTTTAATTATATCAGCATTACAAATACTTTTTGTTAATTTCTTTAAAAAGTCAAATAAATCTAAGCTAGAAAGTATACCTATGTAGAATTAAAACGATAAGCCACCCAAATCCAGCATCTGTTTCTATTAACATCTGTTTCCATTAACTTCTCAATTACTTTCTTCATCTTACATTCATGTCTATACTCGATGCTCCACATACGTGAACCTTCGCTTTTTAGCTTCTAAAAACACGCGATAAGAAAATATAGTTTTACCTTTACTGAAACATTCGTGGACATTAAAACTTTCTGGGGATTCAAATGGATGCAGAACAGGTAATTTATTTGGGTAGCATTTTAAATATTACACTGGTATAAGAAGTTAAGAGAATTTGCAGACTCGGTCGATTATCTCTGGAACTACTGTGCCGATTTCAATGAAATTTGATATGTATATACATTGATACAATAAAAAACAAATAACCATTCAATAATTGTAATACAGACGCATGATAGTGCATAACGTTCGTTGGAGTCGGAAGGTATGAAACAGTGGATGCAGAATAAACAAAAAAAAGCGCGTGTATAAACTTACAGATATACAGGCCTTGCAGCGTGTTACAGGTCTTGAAATAAAGCAGTTTATCATTTCTCGTGGCAATTGATTGGTGGCAATTTCATACTTTCTGACTCCAACGAGTGTTGCGCGCGATCATGCGTGTGTATTACAATTATTGAATGGTTATTTGTTTTCTATTGTATCAATGCATGTACAGATTAAATTTCATTAAAATCGGTTAAGTGGTTCTAGAGATGAAGTCTGCAAATTCTCTTAATTTCTTCCACCAGTGCATGTAATTTAGTTATTCAGAAAAAATGTTTTTTTTTCTTTTGGTTTAGTAGTTCTGTGACCTGCAAGAAACTTTTAAATTTATATTTACTTAATATTTAAAAATAATACTATCTAGAACAGTGATTTTCAACCTTTTTTTTGTTGCGGCACACCTTTAACGATTTCGAAATTTGACGGCACACAATGAAAAAAAATTAGATTAAAAGTTGTTTAATGACCTATTTTACTCTGTGTTAAATAGTTTGTGGTAATAATTTTGAATGTTAAATAAAATAATATGTACTGCGAAAGCACATTTATTAAGGGATTAATTATTTCTTTCGACCAATTTTTTATTAGTTAGTAACAGTTATTTATTTTTTTGCTAGTTATTAATTGTTAGCTTGTTTTCTATAATTATTAACTGTTATTTTTTTGCGATTTCTTGTTAACTAGTTTTTTTGCTAATTGTTAATTGTTAGCGTAATTTTTGTTAGTTATCCTTTGTTAATTTGTTTTTTATATATTTGTTCTTTTAGTTATCCTTTGTTAATTTGTTTATTAATTGCATAGCTTACTTTAATGATTAGCTCTTACAACATTTTTTAAAATTGTATGCCATATACAATTTAAACACTTCCATCTTATTTTAAGATAGTCAGAGACAATGCAATCGCCGACAAAGATGTTCACGCTGTTAAAGCGTGGAAAAATTATAAAAAGTATATCTACACGCACACACTTTTCTTTAATTTAAACTTTACTCATAATAAAAAAAAGCGTTATAATTTTTATTATATTATTTCTAAAATTTGGCGGCACATTTGAAGAATTTGGCGGCACACAAAATTGCCGCGGCACAGTGGTTGAGAATCACTGGTCTAGAACATGCAGGTTCACTTATGTATACCTTGGTACGTATAGCAAAATTTATGACAGCGTAATAGTCAAGTGAAATCTCATATTATTGTGAGTATTTAATTTTATGTCTATTTAGTAATATGTTTTGTGTAGTTACATAAAAAGTTAAATTAATTAATTATTTTATATTAAGATACATATATTTAATAACTTTAACTTTGTGAGTTTTTTTCCGTAATTTTGAAATTTTATCTCCAAGTATTAAACATTTTTTAAACTTAATGTTAGATTATTTTCAATAATTATTTATTTTCATGGTTTGCATAATAAAATTTGCTCTGAAACTGAGATTTAATACAGTATTGCATTTTATTTAAATAAAAAATTATTACTTTCTTAATTAATAAATAATAATTAATTAATAATTAATAATTTTTTCTTGTTTTCTTTAAATGTAGTTCTTTTTTTTAAAAAATTATTAAATCTATTCACAATTTTATTTAAATAAATCACAATATAATAACAGGCATGTTTGCTCCTATTTTACATTTGGTACAATTTAACATTTGAAATATTTATATTCTTTTACTTAGTTAAGACATGAGGTCCACATATGTGTCCCTAAAATTATTTGCCCTTTGCAGTATATTATATATTTTGTTAATCTTATCATGACTTATGGCAGTGAAATATAAATTCAGAACTGCAAAACAATTTTTCCTGTATTCCTTTATACTTCAATAGTAACAAGCTTAAATCTTTCTCCTGGGGTCGTCATTGTACCTCGAAATAATAGTTAGTCCATAATAATTGCCAATACAAGTTGGATCCATTTCTAATTAGCACTCATTAGTACACAGCATTGAAAATACCTTTGTACAATTTCAAGAACTCTTTTAAAAGTAGAATTTCCTACATTAATTAGTAGTTATTTACATTTTGTTGCAAATTGTTTAAATTGACTTTGTTAGAGAATAAAAAGTTACTTAAGGGGAAATAGTTAAGTCTTAAACATAATAGGTCCCTTATAGAGAATACGATAGCAAATTATTTTGTTACTTCTAAAATCTAATTACTGCAAAATTTTAACTGAAAATAAATGACTTATCGGCAAATCGCCTTTTCATTAGTTGATATAATACTTTCTAATTAAAAATAAAAATTTTAAATCTTCTAACTTAACATTATAAACAGTTTTATTAGTTTATTTATTTAAAAAGGCAAATAAATTTAAACTAAAAGTATAACTTGTTTTTACCAGTGATAGTTACTTTGCTAGTGTAAAGATACTATTGATTAGATACTTAATTAGAAATATTTGTGTCTTAAACTTAAACATGGCGTATTCCAGGTAAAGAATATGATAGAAAATTATTTTACTGCTTTTTAAAAATAATTGACTTACTGATAAATTGCCTTTTCCAAAGTTGACATAAAACTTTGTAATCAAAAATAAATCATCAGAATCTTTTAATTTCAGCATTATTAACAGCTATTTTTATTTATTTATTTCCTAGCTAGAAAGTGTACCTTGCGTAGGATGGGAACGATAATTATTCACCCAAATCCTTTAATTCTTTCTCCAGGGGTCCTTACACCGCCTTGCCTTGACACAGAAATGATGCCCGCTATCATTAACTGTGCAGTTGATATCATAATTAATTACCATAAACGTGATGATTGTGATTTGAAACTTCTGAGCTTAAAATTAGAATTAAATTACCTTTTCAGAGGGATCCAAAAGCCAAATCTTGTGATTTATAGCAAATGATTTTAAATTCGTCTTTCAGAAAAATCCATCTCACAAAATATCTGCCAAGAGATTGTTTTCTGAGATATAAGTGCGATTTGTTTATAATTATATCATTTCAATGTTCTAATGTTTTGAAGAACATACTGGGGCATTGATTGCGTCATAATATATTTTCGAAGTTAATTATTTTTCTTTGATGTATCATTTACGATAAAATAATAAAAATTGTAAATAAGACATAGGGGATGTAACTTGCGACAGTTTGAAGACAAATATTTTTATTTTTACTTGAAAAAAGACTGCAGTAGAAATGTAAGTAATATCTTATTGCTTATGTAAGTAATGTCTTATTGTTTGTGTATAGAAATGTAAGTAATATCTTATTTTTAAAGAATCCTTAATTACTTTACAATTAAAAATATGCTATTTTATAAGGGGGCAATGCTTTTTTTACAACCTTACGAAGTATCCCAAGTTACACGTGGTGTTGAACCTTGGGATGCTGGGAGTTTTATCTTGTGATGCAGGGTATTTTGCTTTGGTATTAAAGGAAAAATAAACAAAATATAGCATACAAATCTTATAAAATTAATATAAAATACAAAACATTGTAGAAAAAAATAAAGGTTTCCTTATTAACCAGATTAGTCCGTAATCATGCAATGAAAATCACAGTGAAATGGAGTGCTTGCTTCTCGACGCACTGAAGACTCTGTTGATGAGGGTTAAGGCAATTTCAGTGGTCAGAAAAACTGCATTTTCTTTGCAGTTAACTACTTTATTACAATTGTAGATAACTACAACTACTTGTTTTTAAATGTTGCGACTACAAACCACTTTCGAAATTTATTCACTATTTTGCTACTTTTGGAAGACAAACTTAACTGGAGAACCTAATTTTCACCGATGTTCAAAATAGTTTTGAATAAAAAGTTGGTTTCGTTAAATAAGAAGAGATATTAAGAAGTTTTAACTCATGTTTACATGAAGTAGTTTTTTTTGTATTCAAACGCACTTTTTACGAGTTTGTTCGTGCAACTTTCGAACTCTATGCTTTTCTCGACAGTAATTTAAGAAATGCTTGGAAATTATCAAATATTTGTGATTTGAGTGATCGATGCTTTTTTATATCCTCCTAGAAATAAAGTGCAGGGCGAAAAACAAAAAATTGACCAACCTGAATAACTTTCGATCTAATGATCGGATCTTCACGTCCTTGGACTCAATCTTAATGGTTAGAGGAATGACCACAAATATGCTAATTAATCAATGCAGACGATATTTTAAGTTGAGAAATCAGACACAAAAACGTACTTCATGGTTCCTGTGAAATCGAATTTTTCAAAAAAACGACAGATATTTCTCCGGAACAACTCGACCTATTTTCCACCAATTTTTCCGAGCATCAAACGTAGATCTTATTAACACTCGGCCTCAGAGGCGTGCATTAACGGGATTGCGAAGGATTTGCACTAATCAGATTCGAAAATGCTTTTGCGTTTGAACTTTGTTTCTTTATGTAACTAACGTTAAAGTAGTTTGCCATGAATCGCTATAAACTACTACTTTTGTATCGCACAACTCACTACACTACTTCTCTTAAAAAGTAGCGAGTACAGTAGTTTAGCTACTTTTAGCACGCTACCTCCGACCACTGGGCAACATATACATTATTTCCTCTACACAAATACCAACTTTTAGCAAAAAGGTGAATATAGTTTCATTTCTAAAGGAAACTGTTTCTTTCCCGTTTGAGTTAGGTATTGGATTCATCCTAAGATACAACTGGTATTTAGTCCCAAGATACGACGCAGTGAATAAGCAAAAAAATTGCCTGTAAAAGTGTCTGCAGTTAGTTGTTGTTGTTGTTCATTTATATCGCATTAGAGCTGGCGACGGTCTGGGAAACATCCGAGAATGATCCGAAGACATGCCATCGCAATTTTGATCCTCTGCAGAGGAGATGGCACCCCCGCTTCGGTAGCCCGACGACCTGCACGCGAAGTCGAGCACTTTACGGTAGAACAGTTTAACGAGGACTCATACCACACACACTCGGTCCCTATGCAGACTGATCCAAGTGGTCACCCACCCGCTCACTGACCACAGCCAGTGATGCTTGACTTCGGTGATCTGCCCTGCAGTTAGTTGTTCAGATTAACTAACCATATCATTAAGTGGAACGCAATTCAAAATTCAATGCACTCTCTTAATTTTTTGCACTAATCAACTTAGAAAAAATCGAGGGAAAAAATTAATGAAATAATAATAATTTATCCTCCGATCAAATTTCTTTCTTTTATTTTCTAGCTGCCACAAATCTCACTTTAATGTTGCTTTACACTAACTCTTGGTGACTAAGGAAGCAGCTACGTCTGGTTAGTTTTTTTAGTCACCAATTGAGGGCAGAGCTATACTGTCCTAATCCACAACACTGTCCCATATAGACTAATTCTCTGATGTGAAAAATAAAAAAAGTTATTGTAATTTTATGATTTTTTTTCAGCCTGATTTCAAATATCTTGTTTCTGCCGAAATTAATGATTTGATAACAAGCCATTTAAAAAAAGGCTTAACATTGGCAGCAACATATATGAATCATTAGCATTTATGTTTGTTAAAAGACATTTGTATAATTATTTTATTTATAATGAAAGATTTAATATGGTTAGGAAATTACAGAAAAATGAATTTATTTAAATCTGAGTAAACATAGAGGATTCACTAATTCGAGGATTCTCAGTTTAAATGTAAGAACACTTCTTCTTCTTCTCATTGGCATGACAGCCCAGCATGGGCCTTGGCCTGCTCAACAAGCCTATACCAAGACATTCTTCCCTTAGCCAAGGTTCTCCAGTTTATTATCTTTGAAACTTGTAGGTCCTTTTCAAGGCAGTCTAAAAATCTTAGGTTTGGTCATCTTCTTTTTCTTGTACCTGTTGGCCTGGCACTGAAAACTTTTTTGGTTGCCCTGCTATCCTCCATTCTTATAATGTGGCCTGCCCATTTAATCCTTTGAATTTCGATAAATTTAATGACATCAGGTTCTTTATATGCTTTGTAAATTTCCGTGTTTGATCTTCTAAACCAGGTACTGTTTTCACTTATTCCACCAAAAATGCTTCGCAGTATTTTTCTCTCAAATCAAGCTATCATATTTTCATCTCCACGGGTCATTGTCCAGGTCTCACATGCGTATGTACGCACTGATCGTATAAGACATTTATAGAGTAACACTTGTTTTTGTTTTCATTATGCTTGACTTAAGATATTTTCTTAGACCATAAAAACATTTATTAGCCATTGTGATTCTTGTGTGTAATAGGAGCACTTTTAATGCCAAAAACCAAATTAATGTATACCAAATGTTCTTTTTACATTTAAATGGATCATTTTGGAAACTATTTGAAGGTTAAAAACACATCATAGTTTTAATATAAATGTATAATATTGTGTTAAAATTAACACAAATTCAAAGACCTGGAAATTAGTGTTAAAAAAATTATCGACATTCTGGTTGCCTGTGCATTCTATTTAAAAATTAATATTTAATGGGTAAGTTAAGAAAAAAGAAAACAGGAATTCGACCAGTTTTTTTCCTTTTTTTCTCAAGAGTTTAGACAATCAAATACAATTCAAAATTTTTTGGAAATTTGAAGACTTAGAGATAATATTAAGGCATTTGGGTTCATAATAAATAAATGTATGACATTTGACTATTTATCAAGAAGACTACTAGAGGTTCAAAAACAATGTATTATTCAGCGAAATTTCGCTCTCTTTAATATTATTTCTACATTTTATTTGCTTTCGAAAAAATAAATACATTAAAGTCATTTTTCTCAGAAAGTACCAATCAAAAGAGAATTTCGCGACGAAATGAGGAATCTGGTGGAAATTAAAGTATTTTAATTAGTTTTTACAGACATTCTTACCCTGAAGTTTTTCTAGCTTATTTCGATATTTAAAGTAGTCGTGGAATTTCAATTAAGTAAGCAAATATTTTAACATTTTCTTCAGCATCTTAAACAAAACAATAAGAACTTATATGTACATCTTTGAATTATTTAAATGCCGGGTTACATAAAATCATCTTAAGTAAATTGTTAAGCAAATATTTCACTTTAAACACACAAAAATTGGCATGACTGTTATTGCTATTTTATTGTGTTCGCTTAACTTAGTCAAATGACGGTTATAAATTTGGTAATTTTTTAAGAAAATTGTAATAAAGCCTGAGATAGTGTAAAATGAATAATGTAGTAGAAGATTTTTGATGAAGATTTAGATTAGGAAGAAGAAAAAAGAACATTTTTTAATGAAAAGAACTTTTTTGATTTTTCTATATTATATATTTTCCCTATAAATATATCGCATTTTATTATTTTTTTTGGCTGAATCATTCTAAATAAAAGAGAAGTCTAATCTTGCAATCACCTTTTCACTTTAATGCACATTGAGAAAAAAAGATAAAATTATCATGTTTCTGGCTCTATGGGAAACACCAAAAAGCTGGGTAATTTTTATCGAAGCGCTTTTATTAAGATTTTGGTAAAATCAAAATTGAAATATGGTTTAATAGGATGTGAAATTTTTTATCATGATACTTTAGAGCATGGCATAAAAATAATTTATTCTGCCAATATACTTTTCTATAAATCTTGGATAATGACAGTATATATATATATATANTTATTCAATCGTTACATTTAATAAATATATGACTTAATAAAAAGTATATCACTAATTTATTTATAATTTATTATATCACTACTAATTTATAAAATAAATAAATACAAGAAAACACGAAGAAAGTTAAGAAAAACTCTAGTTACACTCAATTTGCGCTTTTGTTTTCATATTTTGTAATCTGGCAATCTTGTTGCGAAAATATTTTTAAATCATTCTTGAAAAATTTCCCTTTCATGTAAGTACATCTGATTTCGCTACTCGCTTTAGGGGTTTTGTTTTATACTGTTTTCTCTTTTTATTTTATTTTATTTCTGTTTTTACGTGTTATTTTTACTTATTGTGTTCTATTTTATTTGTTGTAATTTTTGTAAAAAAATTTTTTTGGTGCTCCTCACACTATTGTATTAATATATTTTGCTTTGGTTATATTGGTACAATATCAGACAGCACTCATTTTTGCGGAAATAATCGTGTGGGCTGATGAAAAGATTATATCTTTTATTTTCCGGGTTTTTTTTAAAAAAAATTCATCTTTTTTTCTTTTTTTTTTAATCAGTTTTTTTTTTCATTATTATTTCTCCCCCCCCCCTTTTTTTAACNTCATATGTCTATAATTTTCCTCTGTTTTATCTTCATTTTGAGCTTATCTATATATGTGTGTATATATATAACTCATAATTTCAGCAATAATCGGGGAAAAATATTCTATTTTTCCTTTTCTTCACATTGTTGCATATTCCTCAAATTCCTGTTTCCGTACATTGTAATGATATCGTGTAAAAAAATAGGGATTTCAAAAGAATTACGCAGAAACTATAGCAATAATTGCGGAGTTACGATCGAATATCACATCGAATTGTGATGAAGTCTGCACAACGTCGAATTAACATGGTCGAAAATCGAAAGGTGATTTCTCATATGCACGATTCTTGATTTATGAGTCGTAAAAGTTTCGCTTTAAGAAATATCAGGATTTTTAAAATTATTTAGAAATCTATAGGTATAACTACCGGAGAAAGTTATCAAAAAATGCGTGCATTCACAACGAAATCGGTGCAAATCGAAAACGCGTGTCAAAACTTTGTTATTCATATGCATAGTTTGAAGTTCACTTGCTGTTATAATATTCTATTAAAATTATCTGTTTAAACATACTGTGAATTTACGACAAAATCAGAGCTACTCAAACGCGTGTATCAAAAAATTATTATTCTAATGCGAGATTCGAAATTCCCTTGCTGTAAAAATATGGATTAATATAGCGATTTCAGAAAACCAAGTAGAAATCTGTAGCAATGATTGCCGAAAGACCACATCGGCGCAAAATCAAGCTCATCAAAAGATGATCAACGCAATCAAACGAAAATTTCGTAATATATTGATTTCATACTTAAAAAAATGGAAAAAACGTTCTCCATTAAATTTCATTTCAGCATGAAATTTCATTTCAGCATTAAATTTCATACGTTAAATTTCATTTCTGAAATATGTGATTTTATCCACCGCAATTGCGTAATTTTTGTGCAAGGTTGGTGATTTTGGATTTTTTTTTTTTCGAAATGTTTAGAGTTTCGTGGACTCAATTAACAAATTAGCGTAACTGCAATTTATCAGATAATATTCATATTTAATTGTTAGAAACACAATACTTTGAAATTACTCATAGAGTTTTATTATTTTGATATTACATTTTTTTTGTATTGTAATAAGTATTTCACTCAATTTGTAATAGATATTTCAAATAGAGTATTTGTATAGATATTTCAAATGTAAGTATCTGACTTTTATTCAAAAATGTATTTCAAATTTGAAAAATATAAACAACAGGGGAGATGCTAATATTTACCATATTAATTTCCATAGAACGGAATAGTTAGCAAATGAATGGTTTAAAAACGGCATATTTTAGTTTCATTAATCAGAATTATTGTTTGTTTTTTTAGCAGAAATTTCTTTACCGTACTTTATACATACATACGTTGTGGTGATTTAAGCAGAATTTTTTCCTTCGTGGATAAATGCACAGGCACAAAAAAAGTGGTAGATATGGAAAAAAAATGGAAATGCAGTGATCAAAAAAAAATTGAATAAGTTTTGGCATAATAATTGGATTTTTACGTAATAGAAATCAGACACGGGGATAATATTAATATATTAATTAATTTATGCAGACGATATTTTAAAATACAAGATCAGATGCTAAAAATTTTTTTAATGAACATATCATTCGCTTCGACGTATATGGATTTATGGCTCTCAAAATATATGGGGAAAGCAGTAATCGGGAAAATATGGTCTCAATTGCTTGGTCAGAAGAGCGATCCTAAGTTTAGGCACCTTAATTCTAATTTTTCTTTTTGCACATTTCGATAGATGGTGAGAGCCTTTTAAGCGAATCAAAACATTTTTGTACGCAATTATAAAATGTGTTTATCCTTCATGGATTTTAATGATTGTCTGTTATTTTGTTAAGTAACAGTCGTAAGACGTTGAATTGTAAGGTATAGATTTTTTTACTTCACATCATTTCAGAAAATATAATTTTATACGGCAAAATCGAAAATTTGAACGAAATCGGAGAAATAGTTCCAGAGTAGTTAAATTCCAAATATATGACTTTTTTAAAAATTAGATTTCTCAGGAACTGTTAGACCGACTTCCTTCAAATTTTGTATTTTGTCGAATAAAATTATATTCTTTAAAACAATGTAAAAAAATGTAAATCATTTTAAAGAGTATAATTTCATTTGATTGGTAAATATAAAGGATAGCAGTTTTCGACTATTATTAAATAAAATATTAAAAAATAATTAATAAATATTGAAAATTATTTTTTGCATGGAAATATCTTTGAATAAAAGAATTTTACAAGTAAGTTTTAATATAATTTCGAGATATGGCGAAATACGCAGAAAGTAAAGTTATCATTAAGCTGTTCTAATTTTAAAACACTCTCCTGACCAAACTATTGGTACCATATTTCCTGATTATGGTTACCCTCTATATTTTGAGGAATTAAAATGTGTCGGAAAAAAGACATGTTTATTCTAAGTACATTCTTGTGTCTGATCTCATAACTTAAAATAAAGTTTGCACACATTAATTAGCATATTAGCACCCACGTTCAAACATTAAGTGAAATCAAAAGATCTCCATGGTTTTTTGCACACTATACATATTTGCTTAAAACAAATAAACATTCCGTTCTGTTTCCTACCACTTTTCCTTTGAAAAAGCACTGTCCATTTATTTCAGATACGAATATAAATATTTATATAACAAAAATATTAAGGTAGGCTATATTTTTCTGTAATATGAATATAATAATAAAAAACCTATTTTACGACTTTTCTATTTTTTGGAGCCATCCTTTTGAAAATACGATAGACACAATTGGGTTAAGAAAGCAATATGATTTTGTTGTCATTTTTTAATGTACAAAACTCACAACTCTTTCACTATACACATTTTTTAACTATACAAATTTAAGTTACTATCATTGATGTTATAACTAATAACCATTAGCGAGCTCATTTTGATTCAAAACCTTAAATTCCTTGAATTTCTTTTTTTGTCAAAATGTTTTACTGTACGAAACTCACAACTGAAATAAAACAAATAAATTTTACGTGACATAATGAAAGTAAAATCACGTTCTTTCTATTTATTAACAAATTTAATCAAAGAACAGAACTGTACTTATGTATCATATAAATTAACGTTATTATAAAAGTTTAATAGAATATCGTTTGGCTTAATTACTAACATTTCCTCTACGTGGCATCATTATTATATGCAGATTATCTTGATTATCTATATGAGATACGCAAGAAAGAGTTTCTCCGAACCCACGGCAATTCTCTTTTAATGCTTCCTTCAGGGTCTCTTACAATTACATCGTCTAACTCCGACACAAAATTAACAGGAAAAAGATGAAACACGAAAAAATTTAAGTTACTATCATTGATGTTATAATTAATAACCATTAGAGAGCTTATTTTGATTCAAAACCTTAAAATGTGATTATCTCCTCCAACAAATGAAATCTGGTGAATGCAAAAACTTATCTTAAAATATCGCATCGCGAAAAATATTTTATCTCCTTGTAAAAATATTTTTTCCTTTAAATACATTTGGTTTAGAATTAATTTTTTTTTTCAAAAAAAAAATTCTTTTGGAAGATTTTCGCAGCATACTTTTATGCTATTAAATGATCAAATTTTTTAAAACAAATTGTTTTGGACACAACGGGTAAGTGATAAACAAATACATAAAAATGTAAGTCAATCATTCCAGTTACTTAAAAGCCTAACTTTTAACGCGCTAGTTGAACAAATCTAAGCATTGAAAATTTTAATTATAATACTTTAATTTTCACAAAATTGCCAACTGTCACAAAATGAAATGGTTATAAACTTGAAATTTATGACTTCCAAAACATGTGTATCAGAAAGTACTCCAATATTGGTAAATAAATATCTGAAATTACGATTTTTATCTGTAAAAAAATAGCTAAGACGAAAATTCTACTACTGTAGTGATTTATAATGGTTCACAACTCCATGTTGATTGTCGAAGCACATTTGATATATTCTAAATAAAAAACTGTTGTAATATTTCTTTTCTAAAAAGATGTAATTTCTATGTATAAGGAAAAGAAATTAAATAGTGTTAATTGTCTTATTAAAGAAAGTGCAAACATATCATTTTAGGTGCAAGTAAAATATGAAAATTTTAAATACATTGTAATATTTAATGTATAGCTTAGATGCCATTTACATGTGTGTCATATTTGTTTTCTCAAAATAAATAAATTAATTAAAATGCACTAATTAGTATTCTATACTGTTTATGATGACAGTAATTCAGGTAACGATAACCGGCATAAATTTTTAAATAGGATTTGATAAAAAAATGTTATATTTAACATTTATAACCATTAAGATAAAATTAATGCACAGTTTCGAAATTTAAATGATACGATCTTTTGATTTTATTTCGTTTGTGACTCGTTGCATTAACTTCTATAATTCTACCGTTATCGAGATCTACCGTTCATCGTTAACTGTTTGGGTTTAATAGTGGTTCCAGTCTTCTTAGGGATCTTGATGACAAAAAAGACGCCTATGTACCACGTTTGCTTTCTTTTTTTGATTTCGGTTAACACTATTACACCTAAAAGGCAAAATATTATAACAAGCAAATATTTAAAATTTTAAAATTTTATTGAAATGTTTTTATCCTCTATTAAACGACAGTGTATTAAATTACTACTTTCAGAATTTCAAAAATAAATAAAATAAGCTGTAGTAAAATAGTTATTCTATTAAAACTATTTTATTTCTAAGAAGCCATACATTTTTATCAACTATATTAAAATCGTGAAATATTCACTTAATTTAAGTCTTAAATACACTGCTATTTTTGTCGTAAACAGGGCAGAAAAAGTTATTTCAACTCAAAATGCAGTATTAAGTCACAAATTGTTTAAAAAAATTTTTTATAATTNTACCGTTATCGAGATCTACCGTTCATCGTTAACTGTTTGGGTTTAATAGTGGTTCCAGTCTTCTTAGGGATCTTGATGACAAAAAAGACGCCTATGTACCACGTTTGCTTTGTTTTTTTGATTTCGGTTAACACTATTAGACCTAAAAGGCAAAATATTATAACAAGCAAATATTTAAAATTTTAAAATTTTATTGAAATGTTCTTATCCTCTATTAAACGACAGTGTATTAAATTACTACTTTCGGAATTTCAAAAATAAATCAAATAAGCTGTAGTAAAATAGTTATTCTATTAAAACTATTTTATTTCTAAGAAGTCATACATTTTTATCAACTATATTAAAATCGTAAAATATTCACTTAGTTTAAGTCTTAAATACACTGCTATTTTTGTCGTAAACAGGGCAGAAAAAGTTATTTTAACTCAAAATGCAGTATTAAGTCCCAAATTGTTTACAAATTTCTTTTATAATTAAATTACTTGCAAAATTAATTAAAAAAGTATTAAATTAATCAAAAAAATTATTAAATTAATTAAAAAAATAATTAAATTAATTAAAAAATAATAATGATTGAAATATATATAATAATTAAAACATTAATTAAGCACACTATATATAGGGTGATGTAGTTAAAATAAGATATAAATATGTGACTAAAAACATATGACATTTTTTTAATTTAAATGTATCTTTTTAAATTGTAAATAATCATGCTCTGCAATTTCGAATGCAAAGCATAAACATCTGTACATCTTACAAAAATTTAACAAGATGAATTAAGTTTAACAACACTTTTTATTAAGTCCCATGCAAAACCCAATTTTGATTGTTTTTCCAGAATAATAATCTTAATAAAGGCTATGTATAATAAAGGCTCTATGAGAAGCGTGGTTATTGCTAAACTAAACCCAAAAATATTGTTATGAATAAAGGATTTTAATTTAAAATTATAATACAATTTTCATTTTCATAAACTAAAGAGATTTACTTTCAGAAGCGTTCGCATTACTAATTCTTCACCTTTATGAGGCTTCTTTGTCTAACATAAAGACTATTTTGTTTCTACTCAAAGAATATCGGTACATTCTCCTTTCTAAAAGGCAATTTTCATCCTTTCAATTAAAAGAAAAAAAACCACCAACTTCCAAAATACGAAAAGAAAATAAATCTGCGACGAAACGAAAAGATAATTGAGAGTAAAAAAAAAACAATAGAAAAATCGACATCACATGAATGAAGTCGGAACTTGAATATGGAAATAAAAACATGTCCAACCTTCTTGATGAACGGCAAAACACCAACGCTCCACAAAACAAGTTTGTGATAAGTGTCCTAACTAGGTTAAATCGTTTCTCGCTTTGCTGGCAGATCGACCCTACTTCCTTCTATAGTAATCGAAGCCGGTTCAGACAAGTATGTATTGTGTCAAGGTTTTGCAGGTTGTAACTTCCGCACGATTGTTCATGAATTAAGAGTTCTTAATAGCCCACACATACATTGAATTCGATACTTATACAACAAAGAATCGAATTGATTCCGATAAAAGCAGTTGATTTGATATGGTCTTTAAGGTTGTGTATTTCTTTTAATGTCATTTCGAAATAAGCTAAATTCGATACATTGTTTGAAAAACAATGTATTTTCTAGTATGAAAGGTCATCAAAAACTATCAACGCGTGAAATTACTGAGTACGATAGAATTAATTACTAAACTCTTACATTTTTAGGCATTTTAGAGCTCAAGTAATTCGTAAATATTAAAACTATCACGTGTCAAAATTCCTCTTTATCACAAAGATAAATCCAGGATACACAATTATATAACATATTATTAATAATAAAAATATTTTCTTTCGATCTAAAATAATACGATTGCTATTTCTAAAAAACTCTAGTGGTAGCCAACATTAGAATATATCTACATAGCAAACGCAATTGCTCTACTACGTTTTCCATAAAAAGACTTTTTATATTTTCACAAAATGGAGTAAAAGGTTAGAAAAATCGAATGAAAGTAAAAGTAAGTAAAAAGGTAAATAAATAAAATAAAATAAAAATTGTCCCTAATTTTTGGGCAGTTTTAATTTATAATTTAAATATAAGACATTCATGGGCCTTTTGACGGATGGTATGCCTCTCATACGTGAAAATTGCTGCTATTAATTAAGTAGCCATGCATCTACATTTTAACTAAGCATATATTTTCTTCTGTTAGTAACTACTTTAATTTTTTTAAAAAAGAGAATATTTACACTGCTTCATATCTATACTAAATTCGTTATTGCAAAACAGCTAATGAAACAGATAAAAAACACGAAAAAATATCTGAAACAAATAAGGATACAGATAATGAACAAATAACGCAACCCATCCTAATTCACATCGTATATATTAACTAACAATCGTAGAACCAAAAGATTATAAATAGTTAAAGGGTGAATTTTTTAAAATATTTACTATTCCTTACTATCATAAAACATTTTCTATTCCCAACTGCAAAAAAAACCACCATTTTTTATTTCATTTCGAATAAAAAACATGTCTAAACATTTCTTTAATCCATTAAAAAAATGGGAAAAGTTATATTTAATTCAATTCAATTAATTAATTAATTCAATTAATTAATTAATTCAATTAATTAATTAATTCAATTAATTCAATTCAATTTAATCTAAATCTATCTATTTAAATCTAGTTTAATACAGTATGCTGAATATTAGAAAATCAGCACTGGTTTAGCTTAAAAATTGAAAATAATTATTTGTCATTTAAAGCGTGAATTATTTTAATAATGCCGATTGTAATTTGATTAAAATGTCAAAACTACATTTAAGCATATTCTAAGGAAAAACAAAAGAAAAACTCTTTGATATTTGCAGAAATAAGGGTAAACATATTTATATTCCTTAAGTTTCTAGAAAAAAACTCTCTATCAAATTGTTTAAAGATGAATATTAAAAGTATTCTGTGTTTCAGAAGAAATATTTTGGGGTATTTTTTGTTATCAAATTAATTTAACCGTTTAAATGTCGAACTAAGATAGAATAAACCAAATAAGTTGAAATTTAATAAATTCGCTACAAAAGAACATCTAAAGACAAGGAAATTAAAAACATTGAGAGAAAAAGAAATTAAGTGCGTTTTTAATGATGTTCCATTTTTGGGGCAGCATTTAACAAGGGTATTTTTTACTGAGGGTGGTGCCCTGACAACACCTCCTAAAGAAGAAAGCCTAACAACTGATTCTCGCAGTTGTTGAGAGGTCAGGAGGTCACGATGGCTTTTCGTCTCACTCCTTCCAGAATATGCATGTATATTTTAATGCAATGCATCTCTTATAGTTTTGATTTAATCGAAGTATGACTTTAATATAGAAAATACTTGATTTTATATATCTGTATTTAGTTAACGTACAAAATTTACCATTGAAAAAACGTTTTTGCAGTATTTGAATTCAAATAATTATGATGTAATGATTGTTCGGAATGTAAAAATTATTATAAAATATATATAAAAATTCATAGTGAATTTTTAAGAATTAAGGAGTTGTGCAAAAGTCTATATTGATATTGCAAATTTTATTCTCTATCTCGCTCTTGATAAAAATGTTTTCTCTTAAAAAATTATTTTAAATGTAAATAACAAGATGCAAATATTGTCTAATGCGCAAACTCTAATATTTTCTAATGCGCAGATTCTGAGGTAAAAACTTTCAAATTTTCCTCTCATAAGGAGTATTATTCAAATTTTGGAGGTTCATCATGCTATAAAAATAATTTCTGTTAAATTATGAGACATACATAAGCGTATACATGAAAAAAAAATTATTCTGTAATAATTTACATGTAAAATTTCGAAGATATATTTAGATATGTTTACTCTACTGAGGGGTGAGGTGATAAACAACCTTATTTCGCTTTTACCACGAAACAAATGACAATATTAACCAATATTATAGTCATATGTACCAACGCTATTAAAAATGTTAGTATAACAATAGCAAAAAATAATGTCACTATTTTTATCGAATAATTTTTTATATTTGACAAAAACATAATTATATTATCAGGAATACATAACTTTGACTTTTAAAAAGAATCAAAAGACAAATTTATTTGAATAAAAGAGAGGTTGTTTTTCATCTACTGTGTGGCAGGTCAGTCACGTTTAACAATTAACCAAGGACAAGGAATTACTTTTATAAGAAGTCCAATGGACACTGTTGGTTTTTAAGAAACAAGGACATCATAACAATAAAACAAAGTGCACAAACAAAAGTATGGATATACTAAGTCCGGTTCTACGTCCCTTCTCAGTGTCTAAACACAAGAGTGAACCCTCTTAGAAATTTAACTTCAACACAAACTATCTTTTTTAAATTTTGGACAATCTTTTGCTGCTAAAGTAGTTTATTTAATACTTATAGTATAGAAAGCCATTCTAATAATGCGTCAATTCCTAAAATTGTGTTGTTAAGTGCTTTTTCTTTCTTCAGAAGATAAAACCTTTTAATGTAGTGATACTCGTATATCACTAAATTTGTATTTAAAAATGGAAGTAATATTTCAAAATGAATCAGTAACTGTAATATTTATAAATAAATTGTAGACCTTGAATAAATTCTTGTCTTATACTGTTTCCTAACTTGCAAGTACAGATAGACGTTTCATTAAAAAAGGAAAATATTTAATCACTGTGTGTGAAAAATTATGAATCGTAATTAAGATAATTCAATTATAGTTAATTTATCTGGCAGATATCAAATTCAAAATGCCTTTCTTCATCAGGCAATCATTAATCAGCAAATTCTTTTCAGCATTAACCAGTATATTTTTTATTTTACTCATCATTTTCGCTTCTTCGTAGGCATTCTTATTCGTATAAATGAATTACTTTATTATTCTTACATAAGATAGCAGACTTTTTGAAATCCTAATAATGAGAAATATGCGAAATAAGTGCTTCATTATTTTTTTCACAATCTTTTTACTTCCTATTTTTTAAATCATATTATTATATTAAAAAATATAGGACTTCTATTTTTTGTATGCATCTAATTGCTAAGGTATTAAATTTTTATTTATCAGTAATTTAGAATATATTCAATTTTCTACGTTTCACAAATTTACCTTTAAATGCTTAGTATAGCAGTGAATAAGTATAATTATGGATGTTTTTAATAATTGAGTCAAGAGGATTGCCTTTATTAGTTTTAAGTAATAGGACCTTATGAAGTTAGTTTATTACTGATTCAAGAGCCCCTTGTAATAAATTCATTATTAGTTTTAGAGTCCCTTGAAGTCACTTAAGCTTTACAGTGTACACAAATTGAAACACATTCGTAATTCGGTTAAATCATATTTCGACTTTTTATAAAATTTGCTTTTCAATTTATGGTGTATATGCAATTACATTATTAAAACGATTTCTTACATTTATAGTTGACAAATAAAATATATAATTTGAAAATAGAAAATCTCTTTTCGTCCCGAATTATACATTTTACCAGAACTTACACGAACATAACTTTACCAGAAACACAGAGTATGTAAGAGTGAACATCTTGCAAAACAGTCACTAATACTCTGTTATCAGCCACCTGTAAATTCATGCAAAAAAATTTGTACCTAAACAAATTCATCCCTTTTTTTAAAATCAAACATCATTATTTATCTTAAGAAATTGTCATAAAACTAATTGAATGAAATGCACACTACAGATGTTCGGTAATAACTTAAAATCTAAAAATAGAACCGTTGAAATGACAATGTTCCAGAAATAAAATATATTTTAATAGCATTCTGACTTTAAAATAGAGATCTAATTTTAAATAAAATTTTGAATTTGATGTCTAACGAAAGGTTATGTTATCCCTATAAAAGTATGTAAGTATTATAATCGTATTATAAAAATTGGACTGAATTATATTACACACAAGATAAAAATTTACAAATAATATATTTCTGAGACGCAAAAGAAATCAAACATTTATGGGAACATTACCAAATTAAAAGCAAAAATGATTTTATAAGGTAAATTTCAAATGTAGGAAAAATAATATTATTCTGACTTCAATTACTTATTTAATTCAAACCCAAGGTCCATATTCCATTTTGGGGATACGTAGGTACTTTATTAACGTCGCACTAGAGCTGCACAATGGGCTATTGACGACGGTCTGGGAAACATCCCTAAGGATGATCCGAAGACATGCCGTCGCAATTTTGATCCTCTGCAAAAAGGATGGCTCCCCTGCTTCGGCAGTCCGACGACCTGCACGTGAAGTCGTGCACTTTACGGTAGAACAGTTTAACGAGGAGCGATATCTCGCATCCCCGGTACCTACGCAAGCTGATCAAAGTGGTCACCCACACGCACACTGACTTCAGCAGAGTACGACGGGAAGTGGTATGAGATGAAGAATGAGGTGAAATAGGAGGTTAGTGGAATTTATGAGATGAAACATGCGCAGAAGTGGAGTATGAGGTGAAGTGGAATTTGTATTTTTTGAATTGTACTATGTGAAGTATTTTTAAGGAGTTAGTTAAAGAAAATATTTTAGATGACTATTTTGAAGAATATCAGAAGAGAGAAAAAATATAAGGGAATTTTAAAGTTTTGTAAGATGACTATTTTTGAGAATTTTGTAAATGATATGTATGATGAAGTTTTTACGAATATGCAAAGGGATCCGCAAATAAATGAAAGAGGCAAACTATTGAGTGTATTTTTAAATGTTTTTAAATAATTTATTTTTAAAAAAATTTGAAAGTTAAAACAAAACCATTGCGATTGAGATAGTTTCATAGATTTTGCAAACATGAATATAGTTTAAATTAAGTTTTGAATCTTGTATTTCTTTTAGATTGTTTTAGTAATTCAGATCATGTGATTTGAATCATGCAGATTAATATATTTTAAATAGTTTAAATAGAAAAAAGTAAGTAAGAATTTCTATCTTTCCTTAATGAGATGTGAAATGAAGCCTGTTCACCTCCGGATCAACAATTTTGAGAAGGGGGAGATTGTAACATCTAAAATAATAGCTTAGTAGTATTAAAAGATCGTAAAAAGAATTGCATTTTAATTGTAGATTAGCCCTTCTTAACAGATGAGAACGTTCAATTATCTCTTCCACATAAAAGAATCACTTCGCGTATAAATTATCGTTAATTAGTTAGAAATGCTACCCGTATTTATAAAATAAATCAATACTGCGTAGTTAAATGTCTTTAAAAGACCAAAATACCAAATTAAAAAATATTTTGAGATTTTGATACATCTAAATCCGGTCGTTTGATTACTTCTTACGGCTTCAGCCCTAACAACGTAATCTGGTTATTATGAATCACATGACATAAAAGAAATAGTAACTATGCTTGCTGCATGTGAAAAAAGTGCACACTTGTCTCTTGTCTTTTGAAAATGAATCTGTAAAAGTCTCTAGGAGCTTCTGCTCCATACACATTTTGTAAATAATTTAATTTCTTTAGTATATTTTCTTAATAAATGCATAATAAAAAATCAAAATACAATCATCATTGTACAAAAAGAGTGTCAAAATCAACTACACATAGAAGTCCAATGGATCAAAATTGAAATTGAACAAATTTTTAATAAACTCGGTGCGAAAGCTTAACAAATATATATATATATATATATATATATATATTATTTGTTTTAGTTGTTGTTGTTTATTTAGTTGTATTTAGTTTCAATAACTTTTCTTTATAATGCAATAAAATCTGGCGAGCAGCTATTTAAACGATCGAACACTTCGTTTGCTTATTTGTGGCTTGAAGTTAGGCTCGCAGAAAATGCCGTTCATGGGTTAAATTTAGTAGGAACAACACAACCTGTGACGTAGGCTATATTATACCCAATTNACAGGCAATTTATGTTTCTCTTTTCTATTTTATATTTTTTCTTAAATAAACATCTATTTTCTAAAACTATTTATGGTCAATTTTTAAAATTATCCAGTATAATATTACCTTGCGCGCATCCATTTCGGGCCCATCCTTGGTAACTAACAAATCAATGCACAGAATAGCAAATCACTTCAGCACTGCAGTAAGAACGACACTTTAAAATCCTTTTGTTACACTCAATTTGTGTTCTTGTTTTCATAATTTGTAATCTAGCAATCTTTCTGCGAAAACATTATTAAATCATTCTTGAAAAATTTCCGTCCATGTAAGTTGATCTGATTTCGCTACTCGCTTTATAGTCCAATTTTACTGTTTTTTCTTTTTATTTTATTTCATTTTCTGTTTTTACATGTTATTTTTACTTATTATTTCCCCCTTTTTCATACGTCTTTAATTTTTCTTTGTTTTATTCTTCATTTTGAACTTATATACATATATATATATATATAAGTAAAATATGAATAAAGCATTATGTCTTAAATTTTTCTTATTATTTAGTTTTGGTACAATTGTAAAAAAATGACTTAGATTATTAGGTTTGATACTCCAAACTGAGGTACTTTTAACTTTTTTGAATAGTCTGCTCATTTGAAATTAAAGATTGTTTCATATTAAAATTTCATTATTTAGCTTTTTTGAAATTAAATTAAAATAGATCAGTATGTGTCTTCCACATGTAATCCTTTATAATCTTTGGGATAACTTTAAATTTGAGGTTCTTTCTGCAATAAAGTAGTAAGGCACTAACTTTCCGAAGGCAACATTGTTTCATTAAACTGTTATTTAGTATAGTTTTCCGGTAGGTATTTTACAAGTTTTTGAAATTCAACACAATATGAGACTTGTAAAATTCATTCAACTGATTAAAAAATAGTTGTGGAAAGCATATAGTTTGAACCATTCATTTATTAATTGTAAAAAGCCTAAAGTAAATAACAAAACTGCACCAAAAAGTTAATAAATAGTTTTTGCGTGAGAAAGTCATTTTTATTAAAGTTAAATGAAACTGTTTAAATAAAATTTAAGTAACCTGTATACATAATATATGAAGTAAAATATCAGATTTTTGACTCACTATATATAATATTATCTAACAAACTTTAAGGATATATATTGAACAGATTACATTTCTATATACAGATATATTTCTATTGAACAGGTAAAAGATAAATTTTAAATAACAACTGTTCTTTGTTATACTATAAATTTCTTTGCAATGCTAGAGAAACATATTTTAAGAAAAAGAAAATAATCAATTTACTAAAAGTAAAGCTTAATGTAGCTTTTGGATTTTTTTAAATATTTCCTTTTTTTTTTTAAAAAAAAAGGATAACTTTATTATTTAACTTCTTTGAAACAGTTGCAAAATTTTCAGATAAACTTTTTAAACCAACAAACTCAAACAAATCCAACGTTTATTTATACTTTCAAAACTTTTAAAACATGAAACATCAATAAATTGAGAAAATATGCCCCTAACACAATTGAACTTAAGACATTCATATTATATTAAAAATAAGTAATTTTAACTGTTGTTTTCTTGATTTCGTTAAAGTTGAATTTGTGCTACATTAAATTGCTATTTTTGACAGTAAAAGACATTCAAAATTTAAAATATTTAAAAATTTTTATAACTCTTGTTAAATTTCCTAATAGAAATTATTTAAAAGAATTAAACGAAATAAAACTCGAAGACTCTCATTTTCGAAAAAAAGTTAAATATGAACTCTGTTTAAAAATATAAAACGCAAATAAACTGAAATTAGGAACTAAATAAATGCTGGATTTACGTAATCATACTTATAATAAATTTAAAATAATTCATTTTAACTATTGTTTTCTTGATTTGTTTTTTAAATTTACGCTATTGTAGCACTTTTAAATCTTCAACACATTAATAAGCTTGAGTGTAAATATAAACGTTTTTTTAAAAATCACTATTTTTCACTATACTATAATATTTATTATCACTATAGTACCGAAACTTTAGTTATCGGTCATGAGGTATGACTGAAGTGTGACTTTTCTACAAGGTTTCAAAAATAAATCAATTTGTTTTCAGTAGCAAACTTGTTATTTACCGTTTTTTTTTAAATCACTATTTTTCACTATGTTTACTATTTTTCACTTAGAAAATTTATACGTTTCTTCCTTCAAATGTATAAAAATCATAAAATCGTTATTTTTTAGAAATCACTATTTTTCACTATACTATTATATTTAATATCACTATAGTACCAAAAATTTAGTTATCGGTAGTGATGTATGACTGAAGTTTGACTTTTCTACAAAGTTTCAAAAATAAATCAATTTGCTTTCAGTGACAAACTTATTATTTCAAAACACTTTTTAAATTAAGAAAAGGTTGCATTTTATTTAGTAATATCTATTGAAGAAATATTTTTTGAATAACTACTGTTTGTTATACATTCAAGAATTTCTTCTCGAAGGTTAATGTTAGGGAAACATACTTTACGAAAAAGAAAAAAAAATATCAATTTGCTACCAGGTTGTGTCATTTTATACTTTCCGATACATGCATCATATGTTAATTTAGATTAAATTTATAATCTGAAAAGATGAATGATCTTGAGACAGCTTTGACAAATTGATGACGATGTTTTCCGTCGCTTTATGATTTAATATATTTAAAAGGGATGTTTTCTGAGTTATAAATTAGATTGAAACTTCGTGGTGTTGCTTTAAAAATTAAATTTAAAAGTATACCTTCTGATTTATTTCGAAATATATTTTTTAATCTTGTTGTTAGAAAAATAGTGAAATTTATATTAAATACGAACTTTCATAATTCAAACAAGTTCACTTAGCTTAAACTGAAAAGAAATTAAGAAATTTAAATTTAACTAAGAATACAATAGTTATGAAAAAGAAACTTGACCAATTTATAATAAAAGAGTCGTCTTTTGTTATTAGCATGAAAAGTATTTTTTCGAAGGAGTTTTTTTCTTGGATAGAAGATCAACCACTTTAGTTTGTTTCAAAAATCTCATCCACATGATTTCAAATGGAAATAAAGACATTTATAATATTTTTGCATTATTGTTGACAAAATATTCGAATTCTTCCAAAAAGAAATTCTGAATTTGCTGCCATCTTATATTTTTGAAAGTTAAACTGCTCTTTTTTTTAATTAGGTGCCATTTAGGGAACTTGTCTTGTGTAATAAAAATATTAAAACGATACAATGAATAAAAATGCAGATGCGAACACAAATATTATCTTAAAGAAACAAATCTTTTGTATCCCCACATATATAGTATAAATATTTTTATCTGGTTTGAAATCATGTGATAGATGTGATAGCTAACATTAGAAATTATCCTATCACTGTTTTCAACTAACCGATAACTTTACTTTGCCTAGAAAATAACACATTTAAGCTTTATTCTAAGCTCTAAGGAATAAATTTAATTTATAATAAAACTTTCAGAGATGAAATAAACGTGAAATTATTTCATTATGTTGTATGATTAAATAATTTTACTACAGAGGAAAAACATGAGTTTTTTTCAATAGAATCTTTTTAGTGATAAAAGAAATTGTAGAAGATAAATTCAAAGCAATGGGTAATGAAATTCCTCCTGTCTGGAGTATTTTTTTCTTCTTTCGTTAAACTCGGAATCAAGAAAATAGCAAAGCTTTCAAATATTCTTCAATGGCAGTCACAAATATAAAAAGAAGAATTTGATTTCAAATATTTTCAGAAAACTGTATAAAACACATTCAGTTGTTCATAATAAATACTTCATTATATAAATAAGTTTATTATACGTGTAAATTAATATCAGACGCAGATCGATTATGAGGTTTTAGTTTTACACAATATTCAACTATTTGCCTGCCAAATATATGATCTGCCATGAAAAAAATAATACTTTCATGTAAAAATAGAACGTATGCCTTTAATTTACGCAAGTATACTGCTCCTTAGCTACTAATTTGGTTTAAAGCTATAACATTTGCATAATTTTAGAATAAACATAGATTTTCATGTTAATATATTTTAGTTGGTGCAAATGTTTTGTTTATTCGAAATAAACTTTAACAATTCAACTAGTCCGAATAAGAGTGCTTATTTTATAGATTTACTAATTTTATAGATTACTTTTTTTATAGATTACTTATTTTACAGATTACTTATTTAATAGATTACTTATTTTATGGATTACTTATTTTATAGATACTTTTGAAAAACTTTTATGCATCATAGTGAGCAAATACAATTTATAAAATCAGAATTTAAGTGTTAAAGTAATATTGCTTGTTTTTCATGGAGAAAAAAATTCTGGTGAAATTACCGTACTATATGGGATTGATATTTCTGGAGCAGATAAAAAACATAATTCTGATTAATAAAACCCAAATTGTATACGATTATTAAACCACTGATTATTTTTTCGTTCATATGGTATTGTTTTATCCGAAATTCTGGTTTTCAAAATTATAGTTCTCATTACACATTTAGCAAAAAATACGAAACTGAAAAATAAATTTAACCAATTTAAATTAAATTGAAAAGTAAATTATTTTAATTAAATTTAATAAATTAGTGATATACTTTTTATTAAGTCATATATTTATTAAATGTAACGATTGAATAATGAATAACAGCAGTACAGATTTAAAAGCATATATATATATATATANATATATATATATATATATATATATATATATATATATATATATATATATATATATATATATATATATATATATATATATATATATATATATATATATATATATATATATATATATATATATATATATATATATATATATATATATATATATATATATATATATATATATATATATATATATATATATATATATATATATATATATATATATATATATATATATATGCACGAAAAATAATAAAATCCTTTTAAGCCATTACTATTTACCGTGTTTAAAAATAAATATTCTAGATTTATTACAGATTAGAGTATAAATTTATAAATTTTCTCACCGGCAGTATAAAAGGTAAGAGATGAAATACTTTAGTGTATAAACCATAAATATACAAGTGTCCCTGTTTATAAAATATCATGAACTAAGCCATTTTAAACATGCTCTATATAAAGAAAGCGATAAACTATTTTTTGTCAGTCATGATATGAAAACTTCTTTCCTGGACGGATCCATCACTTTTCTATATCACAATGGACAATACTGTACAAAAAATGTAGCAACCCCTTCAGCGTTTCCGAACTCCCATCGTGCTTTGCTAAACATTAAAGACTGAACTTCTTTTAGAAACTTGGCTTTCTTTCATGATATTTACTATGATTTAGTATTGCCATATTTTTCTACCTCTTTTTAAACTGGCCTACAGAATTTCGTTTTATTTTCACGCATATAGGTTTCCGGTGTGGTTCCTGCAAGTATAGAGAAGATGCGGAACTATATTTAAATATTTATACAGAAAATAGAAGTCATCAGTTTATTTGACATGCTAGTATGCCTGGTAAACGAATGAAACGAATTGCAGTTTTCTAACACATTATTTTTTGTGTTTAGTATAAATAATTATCAATACCCAAGGCTGCTAACTTGTCCTTTTTTTGCGAAAGAGTTTTTCCGTTGCTAGTAAAAAATTAATTTTATAGAAAACTGTTTAACTTTGATAGCACATAAGCACATTAACATATAAAGCCCTTATATGGAGAGTACCATTATCCGAGCCTTTATTATATAATATCAGAATCCTTGCTAAAATGAGAAACATTAAGAATCAATATATAAGAGATTTATATCATTTTTAAACCTTTGTCGCTTTCTTTCATATTTTTTATGGATACAAAAATTTCTATTATTAATTAAATTAGGATAGTTTCTTTATTTATCATCAACCTCATTAAATTACACGAGAATGATTAAAATCGCTTATAGAGTTTTACATGGGAAGTAAAGTGTTTTATTTCGAGTTAAAAATAAATTTATTAGACTCAAATGCAGATTTTCATATTATCATTGAGTGACCACGATGCGGTCACTCAATGTAAAATGATGTGTGTAAAATTGTGGATATAATTTTCTTTTCCTTTTGTGAAAAAATATCTCTGGTAATTCCAAAATAATTAAAAACGTATCCGAAAATGATTAAACATTTCTTTAATTTTAAAAAAAAATCTTGAAAGAAAATCAATAATTTAAATATTTTTCATTCAAAAGGGAAATTTTAGCATTTTTAAGGCTTTCTGATGAAATAATACCTCTTAGCGAATTATATGCTTTGCTGCTATAAGTATGTATATGTAACAGTTATTTACTACTTATACACTCAGTTCAGGACTAGACGTTGCTTGGGTCGCAATCCCTTAGTTAGTAGATACGAGGCAATATAGCACAATGCTACCTTCTTTCGAGCAGTGAGCGTGTTCGCTGTCTGTAAGCACAAATATAGAGAGAGTGCCAGTAAGCAGGTTGAGTTCGAACCCGGCACCTTTGCGTCCGTAGTCTGATGTTGATACAACTACAGGAAAAGATAAGAGTTTCCCGATTGAGGTAGGAAACTTTATATAATAATTGTATTTATTAACTGTCAACTGTACTAATTATGATGCAGTTTCTTACAATTATGGAGACCGGTGTTTTTTGTCACAGTGAGCTGACTGTATTAATTAATGACCAACTTCCCGAATAATTTCTTCGGTACCGGATGTAGGTTCAATTTTGTCTATCTTCAGCTAGCAAACCTTTTTACACATGAAATTGGCGTAAAGTGTCAATATGACTTAAAGCCACAGTTTTTTTGAAAATGAAAAATAATGATTTTTTAGTATTTGAACAATGCAGAGTTTCAGACAAAGCAGAGTTTTTCCAACACTGCATTGTCTGAATTAAAAAAAAATATTAAAAAGTTATAAATTCATTCATTTTTTATTTTTATTTTATAACTGTCAATGAACAGCTGACCTAATGTTGGGTTTATGAAAACTAGTGTTTAACTCAGTAGCCTTGTTATTTTGAACTCAATCCAAAAGACAAGGGAACTCTTGTATCAAGTATTGGGAGTATTGCCTTCTAAGCCTCGGGAGAAATTTAACTTTTTAACGGAACTAACCTGCATTTGCGTTACATGGAGAGGAAAACCATGAAAACCTCCCACAGATAGGAGTCTCTAACCCAATTCGTACCGACCAGCCTCCGCTGGGATTCGAACCTGGATCACCTCATTGGAGGACAAACGCTCTACTCTCTGAGCCACAACGGCACAAAAAATCGCCCAACGTGGAGCTCGAACCCACGACACCGAGATTAAGAGTCTCGTGATCTATATTTATTTACATTAATGATGTTCATATAAGGGAAAAATCGCAAATTGGTGACTTTAAAAAAAAGTAATAGTTCATATAAGGAGTATAAAAAAGTATATAAAAGTAATAATTCATATTACATAATAAGTAATAATTCATATTTTATCCGCTCTCACTCGTAGCTAAAATTTCCTGGCAAGAGAGCATATACAGTTAGAAATGATAGGTTTTCTTAGAATTTAAGGCATTTAAACTGAGACTTCTTCATTTTTCTTGGCGAAAGATCTTCGAAAAACACTCTTAAAAATGTCCCTTAAAAAATTCCTTTATTAGGCCCATTAAACTACAAAACAAAATTTGAAGCAGACAACCCTGGGAGACATTTGTATCCATTCTTGGCACCAAAATAATATGAAAAAATCCAAACCACAGACATCAAAGTTCGTCATTCAATTATAAGCATTTTTGATGACTCGTCATTTAGAAATAATGGAACAAAAGCAATTGTTCAAATTCACTTATAGCCTCGAGTTATATGAAAAAATTACGATAAAATCAGACCGACTTATTTTATGTAAAAAGAAGCTGAGTAAGCTTATAGAATGTCTTTGGCAACTGAATTGAAGCTCAGAAGATTTCTCTGCTTGTGAACCTGACAACAAGGAATTTTTATTTTCTTATGTTTCACCGCTACTTTTAGCGGTAGTCATTGGCAATGAAGATGATTGGATGTGAAATGATTTTCAACCCTTAGGATAAATGACGCCTCTACTTCGAGAAAAGGATGCTTTAAAATAAATGTTCCGCAATTTTATTTTTTCTCATATTCAAATGAAATTTTGCTTTTACCAACTAATTTGTTTTGCTTTCTTTTAATTTAACACATCAAATATTTGTTTATGAAATATTAAAAAGTTAAATTTAGTTCAAAAAAAGAATAAAAAATCAAGAGTTATTAAAAAAAGGAAAAAGTCACGCAAAATATGAATTATTCATTTAAAGCACAAGCAACATATATATATATATATATACCTCTTAGCGAATTATATG
>NC_092215.1:45462053-45496274 GCF_043381705.1 Parasteatoda tepidariorum | reverse complement strand
TAAATTCATACGTGTATGACTACAATATATATGTATTATATACATACACCTAGATTTCGACAAAATTATTTCTGTTTTTTAGAAGACAAACTCTGAATTATTACCCTTACTAGTCAAGGAGAAGGACCTACTATATTGGCGTGGTACTGTGCTGTTGATTAATTAACGGCGACTATGTAGATGAGCTTGTTTTACTACGTCAACTCTGTAATGTTCTCCTGTTTCAAGCAATCCTTATTAATTAGCCATTAGAGTTATGAAAATTATTTTTAGTTTAGCTTATTGTATGTTAGCTGCTGATTTCAAAAAGTGCACTAAATTAATTTTAAACTGCCATTTATTTATTAGAGATGAAAAAAATCTATTGTGGAGTATAGACTGGAAAAGAAAAAAATTACGATTACATTTTTTGTCTCTAACTTGGCTAGGCAACAATCAAGTAACAACAAGATTGGCTAGGCAACAATCAAGTAAAGAATCGAATTCTCAACAGCAAACCAGCCAGTATTTAAATCCCGATCTCAAGAATTAGATGACCTTACTTTAATTGCTATTCGATAAGAAAAATTGCAACAAAGCTCTTAAAATTAATTTCAAAAAAAGGTATATTTATATTGCTTATTCCTTGAGGTGGTAACAGGTTTCAAAACGATTGATTACACTTGCAACTAAAATAAAATATTTCAAAGAAAGCATTCTAGAATTTGTTAATTTCCTTTAATTTGAGATAAAATCTCAGAATTTATTTCTGTTAGTACATCGAAAGCATGTTACATTTATATAAATTTTTAAACGGTTATTTTTTTAATTTAAAAATATCTATACTCGCAGAAAACGCAGTATTATTTATACTACGACATACAAATGTTCCACAATTATTAAATAACTTGTACTATAATGTATATATATATATTAATATCATTTTTATTTAATGAATGTTGTTTTCAAAGAATTTAAATTACATTGAGGACAAAGAATTTTTTTTTTGAAGGTTTACAATTTTTAAAGAGCTATTACTTATTTTCTTCCTATTTCCGTATCAATTTTCAGTGCGAAAAATTATCGAGTCATACATTTTATTCTCCTTATATCAGATGGCAGCGTTAAAAATGTATATACATTCAAATATACATTTATTCAATCTGAAAAAAAAATAAAAGTAGGGATTCATTTTTAATAAAAATGCTATATCCTGTATATCCTGTGTACAGAATATAGCATTTTTATTAAAAATGAATCCCTACTTTTATTTTATTTTTTTCTCTCTAAGTAATTGGCTTTTAAATTTTAAAATAAGTAAAGCAAGTAGTATTTTCAAAATGAAGTTAAATCAGCTTGGCCTGCTGTTTTAGAAAACTGAATTAGGTTTCCAAAGATGTCTTAACCTAGCAGCAAAATGTTTTTGTTTCAGCTCTACTTATAATTGCCGATGTAGTTGATTGGATTATTTTTTTAACCTTCGCGATAAATGACACCTCGAGCAAAATGTTCCAAAGCAGGAAAAATTCTTATTTAATGAAAATATTGCCCCAAAACAATTTATTTTTAAATTAACGAATGTTCTTTATGGAACTGCAAACTAATGTTAATGTAATTTGAGAAATTAAAATCATATTAGGCAATACATGAAAATAGCGAAAGAAGATACATTTTATTTGATTTCAAACAAATCTGATGCTTTGGTTCAATATTTTATTGCTTCAAAGTCATTTTAACCAGAGCCTACAAAAAAATTGAATCTAAGCACTTAATTGAGAAGTTTGATTTTAAAACTAACTTTATCTATTTTTAATGATTTCATATTCAATGATTAGGCAAGAATATGATTAAAACTAAATTAATTTTACCGAAGTCTTTGTTTATAAATTATTACACAAAAATCTTTGACACAAACATTTGAATTCAGGTGAATGTCTTAGGTGCTTTTAGATAAAAAGGAATTTCATGTAAAATTTAAAGCTGTTTACATTATAAGGGGATTTAAGTAAAAAGATATCCTAAAATATTAAAGACAAATATTTTTTAAAAAAAATATCTACTAATTGTTCTTGAAATGGTGAATAAATCTTCGTACACTTCTTTTTACACTTCATAATCTTGACACTCTTGATATAACCTTGTTTTGTTCTTCCACTTTTTTAACTGCATACGGTTAGAAACCATAAAATAACTCAAATTCCCTGAAAACTTATTATGAAGCTAAGTCAAACCATATTATCGTACTTTTTAAATTACTAAATGTACTATTACGAATACTACTATATAGTTCACTATGAAGGTGATAACTTTAATATGGTTGCACTTCATCACTGGATTATGGTTCCCAAATTACGGTTCAACACTGAACCAATTTCTCTGAGAAAGTTTATGACTATCTTATTAAAGTTTTTCCATTTTTAAAGAGACATGTATCTACAAAAAAGAACTATAAAATAAAATTATGTGAAATTTCACTTTGCTTTGTTTTTCGAAAATAAAATATGTATTTTCTTTTTTGTCATATTACTTTAACATTAAATTAAAAAAACACATATTGAATTTGAAAAAGATCATGAAAAAGAAAAAATATGTAATTTTAATTTAAAAGTTTTTAGTTAGTTTAGAAGCCTATGGGTCTTTATGGGTCTTTTTAAAAAGCTTCTTTATAATATGAATATTTTTTTAAATAAATAATTATTTTATTAAATTTTAAGCACACTATTTTCAGTTATATTTACAGTTAAAACCATTTTTTGTAACTTTTTTTATTTTCAATTAAAAACAATTATATTTTCACGATGAGAATTCTCTTGTCTAAATTTTAAAATTCCAAAAGCATTAGAAATCCGTAAAAAAGAAAGTATATATTCCAGAATAGAATATCGGGAATAGAAACTAAAGTAGTTTTAAAAGTAGCTTTAAAAGTTTAAGTAGTTTAAAGTAGTTTTAAAATAATGTTCTAGTATAAATTTAAGAACATGTTTAAATAAGGAGATAAATTCATACGTGTATGACTACAATTCAATGAGGCAAATACTTCAAAGACAATTTTTGAATGTGAACAATTTTGAGTGAATCCATAAAATTAATATATTTCTTTAAAATTAAATTAAACTTCCATGCATATTTTTTTTCTCTAGGAATAAATAGTGGCAACAATTATCATAAAGTTGTTCCTTAAAGGAAAAATCCGTGAGCTTTCGCAATGAGTTCTAACAATGATTAGTATATATTCCAATTATAGGTCTAGATTTTTAAATAATTAAAGTAATTAAAAAATTATAAATAATTAAATATATAAATAAATAATAAAATAATAAATATCAATTAATGTAAAGAATAAAAATAATATAAATAAACAATGAAAAAAGAATACAACACAATCATTATTCTACATATTGATATAATGTCTAAAAGGTTTTATCCAAGTAATAAGAGAATAAAAGTAAACGTTTTGTGTTTTGATGAATTGTTCATATTCAATTGAAAGACAGGCATACAGATTGATATGGAGTTTTCTGAAATAATTGTTTTCCTATACAGTGCTAATTCATTCGGAGTAGTTATGAAATATAGATGTTTCAAGTTTATTTAAAATATACATCTACAAATAGGTATTCTTGTGTGATACCATTTCATGTTATTGTAGGCGTGTTAAATTCGAGGGATCAACCTTTTAATTTGTCTTTCAAAAAAGAAAAAAAAATTAATTAATTTACATATTTAAACCTGATTTGGAGAAATAGAGGCATTTGTATTCAAAAAATGTTTTATAGTATAAATGGTAATATTTTGATAAGGGACCTAGCTAACTTAGTTTCAAAATATTTTTAAATATATCTAAATAAATATGTAAGATATTTTTATTTTGGCTAGGTAGAATATTCTAGTTCAGTTATTTTCAAACGGAATGTTCTTTTATTTATGATAATTCGGATACAAATGAGCTTATTTCAAAATCAATCTAAAATGACGGTGAAAAAACCAACAGCAGTCTTTCCATCCAATTAATCGTAAAGATTTAAGATTAGGGACATTTTTTTACCTTTATGGTTTTGAAACCGTGTACGACTGGTGAAGATACTGTTTTATAGCCATTTACAGCTAGCATGATTTCAAAACTAAAAAAATTAACTTTAACTGGACATTGGGGTTAGGTTGTGTTAGACATTTATTTAGGCAACGAATCTTAAACTTATGCTATATAAGACTTTTCCTTATGTTATGGACATTAGAGTTAGGTTCTATGTTGAGTTGTGTCTTGTCAGATGAACTGCAGAATGTGGCTTAATTAATTTATCTGGTGATACCATCTATCGTATGAAATGGGAAATACTAGACTTTTATATGTTAAGATGCTCTGTTGTGCTATCATTTATGCTTGGAGAAGAATTTAATATTTCAATACTCCAGGGTCTCCAATTAGGGAGTGCAAGGCGCTGGAAACGTTATGTGTTACAGGAGTATGGTGTCAGAGCTGGAATTCGAACCTCCATTCAGCTGATCATGAGATTAACAGATCAGCCCTCTCGGCTAAAGTATATAACCATCAGCAAGGAACTCAACGGCTTCAAAAGGTTGATCTAATTGGTTGTTTTATTGTATAAGATGAAAAGAGTCAACAAACGATTTTTCTCGCAGTTAACAGTTTGAATACCATCTTGTTTACAATTATTTGACTGTTTTGGTTGAATATGGTATAATAACAATTAAATAAAAAATTTCGAAAAATTTCTAGCACTGTTGGATTGCTTTGGGTATAATTGAGTAATTAATGAGCTTATTTCAGACAGAGTATTATTTCATTTGCGATATTTGAGATATCGAAAGTCTGTTAACAAAACGGATTTTAAAACTTTATGAATCTTAACTAATTGCTGAGAAATTAGCATATTTAAATTAATAATTGTTTGCCTCTCCTTTAATGAACAATGCTTAATGAGCTCAAGTTAATTATTTTATACAAGCACAACTATTTTATATTTTCAATAGATTTACACAAACTATTTTATATTTTCAATCGAAAGTAAAAATAAATCTTTATTTGACAATGTAGTCTTTGGGGAGTCCAATTTAAAAACAATTTATTTTCCAATGTTAAAAAGGCTTCAGATTATTATTATAAATTAATACACTTGAATTCAGAAAATATTTAATAATTTGGTAATAAGAATACGACTTTTTTAAATTTAAGAGTTAATTGATATTGCATCCGCATTGGAGACTACGGAAACGAGAATCGGAGTTTGTAATGATTGATTAAGAGATCTTAGATTTGCTTTGCCTTGGTTTTTAATTCAAAATTCTCAATGATGTAACAGATAATGGAACATTAAGATAAAAATCCTTAAGTTATGTAGAAATAATGTTGAATAATGCAGATTGATATATCAAGTAGACCGGTAAAAATGTAATGAGATAAGCAACTTAGTAAGTAAACAATCAACTGAGCTCTGTGGAAGAAATTGTGCATTAACGGGTCAAATTGATCTGTGATGATGTTATGAGGTAAGCAACTAAGTTCGCGAAAATCAGAAATCCTTAGACACGAAGTTCTGTAGAAATAATATTAAAAAATTAAAATTGGGTTTTAATGGTTAGTCCGTTCACCCATGAAGGTGTAATGGCGTAAGCAACTTAGCATGTGAAAATCCATATATTGAATCAAAATTCATCAGAGACGAGGTTCTGTGGGAATACTTGCTTCAACTTTAGAAAAAAGTTGTAGGGCATAAATATGAAAGATTCTCAAAACTCAAAAATAACACTTTTCTTTTTTTTAATACGTCTTAGTCTTTTGAGAATATTTTATATAGAGAAAAAGGACATGCAAAAAAACTATGAATTTATAGTTGACACAAATGCTTAAACTTGAAAAATAATTCAAGCTGAAACAAGAATAAAAGAAATAATGCTCAAAAGACTGTTTATTCCACAGAAAAAAATTATTCATCACTTGAAAAGAATCAAAGTTTAAAAAAACATTATTTATGCAATTACTCTGTCAAAATAGAAATAAAGATTACAAAGCCATATATATTATTATTAAGCAAATGTATAATTATTATAGTTTTAGAATAAAAAAAGTTGAAAAAATTATGGAATTTCATTAAAGGAAAGAGAGAATAAAATATTAAAATATGTTGTTTGCCCAAGAGAAAAATACAAGCAGTACTTTCCAAATAAAATTTCATCTTTTTGCTGAGACAATTATGAATTTATTTTTATTTGCTTAATTTAAATCACAATTTACTCATTAAAACTAAAGCATTTCAGAGTAATTATTCATTAACTTTGAGCAAAAATATGCGAGCTCTTGTTGAGTTATAACAAAATAAACTGTTGAATTTGAATAACCGTAAAATTTGTAAGCGAACAAGTAAAAATAAGCATCGTTTGTATGGAATTTATATAAATAAATAATTAGCCATCAGACTTTTAAACTTTTTCATTTGTGTTATTTAAATAATTCTTCTAAATTTAATTATGGAAGTTAAATGACACTTCAACGAGTTTTTGCTATTAAAAACGCTTGTATTTTCTTTAACCTATAAAAATTCTATTTACAATTGAAAACACTGAAACATGATGATGATTTTCTTTATGTTACCTTTCTATTAGTTACATTTCTTTATTATAGTATCCATATACACTGTTAAAATTTTCATTCTAAAATCATGGTAAAATAACCGTCATCTGTCTGTCCACCCGATTAACTGTAAAATTTACAGTAAGGAACATTTTTTACCTTTAAGGTTTTGAAACCGTTTACAACTAGTTTGGTTATAAAACCAAAAATACAAAACTTTACGGTTTTTAACCTTTTACTACTATAATGGTTTCGAAACCATAAAAAAGATATGTAACTGGACATAGGAGTTAGGTTTTTCCTCGGGTAATAGGAATTGAAGAGTGCAGCACACAAATTGGGAAGTATACGAGGGTTGCTACTTATATTTCTGGCCTAATAATGAAAAAACAAATAAGTAGGATCGAAATTGGTTTTATTGTTTTTCAAAATATTCTCCATGATGATCAATACACTTTTGCATGCGTTTGAACCAATTTTCAAAGCACTTTTTCCTGTCCGATTGAGGTAACTCCAAAACATGCGTTTTGAATGCATCAACCGCTTCTTCGGGGGTCGAAAATCGTGGTCCGCGTAATTTATTTTTGATGTGTGGGAATAAGAAGAAGTCATTGGGTGCCAAATCAGGGCTGTACGGTGGATGACCCATCAGTTCGATCTTTCGCTCCGTCAGAAATGCCTTTGTTTGAGTCGATGTGTGAGAGCTCGCATTGTCATGATGAAGAATGATTCGCCTGTTCTTCTGCTTTTTTCGAATTTCTCCGATGACTTCTGGCAAACAAATGGTCGTGTACCATTCAGAATTGACCGTCCTGCGTTGCTCTAACGCCACTGTTGCCACATGACCGTTAATGCCGAAGAAACAGGCAATCATTTGTTTCGATGTGCTTCTTCCTCGAACAACTTTTGTTGGTTTTGCCTCGTCTTGGAAGACCCATACAGTTGATTGCTGTTTTGTTTCCGGCTCATATGCATAGATCCATGATTCGTCACCTGTGTAGATGTTATACACAGCCTTTGATGTACCTTGAACGTATTTTTCCAACATTTCCTTGCACCAATCGACACGAGCCTTTTTTTGAGCGTTTGTCAGATTATGCGGGATCCAACGCGAACAAATTTTTTTTACGCTCAAATGTTCATGCAATATTTTATTGATGCTAGTCATACTAATGTCCAAAGACGCCTCTATCTCACGGTATGTCACATGACGATCTTGCTTTATCAGTTCACGCACAGCATCGATCTTTTCTGGCACAACAACGGATTTTGGACGACCTGCACGGGATTCGTCCTGGATCGAACATCGACCACGATTAAATTCGTTATACCAATTTTTTACAGTGCTGTAGGATGGCGCTTTATCGCTGAATAAAGAATTAAGTTCATCGAAGCACTCTTGTCTTGACAATCCACGTCGAAAGTTATGAAAAATAATGGCACGAAAATGTTCACGATTCAATTCCATTTTTTGAAAGAGAAGAACTTTTCAATTTACTGTCAACAACACAAATGAAGCTATAATGGTAAATCGTCTGCTGAATTTATGTTTAAAAATATCAAACTTTCGATTAAAATCGTCTGCGGTCGCCTAGCAACACTTACTGTTGCCAAGGCCAGAAATATAAATAGCAAACCTCGTAGAATTCTGTAAACTCTTCATGTTTTGGCGAACTATTGTGGTGTCTGTTCTGGGACTCGATCCTCAGTTCTGTCTATCATGAGATTGACAGATTAGCCTTCTCGGCTATATTATGTTGGAAGTAGCAACGAACTAAGTGGCTTCATTTGGTGGATCTAGTTATGCGATAAAATTCTGGTTTTTCAACTGTATTAGGTGAAAGTAACAGTTTTTCTCTCAATAAACAGTTTGATTACCATCTTATTTATAGTTATTTGACTGTTTTGTTTGAATATGCTAAAATAACAATTGAATAAATTGTTTTTTTTTTCTAGAAATTTCAAACAATTTTTTCGAGAAATTTCAAGCAGTGTAAAGAAAAATAATTTAAGGAAAGACTTTAAAAAAGTTATTTTTTTAAGTATAGATAGAAAGAAAAATCTTTTAAAATAATCGCAAACCTGTTTTTTTAATGAAAATGGAAAAATACTAACAATTAGTTTACTACTACTTTAGTTTACACTACTTAAAGTTTTTTTTTGTATATATCATCTACATATTAAATATGTCAACGTCAAGACCTATTAACTACAAAGTATGAAAATGAAAACCATGGATTATGAAACTTTATTTTATATTTCATTTAAAAAATTTCATATAATAATGTTTTGCATTTAACTTCCAATAGGACTCTTCAGGAAACAATACTTTAAATATTATATTAACACTTCTAATCAACGGAAAGACAATCATTCTATTTCCTCTATTATGCGTAATAAAGAATTTAATTAAAGTCTGCAAAGCAAACTTTTAACAAGAAATAATTGGAGGTAATTGATGCCTCTTCGTTTTCACTAAATTGAAATTAAGAGGTTGAAATATTTAAAAATATTTTTTAATAATATTTAAACAATATAATAAATTCCACTTGTTATAGTAACTACGTTACTATATTATCTTGGTGAAAAGTTCTATCTATGCTTATACTTTTTTAATCAAATTCAATACGATTTGTTGAACTTTTTTATTTGAAAAAAAGAACAAATGATATTTCTTTTCATTTACTAAAACTTTTTCTTAAAGGCTGAGTATATTACTTCATTATTATTACCGCAACAATTATTTTAAGAGCTTAAAAATAAATTAGTTTAGCAATTATTTTCGCAGATTTAAAAATTTAGGAACAGTTTAATTTGTAGGGCGTATAAAAGGAAAGTCCATTGAAAATGTTAACTGGAATGGTACTTAAATCTTTAAAAATGAATATTCAAATTCATTAGGAACAAGTAAGCAAGCAACAACAATCCGTTAACAGATCATCCCCTTCATTATCATTATGAGTTCAGACACAAGAAGGAATAATTAATCACGGATTATAATAGAACTATATGTAACTGACAAAATAATACATTCGTTTCCTATCAGTTCAATTTTCAAATTCAGGTCATAGATAGCGGGGCATAAAATTCCTTTTCACGCTGATGAAGAAAAAAAGTGAAAGTTATTTCAACGACGCATTTTTTTCACCAAACTAATTTCCAAAATGTTGATTATTTATTCATGTGCGCTAAAACAATTTAAAATTACAAACCATTTTATTTCACACTTTTAAAATCATGAAACCTCTTTTTCAAAGTGGTATTAAAATATAATGTATATAAGTATATAAGTTTAAAGTTAATAGTTTTTAAATCACGTATAAAAAAAACAAATTGCTAAAACACAGATATGTCTAACATTTCTGAAGGTTAAAAATTAATAGAATTATAAAAGCCTTAACTACTAAACAAACGCTTGATAAGAACTGCCCTTAATGCAACTTAAAGAAATATTTGATATTAATTTATATTGAATTAATATGGGAATATTCTTATAATTACTAAATAAGTTCTTTAATAACAGTTAATTTAACTAAATAATAAAGCAAATAACTACTTTCCTCGTAACATAGAATAAAATTAGTCGTGATTTGAAAGCGGAAATTAAAAGTTGAATTGTAGACCAAACGCTTCATACTGACATTGGCCGACATTATCAAACAAACACTTGATACTTACTCCATTAATAAAACTTAAATAATAAATTGTCCTTACAAATTTAGTTTATGTTACATTTCTGGTAAAAAAATAATTAGTGTAAGCTTTTGTGGCATTTAAATCGCTTCTAAAAAAAATTTGCATTCAACCCAAACAATTAAGAAAATAAAAATTCAGAAACTTTGTTAATATTATGTTGAATCAGCATAGATTATTAAACTATACCTTCTTATTGAAAAGGTAAGACAAGAAAGTTTCTTATTTTAATATTAAAGCCAATAAAGAGAATTTATCCTTAACAAGTTGTATGAAAATAAGAACATTACAGAGAAGGAAGAAAAAAAAGAAACTTTATTTCAATTCTTTCATACTATTGAATAAATTATAACAAATGATTATGCACATCAAAAAAGTAAGACTAAATCTAATTTTATATTCAAATGGATAAGTTGATTAAACGATTCTTAAATAAGCGCTATTTAAATTAGTGAGTTCTATCAGCTGATTGACCGAGCATTTCTAGGATGAAAAAACTTGTCGCCAAACATTCCGCCCGATGAAGTCAGTGGGCCATTTGCCAAGTCGAAACGTCAGTTTGCCCACCACTAATGACCTACAGCAGGATCAAATATTTCTTACTATGCAAAGCAGAAAAAACCCACCACCGAAGATCTCTTTTCTAGATGCGATATTAAGTGGGAGATATTTGAATCGAGGGCACTTGGCGAGAATTATGTATGTTCCGTTATGGAATGAACAAGTTTTTCTTAGCAAATGAAATAGAAACGAAAATCGTTTGCATAAAACGAAAACTTTAAAGAAAAAGGGCTTTAGAACTTTATATTTGAGAGGATATTTAAGATTTCATTACATCTTATCATTAAAAATGCACCTGAATGGTTTTAATATTAGTTCATTATTAAATAAAATCTGAAAATGTCATACTTTTTAACAGAAGCATTAATGAAATTTTTAAAAATGCTGTGTTGAAATAAGTCAAAAGTAAAAGTTATTCCCAAATTCAATTAGAAAGTTAAGTTACTTTTTGCTAATAACTTTTTTATATTTGGAACCAACATTATACGAGTTATATACTACAAAACTGAGGACGTTATCTTGCATTTAACAATTACAATTTTAACAATTAGTCAATTTTGAAATATCAATGTTTGAAAAAGATATAAGCTTGAAAATAATATTATTTTAATCATATATGTTTTTGAATTTAAATTTGGAACAATTAAAAAGAAGAAATATTTTATTGATATATATTACGTTTCGCAATGTTACAACAGTACTGAACAGCTATAGAGTAGGATTGGTTTAAACCTTCCCCAGTTTGGTGCATTGGTAATGATAGTTACCAATGCATTGAAATTGTAGAGCCTCTGGCCAACAGCTGACTGAGGGCTTTTACTCATATTGCATATTATCTTAAAAGAACTGAACCTAATAATTTATAAAGTGCAAAAATTGTAACTGACTCTTAACTTGCAAAATCAAAAATATATAAACATTGATTTTTCCCAAATATAAGTTACAGAGTACTTGTTATCCCAGTGTATTAAAACTTTAGTAAATAATTATAGTCACAGTTTAGTGTAGTAATATATTTTTCATTAGTTTAAACAAAATACATTAATTTTATCATTCAGTTTTTTACAGAAATACATTTTCAAAAAAAATAAAAACGCAAATGCTTGTTTTTAAAACTGTAGCCAAACTAAGTTAGCATTTCAGCACGTCACTTTCTGAATTATATTGAAATAAATTGAATTATTAGTGATTAATTTTTAAATGTAAAGAAATAATAATAATATAAAATTACATTAACACAAATCTATTGCATTTCGAAAAATGTGAATTTCATAACTAGAGCTTAGAAATTAAGAAGAAATAATAAATGAATGTTTTCTCAGCATTGAATAAAAAATTTCATTTTCTTAATGAAACTTTAGAAATTAGTTTAGATTTCTTTTAAAAGAAATGCAAACAACAAACAAAAATTACGTTTAAACTTCATTTCAAAATTATGTCATAAAATTAATAAAATTAAATAAATCTTTAATTTATGCATGCGCTTAGAATAATTATTTTTTATTCATTTATTAGTATGCATTAAATTGTTCCTTTTTTTAAAATAATTATTATATGTTTTTTTGCACCAGAACTACAGAATGAAAAGTATTCAAAAATATATGACAATTATTTTTTATTCATTTATCTATTTACAATATCCTAGCAAAAAGCATATAAACTTGCACAGCATATAAACTCTTATTATTTTTTAAACAAATAAAATAATATTATTGCATTTTTCAACAAACTTATGTAATTGCTATTTTTTGTATTGTAAAATATTTTGTCTCAATAACAATGATAACTGAGATACTATCAATTTTTTAAGGTTATAAAGAAGTAAAAATAGTATTAAAATTTAATTGCAAAAGTATGTCATGAAATTAACAAATTCAAAACAATACTTGATTTTTTCTTAAAAAAATTACCAAATTTTCAAATAATAAAATTCTCAAATTGAATTTCTTTTGCAAAGTTATAAAATATTACTAATTTTTGTTTTTCAAAGAATGTTGACTGATATTCATGCCAGTAGTTTTTAAAATTTGTTTTCAATATTGTAGCAAAATTGCTTATATTTCTAATGATACAATTATGAAAGTTATTATCTTATTTTTCAAAATAAATTAATAAATAAAACAAAACAAAAAACTTAATCTTAAAACTACGCATATAAGTTAACAAATTGAAGAAAAAAAATATTTACAAATTTAATCGTATTTAAAAAAAAAAAACTTGAAAAATTTGCCTTACCTTGTGATGTAACAGTGTGAGCAAAAGCGATCAACAGGGCTTGAAACCAATAAGCCATGTTCACTGTCGAACAAAATGAAGGCGAATGAGACTGCTCACAAACTGACCTCACCACGCGGATTCCCTCTTGCCAACAACGCATGCGCATTACATTCTCTTCACATTTCCTACTATTTATGAAAGACCACATCTCGAGGCTTTATCATATTTTCATTCGTCGAGAAAAGATCATCAGTAAAGAGTTGAAATAAAATATTCAAAAGAAAACACCAAAAAGTTTAACAAAATTGTTTGTTAAAAGCAAGCGCTTTTATTGGTCGTATGACATAATATTTCTTAAAAGTTATTTTCTTTAATGAGCATAAACTGAAATACATTTTTTTAGTAGTATGATTTTATGCAATGAAAAAAATTAAAAAAAATGAACTGTAATATTAATAAAAGCTATTTAATTATTATAATGTATTACTGATTATGATTAAATCATTAACTTTAAGCAATAACGTCTAAGTTATAATAAACTAATTTTTAAAATAAATTCACAAATTTAAAAAAAAGGCTAAACATATTCATCTTTTTGAGAATTATTTTATATAAAAAACATTATTTTTAATTGTATTTTCGTTCCAAAAAATTAAAAAATGAACAAAAATATTTATTGCTTAATAACAAATGAGAAAATATTTAAATTTAAATAAATAACGTCAAGCGTACTTTTTGAAAGGCAATGGTAAAAATGCAGTTTGGTAAGAGGCATTTTATGGGTCAAATTTTATCTAACTTATTTTTAGGTACCCATTTTTTTAAAGTTTTGCAAATAATTACACATATAAGCGTGTTCAATTCATAATGTAGTCCCTTATCTAATGTAGTACCCATTTCTTTAAAAATTTTCTAATAATAACACATATAAGCGGGTTCAATTCATATTGTAGTCCCTTTTCCAATGTAGTACCCATTTCTTTAAACTTTTACTAATAAAAACACATATAAGCGTGTTCAATTCATAATGTAGTCTCTTTTCCTGCTTTCTCCTACGTTGCTTCTTGCAATTTTTATAAAGGAAAGGGTTAAATTAATTATTTATTTAATAAATCGTTTAGAAAATACAATTTTAAGAAAAGTTGCAACTTCACATAGCTTCATATTTTAATTATTGCTTTTATTCGCATTACACTTTTAGCAATTTTAGGACGGGTTAAGTTAATTTTTTATACTAAAAAGCAATAAAATTTCCAGATGACGTTTAATATTTATGTGTACACATAATTGTAAAACTGTTACTTGCGTATCCATGAGCAAAGAGCTAATTCAATTTCTAAACACATTAAATATATGAACAAAGCTGTTATTAACGGAATTTATGAGTGGATTTTTAACACTTATACTTAACTATTAACAAATCGATCAGAAAAGGTTACAAGAATAATTAAAAAAGTACTGACAGTGTGCAGAAAATATAAAATGAATTGAAGTGATGTAATAGCCTATCACAAAACCTATTCACAGATATATAGAAACGCCTTGTTCACTCTAGTTTTATAGAAATCACGTCTTTGTAGATTGTAGATTGTAGGTCCTTAAAACCTCTGAAGACTTTAAAAAATGTCAAAACTGAAAATGTCCATTATTGTGGGGTATTTATATATATATATATATATATATATATCCAGTCTTAAAATATTGTCTGAATTGTGCGAATAGACATGTTGTATTAAATACCAGTAAATTTATTCAATACTCCATTCACACTACAAAAAGCAAAGATTGGATATAAAAAAATTATAAATAATATAATAATCAGAAACTACAATTAATCTATCAGTTACTAAATTTCATTAGATTTATAATGAATTTCGCTGATGCATATATATTTACAGTGGTAATATTGCATAAAGAGTACAAGTGGAATCTAAAAATCTAAAGAACTAAAAATTATTTTTAAAAAAATCTTATTAAAGTATATTTATTAATTGTTAAAGTATATTTATTAATAATTATATTTATTAATTGTTATACTATGCAATAATTTATTTCTAGCAAAATATTACATATTTAAATAAATAAGGTATGGAATAAATTTAATTAGCCTTTCTGCATCTAAAGAGGGATAGAAAATGTCACGTAGAAAGTATTATAAAGGAGATAATTTAGTATGTATTTCATTCCCTTGATTTCATCACTTGACTTGATTTTCCCGCTTTCATCACTTGATTTGATTAAGTAAGTAAAGCTTCTTACTTTTCTTCTTTCTTGATGCGCGTCAATTTAAATGCTGTAAATGATTATGTTCTGACGGCAAGACAGAATTCCTGTCTGCTTTACGTTTAAAACAAGAGTAAATTAGTTCTGATGATAAATAAGTGCAAAAAATAGTAATTGCAAAAAAACTTGGATTGTATAATTTGTTTTAATTATGTCATACACCCATTTATTTTTGCTCTTTTTTTCCTCAAATTTAATGAAATTATGGAAAGAAAAGAAATAGAAAATTTTAGTCATAGGCTTGTGAGATAATTATTTGTCACGAATATGCGGTGTAAGTAGTTGATAAGTAATTTATTTAAGTTTTAATGGTCATTAAAAAGGAGAGCCTTTTTTAAATATTCTATTAAAACTAATGCTTTGAGTTACTTTTTACTGAAGATATGAAAAACTTATTGATACATTATTTCATCAAATGTTAACAATTTTTATAATTCAAATTATGCAGTTATCGAATTGCAAAACTAAGAATCTTGTGTTACATAAAAAATGCTACAAAGAGACAAGTAAGAACTTATGCATATCACCACAACAAACCATTTGATGCAGATGAGACCCTGTTATATATTTCTTTTTTTCACGCTCTAAGTAAAAATTGGTACTTTTTAATAATAAATAACAGACTAACCTTACGAAAAATATCTCTTACATTATATTTGTACTAAAAAATAAAATGAAAAAAAAGTATTTTAAATTTTTTTTTATTCCAATGTTTATCAATAATTTATTTTGCAAATTAAAGAAATTAGAGCCACTACAACGACTTATAAATTCTCAAAAAATGTAGTTAACACCCTTTTCCTTTTTAAAATTTCCTCAAAATACTTTGAGCATTTCAGGTATTACAAAAATTTTCCCAACCGCCGAGACAAATTACTTTGACTTTAGAATCGCTTGCAATTTCTGATTACGGAAACATTCAAAATTTTCTAAAGTTTCTAGAAAGGTTTCAAAAATTTATAATCATTTTCATCAACAGGTAGTTAGTATTGTGCTGTGTACCAAAATATATTCCTAATTACTTCATCAAGATTTATTATAATGCTACAATAAATATATTTAACATGTATAAAATCTTATATATAAATGCAAAAAAAAAGAAAAAAAAACTTAAAGCTAAATATATACTAATAAACTGTAAAAGCTTAAAATAAATAAAATTTATACTAACCTCGACAAACCACCTTTGTCCTCTTTTTAGCCATCACTAAAGCTTGGTAAAAGTCAAAAAATAGTAAAATATCGATATTTTTAATATCGTAGTATTAGTATTGTAAAATACACTTTCACGATTCATTGTGAGCGTATGTTTTACGATAAATATCAAATATTAGATGATTAACAATTCTTTAAAAATTATCGAATGCGATAAATATCTACTTATACGGTAATGTCATGAATATTAACGTCAGTTAATGACCATGAAAATATCGTTATCATTATCATTTATTATAAATATCGAATTCGAGCCGTAATGGCTCATGGGTAGAGGGTTCGCTTTCCAATGAGGTGATCCCAGATATGACTGGTCGATACGAATTCCGCATCCGACTTGCACCGACCACAGTGCTGATATGAAATATTCTCAGTGGTAGGCGGAACATGGGTTAAAGTCCCCTTACCGTCAAGATAACAGTGGCAGGTTTTCGCTGTCTCCCTCTCCATGTAACGCAAATGCAGGTTAGTTCTCTCAGAAAGTCCACCATGAAGAAAAAATGTCTTCCAATACTTAATCAAGAATTCTCCTTGTCTTTTGGATTGGGTTCGAAATCACAAGGCTACGGAGTTGAACATTAGTAGTCGTAAACCCAAAAAATTGAGACGGCGGTTCTCAACGTTGGTTATAAAATAAAATAAAAATATCGAATTCAATTTGGTAGAATTTCATTATGGTGAATAGGGATATTAAAATTCAAAAATTGTCTTAAACAAGTTAACATTTTTACTGGCAAAATATATGCAGTTTCATATAAGCAGATTGCTTAAATTTCTTCAGAAATACGCTAATGTTAATTATAAAAGTGTAATTTTAATTTCGTTCCTACAATGATGATGGTAGCTTTTAAATGATCTTTCGATGCATCGTGAATACCATGCTTTAAGATTTACGATAAATATTTAGTATGCGATAATATTTCAAATATAAACAATTATTTATGAATGTACGATAATGTCGCAATGAGTTATGATAATTTTTGAATAAAGTAGTATTGTGAACAGTATCATTAACAATAAATATCGATAACAATAATTATCGAACATGTTATTGTCGTGACTGTTGACAAATATCATTTGAATAAAAAAATATTGATCAATGTAAAATAAAAAAAACGAAGTTTAGAAAAGCTTGAAGAATATCGCTAGATAGTGACGATGTATCCGGTATTGAAATTCCAAAACCATCCAGCTCTAATCATTTCTTACATCAGAAAGCTTACTTGTAGCTTTTATATTTAATATCTTTTTCATATTTTTAATATTTTTTATAATTTCAAATTTTCTATATTTTTAATGCTATAGACAATAACAGGCTTTGGAGAAATCAGGATTTTTTGCATTTGACTTATTTATTTCTCGAGGTGCCCAGAATCAAACTTATGAAAACAATAATCAAATATTAAAGTTGCTAGAACGGAAAATCTCTGGCATAAAGCTGGAGAAACTTTTGGATTCTTCTCTAAAACTATTAAAAAGGAATAAAAAGCCTCTCTATAAACTATTCCTATGATGGTTGACTATTCAGATACTAGTAAAAATTTCAAACTAACTTTGCAAAATCATTTAGTCGAAAGAAATAGAAATTTTTATGCGTCTCTGAAACATTTGTCGAGTATATTTTATTATGGTCAAGTAAATTTTAAAGAAGAAATACTTCTAGAAAAATTAAGTAAACGTAAGTTAAAGAAATTAAGTTATTTTTAACTAATGTTAAAAACGCTTAATACATATTTTGCAGATTACTTCTCTTTTTTAGGGGGAAACTTTTCTGGATATTATGCATGGTGGAATATATTATTTTCGGAATATATGCTAGAAGATAATCGCATGGTTTAAACTAAACATGAAACTGGGTTCCTACTGCCATGCTATAGCCTTTATCCCCTCCATCATGAATTTATGATGCAATGCAATGTTCGTTATTTCTATCTGGCCGTAAATAATTAATTGTATACTGGTAGTAATAATGCATCAAATCTTCCTTTATTTAAAAGAAATTATCTATCCTTGACTACCACCTATTTTTCTTGATTTAAAATAGATATATTTATTTATGCCTTGGCAATATCTATTAATAAGCAGTGAAAGGTTTGGTTAAGGTATACGGAAGCATGGGGGCTAATGCATAACTTCAAGTTATACATATATTAAATTATACAAAACTTACCTCTTTTCAGAAATATTGAAGCGTTTTATGAGAATCGGTACCAATTAAGCATGTTTTAAAAAAAAAACTTTAAAAAAAAAAAGATTTTGTATGCTTTTTTTTATTTTTTACAAAACAATACTTATACTAACCATTTATTAATGGTTCGATTAAATATCCATGTCAGCAAAAACATCCTGTATGAAATTGTAAGTGTTGAGTAGTAGCAAGAACTTCCAAACATCTAAATTCTAATAACTAATAGAAACAAATTTTAATTTTTAGTTAATTGAATCAACGGGGGCCCCAGGAAATTGTAAGGATTTTGTAGATTGTTAGAGAAAGTTTTTTTTTCTTAGGAAAAACCAAGTACTTGTGTCTTAAAGCAAAAGAAGAAAATGGAAAACAGATTGAGAGAGGGAATAGAAAAACATAGCAAGACTAAAAATAATTTGTTAATCTATTTCCCAAATTTTACATTTAAAAATACATAAAGATACTTTCAGCTTCAAAATATCTAATATTATTTTTTTTTAAAATAACAAAAATTAATTTTACCTTTATAAACTTTAAAGGTTTATCAAAAATATAAGGACCTGGAGCTACAACCCTAGTAACCCCCCTCTTAATCCGATTACGAGTAATTGTTATTATAGATAGTTTATTTCTCCTCATTAAAAGAAAGAAATAAAATGTTTTAATGCGAGTATTTTTTATTTTATTATAAGGATTCGTAGCAGACCTGTTGTGTTAAAATAAATGACGGTATTTGTTAAAAAATTAAGCAAATAATGTTGGACGTAAAAGCAGTAAAGGAACCCTTATTGGTAACGTAGTAAAAAAATCAGTATTATTACTAGAAAATCTCTAGGAAACTGAGATTCCATAGGCTTATTTAGGCCTACTGTGAACTTGCAACTTGCTTTAAACTTGTAAACACATTATTTTTTACTGACTTTAATGCAGTAACGCTACTATAAACTTTTATTAAATTCCAATTTCTTATAGATATTGTAGTAATACAACGGAGTTTTGTAGAATATTTAAATTTTAATGTATAATTAAAAATTTAAATATATTACAATTAATCCTACTTTGATCCAACATAAAATAAATTATTTATTGTACTGAACAAACAAATCGAGGCAAAAGGGTATGCATAGTTTGTATTCTATTTGAGGATATTTTAATAGTTTTAGGTAACTTAAAACATTGGCAACATTGGAGTTTATGCAAACCATTGTTTTGATGAGTAAATTGTTTATCTTCAAACTTTCCACAGCGGGCGAATCCAGTTATGCGTTAAGAAGCTTCAAAATACAGCAGTGCAATAATTGAAGAGCTTAGTGACATTTTATGAGGTATTTATTTATCAGGGAAAATAGAATCAATATGGGTATGTTTAATGTTACAGAATTGCTTTCACTTTAATTTCGACGTAACTAATTCAAATTAGTCTTAAGTATGCTTCCATGATTTTTATTTCAAATTAGGTAGTGGTAGATAAAATAAGGCAATGAATTATTAGAATGATAATGAATTATGAATAGTATTATTACGCTTCTAATAAATCTATAGTAGTGGTAGATAAAATAAGGCAATGAATTATTAGAATATAATGACTTATGAATAGTATTATTATGTTTCTAATAAATCTATAATAGCATAGATCGGATGCCACTTTTTTTTACCCTGATAATAACCATTCTGAAAATGTGACTTACTTGATTCATCCATTAAGCACTTAATATGTTTTTTTTTTTTTTTTTTTTTTTTTTTTTTTTTTTTTTTTTTTTTTTTTTTTGATGGGACACTTTAAAGTTTTTGTAATTTGGTTTTCGATTCATAATGTAGTTTGAGAATATAAAAGACAGCAGGGAAATAAATGAAACTTCGGAAAATTACATTTTACAAATAAAAAAAACTCTTTCATAATTCAATAGCTAAATAAGTTTCGATAGATTCTAAAATTCTGTGATTAAAAAATCCATATTTTTAATTAGATAAAAAATGAATCATTTATTTAATTAGATTTTTAATCATCTGAGGAACTAGTTAACTTTTTTAGAAATTTAATTAATTACATTTTTTTAAATCTGTATATATATCGAAGTTATAGAATGCCTTCTAAAAACATTTTTTCCAGAACTTCCTTTTATAATAGTTGCTAGGAAGAAGAAACATAAATAGTATTTTAGAAGTTCACAATTTGTAACTGTTATAAAAAATAACAAGCTTTAATATTTCAATTAAAAAAGGTAACTTCAAGTGGGAATTTTAATGAAAATGTAATGGTAAACATCTATTTGAAGTACAGAAGAAAAAGATAATATTGAAATAGATTTATTTAAATATTGTTTTTTAATCTGGCCAAGGAGTATATTTAGATTAAAAGCCTTTTATTCTGACACTATGAGCATTAGAGAATAGAAATTACGGAACATTTTTTTAAACAAACGCGTTTACAGCAGCAATTTTTTTTTCGAAATCATATCGAGAGACCTATGGATCCATTTAAAAAATATCACACGTGGTTGTAATTCTTTTGACCATTCTTGATTCGATTGTGATTCCCTTAGTTAATTTTAGGAGATCCCAAAAAACTGCTTACAAGACTTTAAAGAAACTGTTCTAACTTTAGTGAGACAAGTCACAAAAAATACCCTTATAACTTTAGGAAGACAAGTCATCATATGTTTTTCATGTGGCTTTAAAGGGATCAAAGCTGCAACAAAGTGGCAACAAAACTTTTCAGGGACTTTAGCTCCAGTTAAGTATATTTGTGACTACCAAGTAAGAAAAGTTACAATAAATAGTCACGAAGACTTTTATGTGATATCACAAGACAGAGAAACCTGAAACTCACATTATGACCTCCTTGGAACTATTCAAAAAGGTCACACCTGTGATTAAGACTTTTATGACCATTTGTTTTTTTATGACTGCACAGATTGTCACAGCGACGTCATAAAAAGTCACAAATGGTCACAAATAGTATTTTCCAGGTTTTTCACCCTTTTGACTTGCTACATTCACACACTGGCCAAAGATCTTTTATGTGATATCACAAGACAGAGAAACCTGAAACTCACATTATGACCTCCTTGGAACTGTTCAAAAAGGTCACACCTGTGACTAAGACTTTTATGATCATTTGTTTTTTATGACTGCACAGATTGTCACAGCGACGTCATAAAAAGTCACAAATGGTCACAAATAGTATTTTCCATACAGGTTTTTCACTCTTTTGACTTGCTACATTCACACACTGGCCAAAGATCTTTTATGCGATATCACAAGACAGAGAAACCTGAAACTCACATTATGACCTCCTTGGAACTATTCAAAAAGGTCACACCTGTGACTAAGACTTTTATGACCATTTGTTTTTTTATGATTGCACAGATTGTCACAGCGACGTCATGAGAAGTCACAAATGGTCACAAATAATATTTTCTAGCCAGGTTTTTCACTCTTTTGACTTGCTACATTCACAATTCTAGCCAAAGAGTTAGAAAGTTAGGAGGTATTCGCTCACTTAGTGAGGCCTGTACAAGGGTCTGTTGACAGTATCATGATATGAGACATGTTCTGTTGGTGTATTGCTTTCTCGAAGGCTAACCTTGCAGCTACTGGACAAATTGACAAATCAAATTCAGCCTCCAATGCTACATTTTTACTTTGAGTTTGGCAAATAATGAAATGCAACTGAACATCGCGCTATCGTACAAAATTGGTTCAATGGACATTAATCTGACTTCCCACATCTTCCCAGGCCATCGCAAAATTCGAATCTTAGCATAGTAAAAAATGCTTGAGAAATGTAGGCCTTTTCCATCTCATTTACTGGATCTTAAAGTCTATGCAGACCAACCTAGCCAATGCATAGTATTATCTGTACTTAAATCCGCTCTTGTTTAATTGATGCTCTTATGAATACAGACTGTTATTCGGCTGTAAGAATATTAAAATAATGTTTCTAATTCATTGACTAGTGTGTGTATGAATTTTGATCCATGCTCTAGTTTCGTAAAAAAATTCTTGGTGTAATTTTAATGGTGTAAAATTAAGCCATTTGTCAACTAGTCAAGACACAAACCAATTTTTGTCAGGCACTCTTTTATGAAACTTCGGATTTGTCGAGTTAATATATTTTAAAGGAAAAATTACGAATTTAAAAGTTATTGGTCAAAAAACAATTTGGGAAAATGAAAATGTAATGTTTTATTGCTCATTAACAACTTGATTTCGAATATATGTTGTCATCTAAATTTTAATGCCTTTAAATTAAGTAAAATGAAGTTTTCAAAATTCATAATTTATTTTAATAAATTTAAATCATTTTAGTTACTAGCTTGATTCGAAAACAATTTTTCTCGTTTTAATTCTTTTATCTAAATAAATATTAAAAATATGGTATCGATCTATGCTTCAAAAAACAGCCTTTCTATAAAGATTTCACAATAATTTCAGGAGAAAGTTACATATTTTTTACATGAAAGTATTAATATTATAATACTTATTTTATTAAGTCTACAAAAAAATTCAAAAATTACGAAACTATTTTTTAAAAACTGAAATGACATCTCATACAAGAATACCAATTTATTAGGAATTCCTATGAGCTACTAGTATTTTCATAAAAAAAGTTTTCATATCACTGTTATATAAAAGTTGTCATTAATGAGGTAAGTCAATTATAAAAATAAAAAATCACAAAATACGGAAATGATCTTAAGAGAGAATTTTTAATTAAAACGTATCGGTAGAAGTTTATGAGACTAAAACTTCTAAAATTGAAAATACGGTACTTGAATTTATCCAAAAGATTTTATCCCCTTGTCGTTTTCCAAAAATACAATTTTTCCTACGAAGATATAAACATGCAAAAGAAAACTTCTTTAAAAACATCTTAAAATAGTTTTATCATGCAACGAAAAGAAGTTCACTAACTCATGGGAAAAACCTCTCCTCAGTCAATAAAGTTATTACAAACCCATTTCAAAGTAAAATTAAACCTCTCTCCAAAACAAAATATAAAAAAACAGAAATATCTTACTTCTTCCAGAAATAAATAACTTAACTCAATCTGAAGTTCGAACGAATATCTGAAGTTTTAACTTTTAGCCTAAATTATTAGCTATGCTACGTAATTGCGTATAGTTTACGGGTAAATTTAGCTGTTATGGTTTTTATCTCTCGAAAACCTTAAGAGTATGGGAAAAACTAAGAATGAAAGTTTTTTTTTACCGTTTAGGCGCCGGACTGAAATTTTGATTCACTAAGAAAATTGCCTTTGTGAAAAAAGTGGTAGAACGTTTGTGATTAAATAAAGCAAATCTTTTACTTATTTATGTACAAGTTAAAAGATTTCACTAAAGCAAATTTGCTAAAAACTAATTCCTTAGTATTTTTTTCCAGCAATTTTGTTAACTGTTAGATAGTTAACTGAAAGACTTTGTAAACTATTAACTATTGGATCTATTTTTGTTTTATTTTATTACCTTGTATCGGAAAGTTATCTTTCTCTCTTTTTTCATTTTCAACTCAGTTACACTTTGTTTGCGTAATTGGTGTATTATAAAGAATAAAGCCAATATTTAGCACCATCATTGATTGATAATCATGCATTATAATTGTCATGCAAATAAAACAAATAAAATACTTCATAACAAAAATGAGTGTTACAACTTTTGCGATCTTTAGAGAACATTTCCCCAGAAAAATGACACTAAAATTTTCTTAATTTAGCAAATATTTGTTATTACTTAATAATTATTATTACTTAATAATTATTATTACTATTATTATTATTACTATTATTATTACAATTATTATTACTATTATTATTATTATTATCAAATATTACTATTTCATTAATTTTGCTAAGAATCATCGTAACTTGATTGCCTTTCATATTTTACTCTTGTATTCAAACTATTTATATTCTGCGGTGGGATGGGATAGCCTGGTTGGCAGGGCGCTGGACTCACGTTCTTGAGCACAAGAGTTCAAATCCGAATACTCCCCGCGTTCTATATGATGGCTGGTGCACGTAAAATCTGTTGGATCACAAAGACCTCCATGTTCCCATAATAGATTATATTGCTAGGGGTACTAAATTGGAGATTGATCGTTCTCTGGTTCAGGTCAAAATTACGAACTGTGGATGAATGAATGGACGTATAAATGGACGTATAAATGAGTGAGCCCTATAAACGGGTGTGGCGTATGAGTATGGCAGAAGTCGAATTCTTAGCCATAAATGGAACCATTAGAAAGCAAGAACAATCATACCCCTTAAATTAATGGCCTGCGGCAACAACAGCATATGCTGTGGTGGTTAGAACTATTTTAAATCACATTTTAAAATTAGAATTCAAGTATTAATGTTTATTTCTTTCTACCAATGAAAAGAAACCACTTCAAAAAAATCATAATGTTGGTAACAGAGCAGCTAACTGAAAAATAAATGTAGAGAAATAATAATTAACAAGCAAATGTGCTTAAATTTTCGCCAGGACCTCTACGCCAGGACTCATTTTGTACCTCTACGTTTTTAAAATGGCCGGATGGTCCGGAATCTAATTATAGCATATCATTTTTGGAAGACTTTTAATTCTTAAGCAGGGTAGTTGTACAGTCATTGTTTCTACTTTTTAATATCCTGTGAAAGTAAAATTATTTTAAAAGTACACAAGGGAGCTTATAAAAATATTTTTCAAATGCTAGATTTATTGCAAATAGTAAAGTATGTATGTGTTTGCTGTAAAGATCAAAGTAAAATTGGTGATAGTTTAAAACAGTTTATATCGGATTAAGTTATAATTTGAATTGCGTATATAAGACAAACTGTATTTTTGGTGCATTTTGAAACTCAATAGTTTCAAACAAACTGATTATTATTATTGAAAAAATTAAAACCGGTGAAAATTAAAAAAATTAAAATCGGGTACAAAATGAAACCCGAATAGCTGAAATTCTCTTTTCCTGGAAAGGTATCCAAACGTAAAGCTGTTATAAAATTGTTCAATAAAATTCGTAGCTGATACACTCATAATCTAAAGGAAGGTGGATCATTATTTTTCGTTTAGTCACTTCTGATGTAATTAAGAAACAAAAGGATTTTAGTAAAAAATACCACAATCAGTATTGTCTTGGCATAGTATTTATTGTTTGAAATGACTAAAACAAAAAACGTTCCACTTAAAACTAAGGTCACCAAAACATTTTTAACACTCTTATTTTTTGTGGTTTGTCATTATTTTATATTAAATAATTATCCCTGATATATGCACACCAGGTCTGTGGATCGCCACAATCTTTTTTAATGTGAAAGTTAAATAACTGCGATTAGAAACCGGATGCAAAAAATAAACTGCTATGTTATTTAACAAGTTTTATACAAAAGAAGGGATTTATACAAAAAATATAGTTTAAGGAAAAAACTTATGGGTCGAAAAGTATAATTCACTTAAAGTTACGGATATGACATTTACGCAAACTAAATTTAACGTTAGCTTATATATTTTAGATCATTAGCTTTAGTTTTCATAGATTTCTATCTAGATTACTTATATTCGCATTAATACAAATCTACAAGTTGCCCAATATTTTTAATATTTTTAAAAAAAAATCATTTCTACAAGTTACGTCCGTGGCATAAAAAGGACATGTATTTTTGTCTTTTAGTACAAAAAACCAAAATATGGCAATGATGTAAATCTCTGTATAAGAACTTATAACTATGTAAATTGAATTTTTTATGTTTGAAAATAATGTTTAAATGAAACGATTAAATAACTTACACAATTCTTGGTTGTTGAAAAGGATTCAAAATTAAAATATCCAATTAAATGGTAACATACATAAATACTTACAAAACAGATTTTTTTAATGAATTTTTTCAGCAACAGATTTATTTCTTTTTTCTTTTCATTTTTAATTCATGATAAAGTAATGATATCAAAAGGTAATAACATCATTTTTCCTTGCATTTGTAGCTGTAATTGTTTTTACTTTTTGGCTGTTACGGTTGTGTTTATTTCTTTTTATGTATTTGTTTTAGGCTTTCTTTTCTTCATTGCTTTGTTTCTTTCTCTCCTGTTTTATGTAGATATTCTGTATATTTAAAGGGGCTTTCTTTAATCCTTTTCCGATGATTTCCTGATCTTTCTATGCTATTCATTCTCCTGAAAAAGAAAAGAAATAATGTATAGATAGATTGGATAAACATAGCAATAAAAGTACAAAAATAAATACATAACAATTTGTTAATATTTATTGCAGAAATTTTTAATCTTAAATAAAATAAATTACGTAACTTTTAGTATAAGTATCAAAATTTTTTGCAAACATTTGAATAACATTTTCAATTATTATTTTCTTATTCGTTCTTTTTATTTCATTTGAATAAATCTGGTCCTAATATTATACTTATTTCTAAAAACCTGCTTTAAAATATGCTACTGAATTACAAAATCATACATTCATGTTTAAAAAATTTCTAAAAATATTTAGTTTGCTAAAATTTCGATAGAATTCTTACATTTTATTTTATTTTCTTAATCATAAATAATTTACGAAATATTTTACAGTGGAATCAATAATTGATCAATATAAACTGAAAATATCAAATGCACACGTTTGCTCAAATGAAGCTAATTTTGATTTATTTACTGGGGTTCACACAACTAAACCAAAGGGTATAGTTACTGTTACCATCTGCATGTTTTTCAACGCATTAATTTTACATAAATTTATTTCATAATTTGCTTGGATTAAATTTGTTCTCAATACGAAAAGATATTGTGGGTGTGACTTTAAATAAGTGTCAGTAATTATTATTAAACTATACTTAAAATGCTAAATATTTGTGTGCATGCAATTCAAATTATCTTGATAAACTATATAATATTTTAATACCAAATTTCTAAACTTAGACTCAAAGAAATTTTTCAATCTGGTTATAAATACAACTTTTTTTTGCGGGTGTGATAATAATTAAGAGTAAAATTACTTGTGCTTACCTTTTGCTACAGATATTAGTAGACACAGTTCTAGAGGCATAAACTCTCAATAATAGCTCTCAAATTATATTTATAATTTTAGAGACTTGCAGAATTATTTGTTCAGCTGTAAGAGACCCTGAAACGAAAAGATTTTTTAAAGGGACTTTTTTCAAATAGAGTTTCCTTTTGAAAATTATATAATATTGTTAATGACAAATATTTCATTCTTTTTCATTAAAATATAAAATTGTGTAAAGAAAATGTACGAAGCCATGAAACGTAAATATTTTTTACGCAGACTTTTTTTAAATAGACAGTGTCATTTCAGAAATTAAATAATAATGTTAATGACAAATATTTCATTCCTTTTCATTATACGAAATAGTATACAGTTAATGTGCAACATTTTAATCATATTTAAAGAAATTTGAAATTTCATTTTTAGGTCCTCTATCTTCTTCACTGAGCGAATCTAGGCTTCCGGAGCATTCTATGTGCTAATTTTTACCAGTAAAAGCCTTAAAGATACTCGTCTATTTCAAAATATATACAAAAATTGAAAAAATGTGATTCAGAGCATTTTGAATTATCACGCTCATCAATTATGCCTGATATACATCAAATTTTACGTTTTTTGAGAAAATGGTTTCCTATTTTTGAAGCATTGAAATAAACAGACTTTCTTGTTACATATACAAGTGAAACGCGGTCCTGTTACCGTGCACACCTGTTCACGGGTAAGATCTAAGGTTCTGTTCTATTGTATTTGTGTATACTTGTATACAAATGAAATGTTTAGTGTTCCTGTACACATGAAAAGTGTTGTCTTGTACCAACGTTTCTGCACACACCTGTTCACAGGTAAAATGTGTGGCTTCTTGTGAAAATATTGCGTTGCCTTCACTGTTAGAAATTTCTAGGAAAAAATAGTTAAAAAACAATTCATGGAATGGTTATTTTACTATATTTATTCAAAACAGTCAAATAACCATAAATAAAATGGTAATCAAACTGTTAAGTTTGAGATAAACTGTTTATTAACTGCTTTAACCTAATACGGTTAAGCAACCAGAATTCAATCTCACCAACTATAACCACCTAATGAAGCTACTTAGTTCTTTGCAACTGCGTACATATCATAGCCTAGCGGGCCTATCAATCTCATGTCCGGTTGAAATGGAGTTCGATTCCTAGTGCTGACACCACAATATTTCCTTTATTCCATTCAACACATAAAGAATTTCCAGTGTCCGACACTCTCCAATGTTAATTACCTTCGAAAAACCGAGATCCTATGTCTAGTTAAATAATTAATTATTTTTTTACGCTTTTGAAAAATGCTAGCTGTAAATGGTTAAAAACCCGTATGGTTTTGTATTCATAGTTTTATAACCATACTTTTTGTAAATGGTTTCAAAACCATAAAGAAAAAAAAATTCCTTACCGTAAACTTTATGGTTAATCGGATGGACAGACAGCTGCCAGCTATTTTACCATAATATTAGAATGAAAATTTCAGCAGTGTTCCTCTCAACTCGTAGTACGTTGTGGAATATTACTTTTACACCAGTGGTTTTCAAAATTATTATAAAGAAATATTTTAGAACACTTTATTGTGTGATAACATGATCATATTTATGAATGATTGAATTGATTAAAGGTTTTGATGAACGAAATTAATTTTAATAAAGTTTATTATACAAAATTTTATTTATCCAAGATCTGTTATTCCAAGACAGATTACTTACAATCTCTTGTCGACCGATACTGGGAAGCCAGGTGTATATGGTTCTTTGTCTCTATAAGGATATTTTCATTTATTGCTGTGGTTGTATTCTAATCTTGCAATTTGAAACAAAACAAAAAAATTATCCAAGAATCAAATAATAAAGTTTCAATATTATTTTAACTAGGAAAGGTCTTCAGCAAAAAATAAATAAAAAAAGTAAATAAAAAAAATTTAAAATCTAAAAAAAAAACTAAAAGTCTGCAACTATTTGTACACGAATCGGAATATAAAACGAATATTGTTCTGAATGTTCGAAAAATGAATCAGGTGAAATATCAAATTCAAAATGAAAATGGATAAATAAATTAAAAAGTAAGTTGGAACATTTCAATTAAATATCATAAAAATAGCCAAATGATATTTTTCTTAAGTAAATAAAGAAATCAAGAAAAAATTGGAACATTGCAATTAAACATCCTAACAGGAATAATCAAATTATGCTTCTTTTTCGATAAAGTAATTAAAAACTAAGTTGGAACATTGCAATTAATTACTATAACGAAAATAGTCTTTTAGGTAAAAAGATGAAGAAATTGAAAAAAAACAGCAATTAAATACCATAATGAGAAATGATTCTGATTTCTAGATTAGATAAAGTAAATAAAAACTGAGTTGGTACATTGCAATTAAATATCATTAAAAGAATAGTCTTTCAGTTAAAAATTCACATAATTAAAAAAATAAACAGGCAATTAAATACCATAACGGGAAAAATTCTGATTTTTAGATTAGTTAAAGCAATTAAAAAACTATGTTAGTATACTGCAATTAAATATGTTAGCGATAATAACTGCTATTTTAGTAGTAAATCACAAATCTTAATTTTACATATCAATTTCTTTGTGTGCAAGCCAAATTTTTTATCACAGTTGTGCGAAATGATGTTAATTTAAACCTACCTATTATCATATACAATCAAATGCATTTAAAACTTTTTAAACACAGCGAATTTATAAAATCTCTTCCAATAGATATCCGTTTTATTAAAAATAAAACACTTGTCAGCAATACTGATAATTAAATTGAGATGGCTAATAAACAACTTAGTGTATTCCTTAAAGAAAGCTAATGTGAAGAAATTTTTCCATTTAACACTAATCATTTGAGCTTATTTCAACAAATTCCTCAATCTAGAAACATTAGAAGTCACATTATTTTAAACCACGGTAAGACAAGGAAAAAAGGTTTTTAATTCTTTATGCAAAGTGAATCATCAATAATTAAGTATCATTTTAGCACCTATCTCATTAGCTAAAATGTTTTAAGCTTTACAAACATAATCAGAGTAACTTAAAAAACTCCTTAAGAATAAAGTTAAAAAGTATCATTATAAAACTGGCATTTTGTCTTTAAGGCTTGTCAATGGACGTCAGTGTTAAAAGAATCTAGCTTCCTGCATTTTTTTTTTTTTTTTCTTTTTTTTTTTTTTTTTTTTTTTTTTTTTTTTTTTTGCCGCCGTTTCATCACTCTCGCTAATGAACTAGCTTCTGTTGTTTATTTTTCTATATATTACTTTCCAAATTGCATACAATTTTAAAGTGCCACTTTAATAGTTAAAAGAAATTTTCTTGGTATTAAAATACATAATTCATTTCGTATATTATAAAAACATTTAACCTTCATTTTAAATTGAAAGTTCATTTTTCAAAAATATATGGGTCATTCTCACAAAAACAGTCATTTTCATGTCCCCAGTATATTTCCCGTTTGTTTTACAACTTATGAAAAATAAAATTTCAGGGAAAGTGTCTTTTAGAATGCAGGCTAACAAAAGAATAAAATAAAATTATCAATTTTTATTTTTTATTTACTTTAGGTAATTAAAATATACCAATATGCCATTCCCTCACTTGTCCCCACCGTTGATTTAAAAAAAGGAAAAAAAATTACAAATTCGTCTTTTTTGTTTCAGAATACTGAAATATAGAATTCAGAAAATCAATTTTAAATTTAATTTCTGATAAAAATATTAACACAGCACTATAAACTTTGTCCCTAGTGTTTCGCATCATTCCCTCACAGCAATGCAATCTTCTTAGAATAAACATATTTTAATAAAAACTTTAGCAGTTAACAACTGGCATCATTGAACAAAATTGCAGTATGTTTCCATCTTCAACTTAAAGAAGGTTTGTTGTGGAATAAATTTGAATGAATTAAACCAGGTAAAAATTTTTACATTTCTCATTCCCTCATGTCGTTTTTTCAGAAAAAAATAAAGTACAACTTCATCGAGAAAGTGGATAATTGTATGTTGCTTTCTTGTATGAATATAATTGTGTGTGGTTGATTTCAGAAATTAATTAGGTCTAGCTGTTATTTTTAAATTTTATTAAATTTGTCATTCCCTCACTAGTGTATAAAATGAGGGAATGATGCTGAAGTGAGGGAATGATTCAAGATGAGTATATTATTAAATTTTTTTTTTTTCAATAGTACCAGCCAATTTTATTTCCCAAACCTGTAAAAACTATTAAATATATAAGACTAAATTATAATAAATATTAGATATACTTAGTATGTTATCATTTTCAAACTTTAGGTAGATGTAACTTAGATAAAAACATGTATTAAAATAAAATATCATTCCCTCACTATTAGTGTCATTCCCTCACTTTTTAAATAGTGAAAATAATTAATTTACTTATTAATTAATTTGAAAAATAAATTAAAAAATTAATAAATTAATTTATTAAATTAATTAATTTATTTATTAAATTAATTAATTAATTATTAATTATTATAAATTAATTAATTATAAATTAATTATTTAAAAAATTAATTAATTTAAATATTAAGTATAATTTATAGGATATATACTTTCTTTATAATGCCATTACATATTTCTATTAATATAAAAAGTCTCAGAACTTTTTATTCACTTTACTTTTTTGGGATTTTATGAACTGAAAAATGACAGTTTTCGTGAGAATGACCCATATCGTTTTCAAAAAGCAATATGAGAGGCTATGTTGCACATTAGAGTCACTTACAAAAACTTGCACTTTTGTTGTTCCATGACTAAGCTGTTGTTGTTACATATGCCACTTGCCAATACCAGCAAGCCTGTTTGAAACCAAGTGAATCCTTGAGGCAGAGGATGCTTTTCTTGTTCTTCAGTGGTGCTATATATGGACAAGAATAACACTTCAGCAACACACACGTCACAAACTGTTTTACAAGGTTATGAAGGGTGGACCATTCATTCATCCACAGATCGTATTTTTGACCTGAACCAGAGAGTGATTAATCTCCAATTCCGCACCCCCAGAGATATTGATTTGTCATGGGAACTTGAAGGACTTTGTCACCCCGACAGATAACGTGCACCGGTCATCTTGGGATTTGAACTCAAGCTTTCGCGAACATGAACCCAACGTTCTACCAACCAAGCCATCCCGGCCCATTAAAATAGTTAAAATATATAATACACTTCGAAGAGCCGGGGCAGCTCAGGGGAGAGAGAGCTCGCCTTCCAATGAGGTGAACCGTGTTCGAATCCCAACGATGGCTGGTAGATTCGAATGAAGTTCCCGGCTCGCACCGACCATAATGCTGATGTAAAATATCCCCAGTAGTAGACGAATCATGGGTTGGAGTCCCCTTGCCACTAGGCTAACCATTGGTGATTTTCGCGGTTTTCCTTTCCATGTAACACAATTACAGGTTAGTTCCCTCGAAAAATCCTCCAGGAAGGCAAATTTATCCCAATACTTGATTGGTCATCTGGATTTTGTTCAAAATTAAAAGTCTAAGAAGTTGAACATTGGTAGTCGTAAACCCACAATTGTATCAGCTGTTCAACGACGTTTATAAAATTAAATTGAACACATTTTGCATTTTATAAAAACATTTAACATTCATTTTATACTTAATGATTAATTTTTCAAAAATATATTGTTTTCAAAAAGCAATCTGCGAGTCTATGATGCATATTAGAAACACATTCAAAAATTTGCACTTCTGATGTTTCACGACTAAGTAATTTTAATTACTGAAATAAAATGTTGTATAATTTTTTAAGCGTCCAAGTTAATTTACTATGCGTTTTTAGTAAATGTAACTACTTAGAAATTAAAAATAATTCCCGTGTGTAAAAATAATAAATCCAATTTAGTGTCTGATACAGCTAAATTGTTATGGCTCAGCCTACTTTGCCTTTTATTTTGCTGCAATTAAACCAATTGTTAAATGAAAATACTATTTATTTATCTACACCCATTGGCCANATCGCTATTTTTGTGATTTTTCCTTAATTTATGATAACCAGTGTAGTTGTGAGAATTGTGTTAGATGTAATATACTGCAACTTTTTTCTAACATTTAGTTTTAAAAATACTTTTGAGTAAAAAGCAAACACTTAATTGTTGTTCCAGAATTTTTTCTACTCTATTACCATAATTAGTGAATAAAATTTTTTTTTCTATTCTGACTGTGTTCAACAATATATGATGTCTTATGATGAGCAAAATAATTCATAATTGTAATATCCCCCCCTTTTTTGATTTTTTTTTTAAATTTCTAAATTAAATTTATTGTATTACTTTTCTTTGTCGCCTGGACAGGATTTTCCTCTTGATGACGAATATATATTCTTTGTATTTATGTGTTTGTTTTTGCTCCCAATAAAGTCATATTAGTATTGTTGTCAAAAAAAAAAAAAAAAAAAAAAAAAAAAAAAAAAAAAAAAAAAAAAAAAAAAAAAAAAAAAAAAAAAAAAAAAAAAAAAAAAAAA